>NC_139722.1:42820605-43180605 GCF_964211835.1 Anser anser
GGATTTTCTCCTTCAAAGACATTTTGAACTGGCAGAAAAGCAGCTCCTTGGTGATGTGGCCGTCTTACAGAATGTGCATGGTTCTTGATGATTGCATTAATGGCTCTCATTCGGGAAGCAGCAGATGTCATTGAGCCTTTGGGTTGCCATAGTGCTTCCCTCATCTGTGCCTGCTGAATTGTCTGGTCTGGATAGCCCTCACCTTTTTGACACTTCTCTTCAGTTCTCAAGCTGATGGTTTCTCTGCATTTGACAAACTGATGACAGAAAACATATACTTTTAGAGACTGAAAACAATGAAAGAAGAGGCTGCCTTCAGCAGAGAAGGAAAAGAAAAGCAGAAGTATTTGAGTTCTACTTTCAGTTGTGTTTGTCACATAGTAGAAGTACTCGCTGAATTACAGACTGTACTAGATAATACTTTGTGTGCCCTGATTGCTAAACGCTGTATATTCCCACCACTTTCACAGGTTACATTTTTAATTGCAACTACATAGTGAAAATAGAAATTTAAACTCTATGAGACGGACCAATTTTAATCTTACACACTTCTAAGTTACACAGGAAGATACCCTTAATTAAAGCACAGACCTTTCCATCTTGTGCAGATGTTGCAGTCTCTCTGTCTTTGGGAATAGCCTTTTCTTGAGCTGTCCTTTCCAACTCATGATCACAAACATCTATGGAAATCTTTGGGACTTCCTCGTTCTTAGCTGCATTGCTTACTGCAATGGAAAGAATAAATAAATAAAAAAAAATGACGGAACAATGAACAATATGAGGAGACGAAATACATAAAAAATGGACAGAAGAATTGTTGAGGGACATGTTATTGCCTACTGTTTTGCCATACCTGAATTGCCTGAATGTCAGGGCTCAGGGTGGACTGAGGTCTTTGTGTTAACCAAAGGCGTGAATTCTAATACCATGACTAGACTGCAGAAGCAGCACCTCAGCCGTGTGCTCATGGTCTCCAGGCCTATTCTGCTTGGCTATAAATTGAGCCTTTATCATCCACAAATTTGTCTATACAGGGTGTAGTGGGTTTCCATGGCAAGGTTTTGGTAGCAGAGGGCCATTGGGGTGGCTTCTGTGAGAAGGATCTAGAAGCTGCCCCATGTTTGGTAAGGGCCCCACTGCTGACCAGAGCTGAGCCAGTAAGTGATGTTGTTTTGTTCCTCTGCGACAGCATATTTAAGACGGAGAAAAAAAAAAAAAAAAAAAAGAAAAAAAAAAAAGACAACGCTGCGCCACACAGCAGCTGGGAGAGTGAGAGGAGTGAGAAACAGCCTTGCAGGTGCCAAGGTCAATGAAGAAGGAGGGGGAGAGGTGCTCCAGGTGCCGGAGCGGAAGTCCCCTGCGGCCTGTGGTGAGGACGATGGTAAAGCAGGCTGTCCCCCTGCAGCCCACGGAGTACCACGGTGGAGCAGGTGGACCTGCACCAACGGAGGCTGCAGCCCATGGAGAGCCCCCGCAGGAGCAGGCCCCGGGCCGGAGCTGCAGCCCGTGGAGAGGAGCCCACGCAGGAGCAGGTGACCTGGCAGGAGTTGCTGCCCATGGGGGATCCAGGTTGGAGGAGTTTGCTCCTGAGGGATGGACCCCATGGTATGGACCCATATCTGGAGCAGTTCTTGAAGAGCTGCTGCCTGTGGGCAGCCCACGTCAGATCAGTTTAGCAAGGACTGCATCCCGTGGGAGGGACCCCACGGCACAGGGGACAAGAGTGACCGAGAAGGAGTGGCGGAGAAGAAGCGCTATAGACTGACCATAACCCCCATTCCCCCGTTCCCCTGCGCCGCTCGGGGGGAGGAGGTGGAAGAGGGTGGATGGGGGGGAAGGTGCTTTTGGTTTCTTTCCTTTGTTTCTCACTTCTCTAGCTTGTTAGTAATAGGTAATAAATCTTACTATCTCCCTATGCTGAGTCTGTTTTGCCCATCACAATAATTACTGTGTGATCTCTCTGTCCTTATCTCAACCCTTGAGCCCTTTTCATCATATTTTCTCCCCATTCCTCTTTGAGGAGGGGGAGTGAGAGAGCGGTTGTGGTGGAGCTCAGTCACCCACCAGAGTAAAAGCACCACACAGGGGCAAGCGTTTGCGTGTGTCTTCAGACAACTCAAAGATCCCAGTTCTTTCCAACAGCTCAGCACATATTTGAAGCTACCTCCTTATGCCAAACTCCTCTCTGTGTACCAACATGTAAACCTGTTTCTTAGGTCCCACTGAGATCAATGAATGTGCTTTTCTGAGGATGGAGGCACTGAACAACTTGGAGCAATATCCTGTATCTGTATCCTAAGAGCAGTCCCACTGCTCTTGTGGAAGTAAAGACAGTTGCCAAGAACTTGGTCCATCGTGCTTTTTTGTGAGCCTTTACTCTCAAGCTACTTCTTACCTGCTTCATCAGTATCCTGTGTCAACGTAGAAGCCCTGTTTGTCTCTGGAGTCACTTGCTCCCCGAGAGAAACCTGTGCACAAAACCTTCACTTTACTGAGGGATTTAGTTCAACATGTAAGAATTTTCCATATTTCTGCCGCTGTCTTAAATATCACAGAAAAGTATGAATGGGAAGCCCCATTCATTACCACATTCAAACAACATTGTACAGGACACTGTTCTAAAATCATTGTTTTGCACTGCCAAAGGAAGGAGGCTGTCAGCAGAACATCATGATCTTACTGTACCAAGTAGTGCTGGAGTAAGAGGCAAAGCAAATAAGGATCGGCATCTCGGTATATGTGCCGAATGATATAGTTGTTAATTGATAAAGTTACCTCTTGGCTTTGAAAGGCTTCCGCTGGGCCTTCTTTGGAGGTTGTTCCACTGCACTCAGCTTCCCTGGTGCTGCTTGATACTGGGAGCTGAGTGGTACCTGAGGTCTCCTGAAGACAAATACAAATAATCGCATAATTAACAGTAATCTGGATTTTTGCTTCTGCCTGTGAAGGGATGTCACAAATCAATTCTATTTTAAGAGGTGTAATCCCAAACAGTTCCTTTATGGTAGTGTACCATGAAGATTTATCGGGTTACAAGCACCACAAGGAACCCATGTGCTGGGAAGTTTGAACTGTCAAAGATAGGTGAGGCTCAAGGAGGGCAAGTCAGAGCATGACATACACATGCAAGCTTGAGTCTGTATAACAGCTGAGAGAGCCACACAACATGAGGAGGTATAGAGTTAACACCCTAGCAAGTTGAAAAGAAAATGGGGTGCAAATTTTTCCATGTCTTCTCTGTTTAAGGAGGATAGTAGAGGATCACAGAATCACAGAAAAGGTTGGAAAAGAACTCCAAGATCATTTGATCCAGCCGTCACCCTACCACCAGTGTCACCCACTAAACCATGTCCCTAAGCACCAAGTCCAACCTTTCTTTAAACACCCCCAAGGATGGTCAATCCTGGAATGAAGCAAATAATGGTATTTTTCCCTTGATCTCTTTAGCAGGGCAGACCTCATTTTTTAGTATTAAAAATGCCATTGTTACCTGTGCAGATTTGTGCTGGTGCTGGGAGCGAGCAAAAGTGGTCCTTGAAGGGATCATCTGCCCATTCTCAAACTGTTTCCTCACTGCAGCCAGACCACCAGGCACAGTACAGGACTTGATTTCCTCTGAAGTCTAGAGTGATCAAATAAGGCCAGGTGTTTTCCATTTGCAGTAAGAAGATACCATGCATTTCAACACGAAAAGACAAGGTATTCTAGAGCATAAATGAAGCAGTTCATATGTTCTCAACAGGGTTTGGTTTGGTCAGGCTTCCTGCAGTTCTTCCTTTTGGGGAGAGAGAGCTAATTGCAGCATTGTTTGCAGTGTCAGGAGGAGAGGATTTGAACCTTCTCAGCCCAAAGAACTGCCAGAATCTGTTCCAAATATGCAAGGGAAAATAGGAAATAAAGAAGCCGGTGGGCAGGAATTACGTAATTTAAAAACACCTAGACTCAGAAGGCTGCTTCCACTAGGTGGCTTTTGGGCTACCTGAGCACCCATACCTGAGCTATTTTATAAGGTGGTAATTTCAAATTCTTTAGTTTGAGCGTCAAGAGCTCTAAACCCACTGTGCTCCTGAATATGATTTTATTATTTGGCAGTAGAGAATATTTGTGATAAAGAAGCTGCCTTGTTTTGTCATCATGAGCAAATAGGATAAGCGTGTTTTTGATCTCTCTCACAACTATGGTCTTCATACATGAAGTTCAGGGAAAGATGGACTAAAAGGAAGAGTACTTCCATGAATTACTGGGGATTGTCCAAAAGACCAAAGACATATAGCATAAAAAAATCTCATTTGGTAGAGACAGAGACTGATGGATGACTATGTTTGCTACATAGGTTTCCTAATTTTGAATTTAAATTTTGATCCACACTATGATCCATCTGATAGATTGCTTGTAGAAATAAAGATGGTTATGATCTGTCCCTGTGCAAAGCAAATGTAGAATTAAGATAATGAGACACTGGTATTTTACATTGGTAAAGCAGTTGCTGCTCTCTGCCTTGGAAACTGCAGCCTGATAGAGAGCCATTTTTTCTTTCAAGTAGACATTCTTCTGGAAGTCCATCAGCTTGTTGGCAGTGTTGGGAGGGTTCTCTTCTGGAAGTCCTCCTACAGGTTTGCAACCACCCACTGAAACGACAAACAGACATCATAGTTGGGGAGAGGGAGATGGGTGCATGTGTTTCAAATCTTGAAAGAAAAGCAGTAGGCAAAATGAACAGTATTGCCACCTTTTTTGCAACTGTGTCATACTTTTACTTTAGAACACATCAAGTATGGAGCATTCAATTTGTGGAAACCAGAAAGCCACAAATAAAAGTTATTTGCTACCAAAGCAATGCATCACCAAATCCAAACTATCTTCACCAAACGAGAAAATGAAGATACTACTTTTTCATAATTGATGAATGCTGCCCATATTTTTGATACCACATTTGTAATTTGAGGTTGTCTTCATCAAAAGTTATCTTCTCAAAACATAAGACACCATTCTGTTGTGGTTTGTTCCAAAAGTATTTAACGGGCATCAGTCACTCCTCCACAATACAAAAGACAAAATGAAGAAATCTGGAAAGCTTGTTTTGCATTGACAAGAACATCACATTCTCTCCCTGGGAGGCCTAGGGGCTGCTCTGATATAAGTGTGGTTGCCCCTTGTCTCATCAGAGATCAAGTGCATTGAACTAAAGTGAGAAATGAGACCAAAGTGGTAAGGCTAACCTTCAGTGTTGATGTTCTGTCCATTTCCTGAGGACATCTTCTCAAAGATTGCCCTCCCCCTTTTCACTCTGGACTCCATCAGAGAAATGTCTGTATGGCTCCCAGGTTGACTAGTCAGTGCTGGTGGCAGCGAACTTCTCCCACTTTCTGCTTCCTGTTGGAAGACATCGAGGGGATTTGAGTTAGAAGCTACTGTTAGGAGACAGGTAGGGTTTTCAGGGGGCAGAAAGGACATGAAGAGGCAGCAGATTGGAAGGGGGTGCTGTTCTGGTAGTAGTGTTCTCCAGAATGCTCTAGGGTAAATTTCTGTGTGACTGCAGGTTGAGAATTGTGAATTTGCGTGCTGCTTAGCTGATAGTTCAGTGCACCATCATGCTTGGCAGTATATTGCACTTTCCATCTGCTGTGGTCTCCTTGCAAAACAAGGTTATTTGGCATAGTTGCACATGCTTTCCTCGTGGTGACAAAAGTGCTACAATCACAAGTCCTTGGTGATATAGCGGGAATCATTTCCAACTGCAGAACCTTCCTGCACTCACCTTCATGCCACCCAGGATCTCAAAGTGGCTCTGAAGCTCCTTTACAGTGATGGGGAAGGTCTCAATCTGGTAAGGGCTGTCCAGGGGCTCCTCCTTGATCACTTCCGCCCTCCCGCTGTCCGCCGGGACTTCCTCCATGGTCCTGCCACGGCTGGTTTTCTCTGGTGCCAGGGACCATGGGGCTGGCAGGCATCGGAGCGCCAGGCCAGGTGTCGGAGCACTGATGGACTCCCATCTCTCCCTGAGGAGCTTCACAGAGCCCTTCTGCGCAGTCAAGTCGGGCTGCTCCATCGTGCCCTGCCAATGCAACAGGTACCTCATGACATAGCTTGTATTTCAGACTGAGCTTCAGTCTGTATTGTTGGGTTGTTAGGAATTTTTAAATTGCTTGCTTTGTTTGGAGACAAATATTTAACCAGGATTTGAGTGCTCTTCAGTATTTCACAGGGAGGAAGAAGCACAGGAGAAGCACAAGGTTTCTGCAACCCAAGGGTATTCATGAAGGAAATTCTGTTGTGACATGTGCGCTTGTCAGCAAAGAATTTGACTTTAGGCCTCAGCCTGACTTTAAACCACTTTTCCCACTTGCTCATGGTCACTTAAATCACTACAGAATGCTGATGCTGAAACTGTCAGTAATTTGAACTGTCAGTAATTTGAACTGTTTCCTGGGCTTCGTAGAGCCTTCTTAGCCTTTACGAAAATGCAGGAAGAAAATCGGGGGAATAAGAAAAGCCAACGAGATTTGGAGTTGGCCTTCACTGGCCTTTAGCATTTCATACCATCTTTGCTGACTGTACTTCTTAACTTTGTCTGGCCACTTGTAAAGTTAACTTGCTTAAATGAAGTGGAGAGCAGACAAAGTATGTACATTATGAGAGAAGGACCAACGTGTTGCCTGTGGGGGCTGTAACTCATTCGAGCCTACGCGTTTTCCAAACTGCTGCAGTCTAGTTCCCAGGACCCAGAGGAAGGGACAAAATAAGGGCTTAGCTGCTTTTTGTTCTATGGCCATGCTGGGAAGGAAGGCAGAGGAGTGCGAGAGAAAGGACTGGAAGCTGCTTCAGTTCTTCGCTCTCTGTGGTGACTAATATTCACTGGCCTACATTACTAGAGGTTCTCTTTGCCACTAAAGACTCCCTGAAAGTGCATGTGAGAGCTAGCTGCATGCTTCTGACACCATCACTTGAAGAGCTTGTAGTTTCTTCTGCAGGTAAGCAGAGCAGCAAATATCTGCAGCGTTTCATTTTTGTTTTTTCTTTTGCCCCCTCCTGCCCGTTTATCACGTGAACAGTATCAGGCTTTGCGCTAGACCACCTATGTCCAAGAAGATGCATGAACTTTTGTATTCATAAGGAGCAACTCTTACCACTTGGCTCTTCTCAGTTGAATTTCTGTCTTGTGACTCTGCTGCACACATTGCGTGCCTGTTTAAAGGAAGGCAAATTTAAACATTCTCTTATTTGCTGGTCTTATTTGACTAACAAACATGAAGCTTGATCAACAGTTCGCAGTATGCAGTGGAGAAAAGCCTCATCTTACCTCATCTGCCACAATCTCACTTCCAAGAAGTGATGACCGCAGGAAGAGGCGCTGCCTTTTTACCTGCCTGTCGTCATTGTGAGCACACAATCAGTCCACAGGGTCCAGGTTACCGTCTCCATCTGTTGACATACGGAAACCAAGGCAACCAAGCCGGCCTCCTGGCTTTCCTTCCCCCAAAATTCCGAGCAGAGACTCCCCGGGACAGAATCTGTTGTTGGTGCACAACCTCTCCCAGAAAGAACTTGGTGTCCTTAGGGACAAGTTCTTGGGCAGATCATTGCAGTAGGTAATAAAAGCTCTCAAACAGAGAGAGCATTGGTTTTTCATTTTTATTCTCTGCTACTCAGCTACCTTAAATTCTGTCTTTGAGCTAACTGGCTCCAGTGTTTGACCAGCTCTGGCATGTTGCCCTTGGTTTTCTTTCATTTATGCATGCTTGGTTTTTTTTTTTTGTTTTTTGTTTTTTGTTTTTTTTTTGGATACCTAAGAGAAGTATCAAAATGTCAGGAAATTTACTCTAGAGGACGTTTTCTCTTCCTGTAGTGTGGAGAAAACGTCTGACTTTCAGGCTGCAGCACTTTGGCCAACAAACCTTTTGAAGAACTCTCTAATAGGCCAACCCATTCTTTCTGAATGGGGAATTAAGGGAGAAATCCAACATGGATTTTTTTGGACCTAGAGAGAGTGAATCAGCAAGCGAAGTCAGTAGTTTGTAGTTGCAATGTCATACCTGGAATTCATAAATCAACTTGGTGCTCAGGGTTGGGCTGAAAGGTGACACAGAAGAATGTGCTGCCCGTCTGTGTTAGGGTACCGTCTGCTGTGCATATGTGTTCAGCTGACAGTTAATAAATGTCCTTGGAAATACACTGCAGGGGGACAGGTCAGAAAGAGTTTCCCATGTTGTTTCAACCAAAGCCCTGTTGCTTGAGTTTAAATAACTCTTTCTGAGTTAGGCATTAGAGTTCTGTAGATGTGCTGAGTTAGACATGTTACATTAATAATTGTTCCTGATTTAGCTGGTGGGTTTCAGAATGGATTTCTGAGCACATGAAAGAGAGCCACGAGGATGATTAGAGCATCTGTCTTATGAGGAAAGACTAGGCGAGCTGGGCCTGTTTAGCCTAGAGAAGAGGAGATTAAGAGAGGATTTTATCAACCACTTCAAATACCTGAGGGAACAATGTAAAGAGGATGGGGCCAAACTCTTCTCAGTGGTGGTCAGTGATAGAACAAGGGGTAATGGGTATAAATGGAACCAAAGGAGGTTTCATCACCTTATGAGGAAGAACTTCTTTACGGTTCAGGTGACAGCACTGCAACCGGCTGCCCAGAGAGGTTGTGGAGTCTCCTTCTTTGGAGATACTCAAACACTGATTGCATACAATCCCATATAACGCGCTTCAGGTAACCCTGCTTCAGCAGGAGGGTTGGACTAGATGATCTTTGAAGGTCCCTTCCAACCTCAACCATTCTGTGATTCTGTGATTCTACAGAAAAATCAATAGGATAAAAATAATAATATTTTTTTTGACAAATATTATTTTAAATTATTATTTGCTGAGTTCCTAGAGGTAGTGGCATTGCACTATCCTGTATACAAACCACTTAAAATCTGTGCAGTTTTTAGTGTTTACATAACTATTTGGGATTATTGCTCATCTGAATGACACCTCATCTCAAACAAGGTCTTGGAGGATAGACTACTTGCACTTATTTATTATTGCTGGAATGCCTTGACAAGAGAATTGACTAGTTCAGATTTCTGTTCCCTGTGGGAAATGGGAGAGGATCAGAACAACAACAAAAAGAAAAGATTCATGTAATCTTCCATGTATTTTGTCAGGGTAAAATAACAGTAGTAATAAATTGTCTTCACAAAATGCTGGAAGATATGTGTCCTGGTTCCAGTTAGGACAGAGTTAAGTAGCTCATAGTAGCTGGTAGGGTGCTATGTTTTGAATTAGGATGAGAAGAGCGCTGATAACATGCTGATGTTTTAATTGTTGCAGAGCAGTGTTTACACCAGGCCAAGGACTTTTCGGCTTCTTGCTCTGTCCTGCCAGCGAGCAGGCTGGGGGTGCAGCAGGAGCT
The DNA here is from genome assembly GCF_964211835.1 of Anser anser. NCBI lineage: Eukaryota > Metazoa > Chordata > Aves > Anseriformes > Anatidae > Anser > Anser anser. The sequence goes on from NC_139722.1 coordinate 42,830,003, forward strand.
GGGAGGGGACAGACCCAGGACAGCTGACCCAAACTGGCCAAAGGGGTATTCCATACCATCTGACGTCATGCTAAACAATATATAGGGGTGGCTGGCCGGGGTGGGGGACCGGCTGCTCGGGAATAGGCTGGGCATCGGTCAGCGGGTGGTGAGCAATTGCATTGTGCATCACTTGTTTTCTTACACATTATTATTGTTAATACTATTACCATTATCACTATTATTATTATTATTGTTATTATTATTTTCCTGTCTTAATAAACTGTCTTTATCTCAACTCACAGGCTTCACTTTCCCGTTTCTCTCCCCCATCCCAGAGAGGGAGGGGGGAGGGTGAGCGAACGGCTGTGTGGTGTTTAGCTGCCAGCCGGGTTAAACCACAACAGTCTTTTTGGCGCCCAACGTGGGGCCCGAAGGGTTGAGATATCGACAAATCTGACCAGAGTGTGTTAAACTAAAATTGGTATAAGTATTGGACCTGCTTAATAGTTGCTAGTCACGATGTTGATTGCCTTAATCTCCAGTCTGCTGTACCTGTATTCCAAATTGAGTTTTATGGTGCGTTACTTTCTGTATGTGCTCCCTGTTGCACTGTTCATCCTTTCCGGGCCCTGGTTTAAGATTGTTATGGTACTGTGCGGTGTAGCAATGGCTTATGAAATGATGAAATATCTGGTCATGACTTTAACCTGGTATTTGTACTCAGCACTGACATCGACTCTATACTTTGGAACCCATATCTCGGAAACTATTAGCAATTACACCTATTGCCTGTTTTCGTTAGGGAGCCAATCTGTGAAGGGGACAGGGGAAGACATGTTTCCCTACCTGTTCACTCTCCCTTTCTCCTTCACCACCACCCTCTTATCCCCCGAGTTAGTTACGGTGGTTCTCCGAGATGTTGAATATCCTTGGGATACTCAGACCAGCCTGCTCTTGTTGTTATGTCTCCTGAATGCGCTTCAGATTTTGTGGAGGGTTAAACAACTACTTAGGAATCTCATCCGGAGATCTGTCTTGAGGCGGGATAGTTGCGAGTGGCAGGGAGTGTGGGAGGATATGGGCAGGTTTCTAGAGCAGTGGTCACCTCCAGTGTTTTGGACATTCACCCCTGAACAACTGCAAAATCCTAAAAAGCTGGCAGAATGCTTGAAAAAAAGGTGTCACGACTCTGGCAGTTCCAAAGTGACACAAATCACTGTAGCGTGCTGGGGTCTGGCTTGTGCCTATCGAGCTGCAATTGATGCTACTAGCAACCTAGCTCCAGCTCCTGTAGCCGTTCCAGCTGCAGCTCCTGCAGCTACTCCAGCTCCAGCTCCTGCAGCCGCTCCAGCTCCTGCAGCCGCTCCAGTTCCAGCTCCTGCAGCTACTCCAGCTCCAGCCCCTGCAGCCACTCCAGCTCCAGCTCCTGCAGCCGCTCCAGCCCCTGCAGCCACTCCAGCTCCAGCTCCTGCAGCCGCTCCAGCTCCAGCTCCTGCAGCCGTTCCGGCTCCTGCAGCCGCTCCAGCTCCAGCCCCTGCAGCCGCTCCAGCTCCAGCCCCTGCAGCCGCTCCAGCTCCTGCAGCTGCCCCAGCTCGTGCAGCTGCTCCCACTCCTGTGGCTGGGTCAGAGAAACGAGCTGTAGCAGTGCAAGTTGACCCCGCAGAGGGTATTCCAACCCCTGTGGCAGACCCTGCGTCTGGGTCAGAGAAACGAGCTGTAGCAGTGCAAGTTGACCCCGCAGAGGGTATTCCAACCCCTGTGGCAGACCCTGCGTCTGGGTCAGAGAAACGAGCTGTAGCAGTGCAAGTTGACCCCGCAGAGGGTATTCCAACCCCTGTGGCAGACCCTGTGGCTGGGTCAGAGAAACGAGCTGTAGCAGTGCAAGTTGCCCCTGTAGACAAGGTGAAAAAATGGTATAGAGGCTCAGGTCGTTTAAAACGCAGACAGTCTTCTGCTAAGTCTGGGCGTAGTGAAGACGAGGCTGGGCCATCAAAGGTGCAGGAGACTGAAGATGAGGATGAGGATGGCGAAAAATCAACAGTAACTACCCGGACTCCATACCAGCCATCAAAGGTGCAGGAGACTGAAGATGAGGATGAGGATGTCGGAAAATCAACAGTAACTACCCGGACTCTACACCGGCCATCAAAGGTGCAGAAGACTGAAGATGAGGATGAGGATGTCGAAAAATCAACAGTAATTACCCGGACTCTATACCAGCGTGAGCTACGAGATGTGCGAAAAGATTTTGGTCGCTGTATAGGCGAGCAGCTTGTCACCTGGCTGCTCCGGTGCTGGGACACGGGAGCCAATTATGTGGAATTGGAGGGCAAGGAAGCCAGGCGGCTGGGATCCCTTGCTAGGGACGCATGCATTGACAAAGCAATTGGAGATGGAGCACAATCTCGCAGCCTCTGGAGGCGTCTCCTGTCAGCTGTGAAGGAAAGGTATCTCTTCAAGGAAGAACTTGTATGTTTACCAAGCAAATGGACCACCATGGAGAAGGGAATTCAGTACCTGAGGGAATTGGCCGTACGGGAAGTAATTTATAAGGACCTAGACGACGCACAAACATCCGCAGATCCAGATGCAGTCCGGTGTACACTACCCATGTGGCGGAAGTTTGTACAGAGTGCCCCATCATCATATGCCAGCTCATTGGCAATGCTAGCCTGGAAAACGGAGGAGAATCCCACAGTGAATGAAGTGACTAAAATACTCCGGCAGTACGAAGGAAATCTCTCCTCTTCCCTAAAGGCCTGTGTCTCAGCTGTGGAGAAACTCTCTGAAGAGGTCCACCAACTTAAAGAGAATTTATCTTCCCCTCCACCTGAACGAACCAGTGTCCACCAGCTAAAAGAGAATGCTTTAGAGAAACTTTCTGAAAAGATCCACCAACTTGAAGAAAGATTATCTTCCCCTTCACCTGAACGAACCAGTGTCCACCAGCTAAAAGAGAATGCTTTGGAGAAACTTTCTGAAAAGATCCACCAACTTGAAGAAAGATTATCTTCCCCTTCACCTGAACGAACCAGTGTCCACCAGCTAAAAGAGAATGCTTTGGAGAAACTTTCTGAAAAGATCCACCAACTTGAAGAAAGATTATCTTCCCCTTCACCTGAACGAACCAGTGTCCACCAGCTAAAAGAGAATACCTTGGAGAAACTTTCTGAAGAGATCCACCAACTTAAAGAGAGTTTATTTTCCTCCCCACCTGTACAAACCAGTGTCTCAGCTATTAGGGGTAAACGTTCATCTATGCAAGGAAGACAATATGGTGGGCACACACACCGCGCCACCCTGTGGTTTTACCTACGTGACCATGGAGAGGACATGAGAAAATGGGATGGAAAATCTACTGCGACCCTAGAGGCACGGGTACGTGAATTGCAAAGGAAAACAATTGGGAAAAAGGAGTTCTCTGAAAGGTTTGCTGCTCCAACTTCCAGCAGGCAGTCCTTTAAACACAGAAATGAAGATTCTGACCAGGACTAGAGGGGCCCTGCCTCCAGCCAGGGGGAGGAAAGGGACAATCGAGTTTATTGGACTGTGTGGATTCGATGGCCTGGCACGTCAGACGCACAGAAGTATAAGGCTTTGGTAGACACCGGTGCACAATGTACTCTAATGCCATCAAGCTATAAAGGGCCAGAGCCCATCTGTATTTATGGTGTGACGGGGGGATCCCAGCAGTTAACTGTATTGGAGGCTGAAGTGAGTCTAACCGGTAATGAGTGGCAAAAGCACCGTATTGTGACTGGCCCAGATGCTCCGTGCATCCTTGGCATAGACTATCTTAGAAGAGGATATTTCAAGGACCCAAAAGGGTTCCGCTGGGCTTTTGGCATAGCTGCTTTGGAGACAGAGGACATTAAACAGTTGTCTACCTTGCCTGGTCTCTCAGAGGACCCTTCTGTTGTGGGGTTGCTGAGGGTTGAAGAACAGCAAGTGCCGATCGCTACCACAACTGTGCACCGGCGGCAATATCGCACCAACCGAGACTCCCTGAGTCCCATCCATAAGCTAATTCGTCAACTGGAGAGCCAAGGAGTGATCAGCAAGACTCATTCACCTTTTAATAGTCCCATATGGCCAGTGCGAAAGTCTAATGGTGAGTGGAGACTAACAGTGGACTATCGTGGCCTGAACGAAGTCACGCCACCACTGAGTGCTGCAGTGCCGGACATGCTAGAACTCCAGTATGAACTGGAATCAAAGGCAGCCAAGTGGTATGCCACAATTGATATCGCTAATGCATTTTTCTCCATCCCTCTAGCAGCACAGTGCAGGCCACAGTTTGCTTTCACTTGGAGGGGAGTCCAATATACTTGGAATCGGCTGCCCCAGGGGTGGAAACACAGCCCTACCATTTGCCATGGACTGATCCAGTCTGCGCTGGAGCAGGGGGAAGCTCCTGAACACCTGCAGTACATCGATGACATCATTGTGTGGGGTGACACTGCAGAAGAAGTTTTCGAGAAAGGGAAGAAAATAGTCCAAATCCTTCTGAAGGCTGGTTTTGCCATAAAACAGAATAAAGTTAAAGGACCTGCACGAGAGATCCAGTTTTTAGGAATAAAATGGCAAGATGGACGCCGTCAAATCCCAATGGATGTGATCAACAAAATAACAGCTATGTCTCCACCAACTAGCAAAAAAGAAACACAAACTTTCCTAGGTGTCGTGGGGTTTTGGAGAATGCATATTCCAAATTACAGTCTGATTGTAAACCCGCTCTACCAAGTAACCCGTAAGAAGAATGCTTTTGAATGGGGCCCTGAGCAACGACAAGCCTTTGAACAAATTAAGCAGGAAATAGTTCATGCAGTAGCCCTCGGGCCAGTCCGAACAGGACCAGATGTAAAGAATGTGCTCTACACCGCAGCCGGAGAGAATGGTCCCACCTGGAGCCTCTGGCAGAAAGAACCTGGGGAAACTCGAGGTCGACCCCTGGGGTTTTGGAGTCGGGGATACAGAGGATCTGAAGCCCGCTATACTCCAACTGAAAAGGAGATATTGGCAGCATATGAAGGAGTTCGATCTGCTTCGGAAGTGGTCGGTACTGAAGCGCAGCTCCTCCTGGCACCCCGACTGCCGGTACTAGGCTGGATGTTCAAAGGAAGGGTCCCCTCTACGCATCATGCAACTGATGCTACATGGAGCAAGTGGGTTGCACTGATTACTCAGCGGGCTCGAATAGGAAACCCCAGTCGCCCAGGAATCTTGGAGGTGATTATGGACTGGCCAGAAGGCAAATACTTTGGGATATCACCAGAGGAGGAGGTGGTTCGTGCTGAAGAAGCCCCCCTGTACAACAAGCTACCAGAAAATGAGAAGAAATATGCCTTGTTCACTGACGGGTCCTGTCGTATTGTGGGAAAGCATCGGAGATGGAAAGCTGCTGTATGGAGTCCTACACGACGAGTTGCAGAAGCTGCTGAGGGAGAAGGTGAATCGAGTCAGTTTGCAGAAGTAAAAGCCATTCAGCTGGCTTTAGATATTGCTGAACGAGAAAAGTGGCCAGTTCTCTATCTCTATACTGATTCATGGATGGTAGCAAATGCCCTGTGGGGGTGGTTACAGCAATGGAAGCAGAACAACTGGCAGGGCAGGGGCAAGCCCATCTGGGCTGCGGCATTGTGGCAAGATATTGCTGCCCGGGTAGAGAACCTGGTTGTAAAGGTACGCCATGTAGATGCTCATGTGCCCAAGAATCGGGCTACTGAAGAACACCAAAACAACCAGCAGGTGGATCAGGCTGCTAAGATTGAAGTGGCTCAGGTGGACCTGGACTGGCAACATAAAGGTGAATTATTTATAGCCCGATGGGCCCATGACACCTCAGGCCATCAAGGTAGAGATGCAACCTACAGATGGGCTCGTGATCGAGGGGTGGACCTGACCATGGACACTATAGCACAGGTTATTCATGACTGTGAAACATGTGCTGCAATCAAGCAAGCCAAACGGTCAAAACCTCTTTGGTATGGAGGACGATGGCTGAAATATAAATATGGAGAGGCCTGGCAGATTGATTACATCACACTCCCTCAAACCCGCAACGGCAAGCGCCACGTACTTACAATGGTGGAAGCAACCACCGGATGGCTGGAAACATATCCTGTGCCCCATGCCACCGCCCGGAACACTATCCTGGGCCTTGAAAAGCAAGTCTTATGGCGACATGGCACCCCAGAGAGAATTGAGTCAGACAACGGGACTCATTTCCGAAACAACCTTATAGACACTTGGGCCAAAGAACATGGTATTGAGTGGGTGTATCACATCCCCTATCATGCACCAGCCTCTGGAAAAGTTGAACGATACAATGGACTGTTGAAGACTACACTGAAAGCAATGGGTGCTGGGACGTTCAAAAATTGGGATACACATTTGGCAAAGGCCACCTGGTTAGTCAATACCAGGGGATCTGCCAACCGAGCTGGACCTGCCCAATCAAACCTGTTACGCACTGTAGAAGGGGATAAAGTTCCTGTAGTGCACGTAAGAAACATGCTGGGTAAAACAGTCTGGGCTACTCCTGCCTCAGGAAAAGGCAAACCCATTCGTGGAATTGCTTTTGCTCAGGGACCTGGATGCACTTGGTGGGTAATGCAAAAGAATGGGGAGGTCCGGTGTGTACCTCAAGGGGATTTGATACTGGGTGAGAATAGCCCATGAGTTGAATTGTAGTATGTTAATTATTATATAATAATGTATGTCATCACTACCATGATTGCTATATATCATAGATGAAAATGGTGATTAATTAGAATGTATTGGACAGAGTGTAACCTGAGCATGACATAAATGGTATGGAATAAGGGGTGGATATCTGTCCTGGTTCCAGTTAGGACAGAGTTAAGTAGCTCATAGTAGCTGGTAGGGTGCTATGTTTTGAATTAGGATGAGAAGAGCGCTGATAACATGCTGATGTTTTAATTGTTGCAGAGCAGTGTTTACACCAGGCCAAGGACTTTTCGGCTTCTTGCTCTGTCCTGCCAGCGAGCAGGCTGGGGGTGCAGCAGGAGCTGGGAGGGGACAGACCCAGGACAGCTGACCCAAACTGGCCAAAGGGGTATTCCATACCATCTGACGTCATGCTAAACAATATATAGGGGTGGCTGGCCGGGGTGGGGGGCCGGCTGCTCGGGGATAGGCTGGGCATCGGTCAGCGGGTGGTGAGCAATTGCATTGTGCATCACTTGTTTTCTTACACATTATTATTGTTAATACTATTACCATTATCACTATTATTATTATTATTGTTATTATTATTTTCCTGTCTTAATAAACTGTCTTTATCTCAACTCACAGGCTTCACTTTCCCGTTTCTCTCCCCCATCCCAGAGAGGGAGGGGGGAGGGTGAGCGAACGGCTGTGTGGTGTTTAGCTGCCAGCCGGGTTAAACCACAACAATATGTAAGGGCTAGCTATTATTATCATTCACACAAGACTATAGGGAGCATATACCAAGGAAAGAAATATGGTTGTGTCCCAAGCTCTGTAAACCCTACATATCTGTAGTAGGTCAAGACTACAACTTGCAGGTCAGCAACTCTTTTTGTTCCATTCACTGATGCTGGACATCTGGTCATATGTAATGCTGTGCAATTCCCAAACCAAAATTCTTTCTTGGGTTATTATTTCTTTGGAGTCAAGAGAAGAGTTGTCAAATGTTGCTCCTGAGAAGTGCAAATCTACAGTAACTGTCAGTTGTGGTAGATCATAAAGCAATGACTTGATTTATTTTTATTGTTTTAATTGTGAAGGTACTTACCATGGTATAAACAAGGAAGCAGCCATTAATTTTATAAATAGTTTAAGTTATTATTCTTATTAAGCTTTTTAAAAAATATTTTAAGTACTGTCAGAGGAATTAAAATTCAGAAATCAAGTTTTGTAATTTACTTTTTCAAACACTTTTCTTTAAAAGAACATTAAAAAACAGTTTTTGAAAAAAAAATAATAAAAAAAAAAAGAAGAACAGAGAGTGGGGCAGAATAATTTTATTTTCAAGAATGTGTCTTTTTGCAGTCTCCACATCTAAAAGTTGATGGAAAAAACATGCAGCTGATCCATGGAATAATAGTACCTTTCCAGTTTTAAAACTGATGAGAAAAGTGTGTTATGATCTGTGATAATGGTTGAGTTGATACTGGTCATTTGGTACACAAAGTTGGGAAAGTCAATATGAACTGGGCAACACAGAGTAATATGAAGTGGTCCATGGAATAAAAAAACGGCATGTTTTTAATAAGCCATTTTATGTGTCATTTTGTATGTTTTTATAGTTGAAAATTCAGGTATATAGAGAAATTGAGATCAAAAAAGATGACTAGATTAAAGGATTTAGTATGATTTTCTGACTAAATATTCATTGAATTTTTTCTGTGCACCTTGTAAGGTTAATTATTTACATAATCTAGTTGGAACGAGCCACTCTAGAGACATCTTTATATACACAAATGTAGTACAGATGTATCTGTATGTAGGCAGTTCTTTATTCCCACAGCAGTTAGTTTACATCATTGTGATTTTGAAAGAGCAACCAGAAGGAAAACATGATATGTATGTCATAGGATGAGAACAGTATTTGGGAAAGTGAAACAGGAAGCTGAGTAACTATTTCAAAAGTGTACTGCAATTTTTCTAAGTATGTTATTGCTAGAGCTGTTTGCACCTGGTAATTCAGACTGATGAAGAGTTCAATATGCCTTTGTCCCAGATGATATTTATCTATCATGTAAGTGTTGACCACATCCCAGTGGAGTATATATAATAATTAGACCTACAGTGAAATACACTTTCCTAACTGTCTACTTCTGCTTCACTTGTAGGTTAAAGGCCAGAATCTGAAACTCAGTTCTGTTAAAAACATATTAAATATGATATTAGTGGTCTAAAGCTATATACTTCCCTGGAGACTCCCGCTTTTAATAACCTCCAGGATAATAGATAAAGCAGAGGGCAGTAATCATTACTGAAATGGATTTTCTGGCAGAATTAGACATCACCTCCAGGAATCAATAATCATTTTAAGCTAACGGGGTGATTAAATGACCTTCTTTTTATTTTCCTTCATGTTGAGTTGCTTTTTATCTTGATTTAGAGCCACACAGTCAGAACAAAGATAAACAACAGACTGGCAACATTACAGAAGCACAGTCAGACCTATCCTCTATACAAGTAAAAGTACTCTACGCTTTAATCAATGCATTTTATGCCCAATCTGTGACTTCTGAAGAACTAAACTAAAAATTCTAGATGCAGAATATATTAATGGATTATACCTGAGGCTAGTTCTTGTTTTTAAAAGATTTGCACCTTTAGCTTTGCTGCAGCAGGTGCTATATTTTTTGTATTTAATAATTCATTGCTCTGGAGTTTGCTTGAGGATATCTGTGGTGAATGATAACACTTTCATTAATCCTTTCAGACCATATGGTCTTCTTCCACATATTCCTTCTGTGTGTGAAGGAGTGTTGGATAACTACATTTCTTTTTTTCCTCCCCAAGGAGATTGGGAAGCACCTAACTTTGGTGTACTATAGGGCAAGATCTAACTAGATTCAGATAAGACTTTCAAAAAGCCATTTTTAAATTCTTATGAAATTTAGTTTCTCATATTTAAGTCCAAAGCTCTGTGGTTGTTTTTGTTTGTCTGTTTGTTTTCCTTATCTTCTGAAACATTTGCTGATTTTTTTTCTGTTTTTGTTCTTGTTGTTGTTGTTTTGTTTGTTTGTTGTTTTTGGGGGTTTTTTTGTGTGTGGTTTTTTTTTTTTGGATGCAGGATGTGAAGGGGGATGCAATCTAACTGAAAGGATTAGGAGGCTGCCTGATCAGCCTCTACAAAATAATGAACAGAGCAGAAAAGTCTAGAAGTACACTAACAGAAAAGTTAAAAAGAACTGCATTGTCAGTATCAGTTTGAATGATCAGAGTGAAGGATATGCTAGTAAGCACATAATACAGAACATAATCTATGGGACAGTGGTTCTAGTAGAGTATATAGTACTCTTTATTCTAAGAGTTGTTTGGGGATGATTTGTGAGCAGCTGTTAAATCTTTTACATGTTTCTTTTGTTGTTGCTGTTGTTGTTTCAAAGAGCTTTTATGTAAAGCTAGAAAAGTGCTTCTCCTTGTCCCATGAAAATGAATTCAGGTTTGACTGAAAGAGGAAATTTAATCATTTAAAATATGATTTTCTTCCCTAGCTTTTTTAAAAATATATATAATGTAGGTGTTTTTCCAATGTCTGTTCGAGGACCGTGAAAATCTGATCCAACACCAACACAAAAGCATTGCGCCTTTTGCTAGGAGGGGTAGATACTGATGGGGCAACTGTAGCAAAGACAGAACATGACCAAAGCCAATGCCACTATACTACCCCATTCATTTGCTCTCCAAACTCCTATTTATTCTTGCAATGCCATTCAGTCACTGACTTCATTACTTTTCTTCTCTGAATGTGTCAGTTGGAATGAGAGCTTCTTAAATTCCAATTAATGCTCTGAGGTAGTAGATTAAGACAAACTAGACTCTTTTTTTTGTCATCCAGAAATAGGAATCTGCAGCTTGTCTTTGCCAATAGAAGGTTTCCCTGGAAATGCCTTGATTAAAATAGTTCTCTAACCAAATCTGAAACATTCTGCACTAGTGTTAGAGGGTTTTGGACTCTGATGTACAGTAGATGGCTGTGAAGGCAGCAGCATATGATTGCTTCCTTCTCTTTTTTACGTTCAAAGAAAAAAAAATCTAAGGAGCTAAGTGTAAATAGCTCTGTGTCAATATGTCAAGATTCATGAACCAAAAATCCCAGAATTTGTTGCGAATAATTCCTTATATATTCCCTTCTTTGAGTATTTTCAAATATTCTTTTAAAATTATGTGTTCTTGCAGCCCAGAAAGCCAAATAGATGATCTTTAAGATGATCTCATCTCACAATTAACAAAGAAAAGCAGGCATCTCATTAACATGAGAAGAATTCACCCATTGGCCATGGAGCCAGTCCAGATGTTAAGTGTTAAAATGATGTCAAAGTTTTAGGTACTCAAAGTTAGGTGGGAAGTAGCCTCCCACGTGAATGTCCATTTAGTCCATTCAGGAACTTCTGTTTGTAAGTCAGGAATGTGAATCCTGAAAGCTTAATTTCAAATAATGTACTTAATTTCTAAACAGCTTAAAAATCCTATTATAGATCAGCAGATCTTTTGTTCAGGATATTTAAATGGACAGTTATGAGCTATACATCTATATGTCTAAAATATATATTATAAATACACCATTCTTATCAGAATGATTTCAGTAGGTGAGGATTCATTGTGTTCCAAAGAAACAGATCTGCCAAACAAGTTGTACAGATAGCTTAAATTGCTAACTCTGTTAACAGTAGAGTGATTAGCTGAAAATTTTCATTGTAATAAAGAAAGGCTGAAGGTATTTTATTTGACCCCCTTCACACATATATTTTGTACAAAATTACATAAAGAAAACAGTGGCAATTACTCCATGAAATGTGTGGGTTAAAATAACATCGAATAATTACTTTTTGCCAAATATTTCACCTTAAAGCTTCAAGACCCTTCTGTCACTACGTCATCCATGCAGACATAATGTGCTTTCAGACTTAAAGCACAAGAGGAATTAAAGCATATGTGGAACACAGGAGGTTCTGTCTAAACACCAGGAAGCACTTTACTGTGTAGGTGTAGGTGATGGAACATGGCCAGAGAGGTTATAGACTTTCCCTTCCTGGAGATCTTCAGAAGTTGCCTGGACATGGTCCTGGGCAACCTGTTCTAGATGTTCCTGCATGAGCAGGTGGTCTGGACCAGACATCTTCCAGAGATCCCTTCCAACCTTAACCATTCTTTGATTCTGTGAATTCTTAAGGGAATGAAGCTTGTTCTCATACTGCTGTAGTAAGCTAAGCTGTGTTTCTGGCTAGAATCTTAGATTTTTACAATATAGTAGGCTGAGGAAATTGGCTTTATTGAACAACATCCATTATTTCCGTAATAAAGTTCAGTCAGGTCATTTCTGACCTCCCTTATCATTCCTAAATTAGTTATGCTTACCAGATCACAACTTTCTCCAAGTATTAAATCAAAAACTAGAGAGCCAAAGCAAGTCTTCTGACTGTGAACCAAAACTATCAATCCATTACTGGAAAAAATCTTAAAGACCTTCCTACAGGAAACAAATGATGGCTAACGCTCAATAAGGTTTTTGTTTTTTTCTTCAATTCCAGACTAGCTCAGTAGGAAGGTAAGATCCATGAAATGAAGAAGAATTATATCATGTTATAATGTCTGTCCTATTTATGAATATAACCAAATGCTGGAAACTGGTGAGCCAACTGATTCTGATTCAGGCACCTCTAAAATCATATACTGTCAGAAGGACTGAAAACTAAACATCCCACAGGTTATATATTATGTATTATAGATTACATATTACCTAGGTCAGCCTGTAACAAATGAAGGAAGCAAGAACAGCAGTGGAAAGAATTAATTCTGAATTTGTCCAGTGAGAACTCCCATCTTCATATCAATGCCAAGCAATTTATTAGGAAGAGAAAAATTTCACCAGGAAATGATAAACTGGGATTTTTCCACTACCAGATACTTTTTGTAACATATAAGTATATTATCTCTACTAATTTTGCTTGTTTTGGTGGGCCTTTTAGAGTACTGTTTTATTGTGAAAACTTGAGGCTGGACTCCAATTAATAGCCAGAAACTACAGGAGAAAATAAGGTAACTAATAGTCGGTGTTAACATTTTAAGCATTTTTTGATAAGAAAGATAAGAAAGCTAGCACACATGGAAATCACATGAATAAAGCCATAAAACCTATCACAGTGAACCACATCACACGGTAATTAACTCTGAAGAGAGTTCTATATTCCAAGCTTGAAACAGGCTAAATGATGGTCATTAAGGTCCATTTTTCACAGTTAGAGAATGCAAAGCCTGGCTCCTCAGCTAGTGCAAGTCAGCTCCAATCACCTCAGCTGGGAGAGATGCTCCCAGCTCTATCTGCTGCTTTGCAGCACAGCCAAGGATAACACACTTCATAGTCAGTCTAGCTGATGTGCACAACCTGACAGTGTGTTCACTTTTGAAGAAATAAGGTGATAAATTTTGGAAAGCAAGTATTCTAATTGACGTGTTGCATGAGTGCATGCCCAATGGAAACACAAGCTGAATAACAAAATAACTATATATGTTTCAATGCAAATGAATAATGAATGATATATTATTCTTGATTTTTCTTTTTTTTTTCCTGTGTGTATTCATATTTAAATGCTTTACACATTAACATTGTAGAATAGATACTGGATGAAATTAACAGGAAACTTGCAAATTATACTCATGGTGCATATTTTCAATCATTAATGTATTGTTTCATTGTTGTTAATGATAGAAGACTGGAATCTGTCTGACTTCAACAAATAAATTTAAATGCCTTTGGAACCTAAAGAATTTGTATTTATAGATATGATTTATTTTTATTTTTTTTTTTTTTTAAGGAAACACAATTGGTAATGTCTTCAGTAACTTGGGGAATAAAGTCACTGCAAGTTTCCTTTATGACATGTGCATGAGTCAAGTGCACATTCTGTGCTGCTTGTAATATTAACAATAAGCAGTTCAGGGGCTTCAAGTTGTAACATGTCATGTGAAAGAAATAAGTAGTCTAAAGAGTTAGTGACATCTGCATTCACAATCAAGAAAGCTGTCATATAGACTCAGTCCAAACTGTGCTTTGGAGGACTCAGGAGACATAAATTACTGAAGTATTTCATACCTAGCTTTAAGAGAAAACAGGAAATGTGGCGGTGTTTGTAACAAAATCAAGTATTTTTAGACCATTAATAATTTGCATGCCTCAATAATATTAAAAAAAAAAAAAGCAAGTCTCACTTTAATTTTCTGATGTTCATAAAAAAACTAACAAGTTCACATATAGTTGTTTTCAAAGTATTTTGTTACAAGTTGTGAGAATTGACACTGAATTAATCAAAATAGATATTTAACATCATATTAGAGTCCTTTTTTTAAAAGGCAAAACTGACAAATGAAATTCATAATTCCGCATTACTTATTAATAAAGAAAGTAAAAGAATTATTCTCTGGCAGAAAGTCATGAATCTTATCTCAGTGAGTTGAATATGTGTTACAAGTATAATTTAATTTAAATGCGTGTGTTATAGTTTTCAGAATGTTTTTATTTTTGATTATAAAAGTACCTATAAAGTTTATTTTTGATGATCAATGTACCCATAAAGTACATTTTTGTCTTCTTTAACCTTTTAAAAAATATCTGTTTGGTTTTGATTTTTTTTCATTGTTCAGAGCATAAAACCTCAATATTGAACAGATGCTACACTATCTCTTTAGAAGACTAATTTATTCAAGCAGTATCTTCAAGCAGTTTAATGTGTCAATTTTATGTGAATATATGCAAACACAGTGGTATAAATTGAGAAAGAAGCTTTGAACGAATGTGTTATGCATTATTTGAATAACTGATTTAAGCTTACCTACAATGGAGATCTTATTTTCAAGTATATCGTAAAAATGCATACCTGCCTTCCTGTCTCCAAAAGGCAGGAAGAAATGCGTCTAGCAACTCAATAAGTCTCCACTAGTTCTATTAGGCATCTATCTAAAGTTTCTCTGCCTCCAAGAAAAAGAGAGAGAAACATTATTCATGCAGTTCTAGATTTCTGCATTTAAGTAAGCACCTGTGGGCTTAAATTCAGAGAAGCACAATTCAGTAGGAGTTGTTGGAAGGCTTAGCTGTGAGCTTTCTTTCCTATTCTGCTGTCACACCATGAATACATACTGCAAAAATACTTTTTTGCTAGCACTTCCTGATTCAGTCTGATTGCAGTTCCAGGAGCATGGATTGCTCTGAAATGAAATGTAATGGTGGCAAAAGGCGAACTTCCAGAGAGATTGAAGTTGGTACTTAGAAAAACAAAGTTCTTTTGGAGAACTCTAAACTCTTTTGGATAACTCTAAAGTCAGTTATATTTTTTTTTTTCTCTCTACAGCAGGTAAACAGAAACACCATTCTCTAAAAATCTGATGAAAATCTGAAACAGATTTTTTTACTTGCAGTAGTTAAAAACAGGTTTAATTGAAAGTAATCTAAACATAATATCCAAAGAGAAAAATGTTGACACTAGAGTCACAATTAAGTTTTTATTAACCCTAAAATCAGAAGCAGCATTAAGAATTTATATTGGTATTATCAATTTGTGTCAATTTTAGTTGCAGTTGGTATGTCAACAGTATTTTCCCTCCCTGACTCTAATAGGAACAAAAATACAGAGACAGAAGAGAGTGCATCCTGAAGTTTACAGACAGAAATTATACCTCCATGGTCATCCATGGTTTATCAACAAAATACTTTACAGACTCTCCTGATCTCTTTGCAGTTAGTAGTTCCATCTCCATCATCCAAATTCTGACAAAACTTAATTTCTCCCAACCAAATTCATAACATCACTAGGAAGTACTGGCATACACAGAACAGCAGATCTGTAACTTCAACTCTTCTGGTTTCTTTCCAGAATGCTTTAGACTCTCCTTCCCCACTATCTACCTCTGTAGCACCTAGTACAAAAACAACATAAACAACCTCCTCTTAAACTGCAAAGAAAGGCGAATCTCCCTGACTTTCATTCATCCCACTCACATGACACTCTCCCACCACCTTCATCAGCTGCTTGCACTAATATGTTAGATAGGAATGTGAAGCAGAAGGTGGGCAGGGCAAAGATTTGCAGGAAAATAATCCCTTCAGCTGCCTTTGCAATCCAACAGAGATTTTTTTTTTCTTTTTTTTTTTTTTTAGTGAGAGCTGTAGATGCTTGAAAATGTATTCTGTTCTCTGCTGTCAGTTGGACACTGTACCATCAAAGCTTTTGTTATGGTGGTGACAATTTCTGAGCTGTCTGTGTTGATACAATCCTCATGCTGTTCTTGGCTAGGTGAGTCTGGCTCTCAGCTCTGATGAAAGGAAATGAAGTTCCAAATCATTTCACATTCAATGAATGACAAAAAAGCTGCAGCCTGTTTAAAACTAGAGACAGTCTTAGTAAATCAGAAATTATTTTAGTGTCAAAGTATGAGTAAATTATAAAATTTTGTATGTGTACTTAGTGCTTAAGGAGATAATCTACAGTTATGATAACCTCTAAGAAATATTATCTAAATGTTGTCACTTTCTCAACAGTACTGTGTGTGTTTTTTTTTTCCTTTACGGATGCATGTACATGATAACTAGACTTTTTTTTAACATGAACATACCAGTTCTGCTGAAATTTTTGTGAAGAATGTTTTCTCCTAAGCCAGCTGGTTAGTGGGTGTGAGTCATGGGCAGCAAGCAAAAAGAAATACTAGGGAGTAATGATGATGCTCTGTTGAAATGTAAGTGAAAGAAGTTCAAGTTTTTCTTAGAGGCAGGTGACTTTAACCCCCAAACCACTGTGATATGGATTTCTGTCATTTTGGACCTATATGTTTTGTGTAAGTAAACATTCACTAGCACAGAGACAGGATAAAGTATCTTCTATGATTCAAATTAATGCTTTTGCTGTCAGACTGTAGTCAGTACCAAGGCCCTGACTGTAGTTAGTAAAAACTATATGTATGGCCTATTTTATCTCAGGATGGAATTATGGAAATTATCTATCTATCTATCTATCTATCTATAACAGATTTGCAACCTCTCTCCATCTGTCCCATTTAAGAATGTGCCTTTAGGCAACATGCTGATACTCAAAGACTTCAATGACTGATATTCCAGTATGAATACTGCAGTATTCCAGTACTGCATATGAACTTATTTGTAGCATTTGGCTGATAGTATGGAGAATCCTAAAATGCTACCGGGGGGGGGGGAAGTAAAAGTAAAAATATGTCAGAAGCTTTAATTAACACTTACTGCACACGATCTGCCAACCTGCTGTGCATAGGCAGTAAATAAAAAAAGGCAGAGAACTGAAGGAATAGTCCATGTTCATTTATTTATCTAAGCTGAGACAAAGGAAGAGTTGCTGGCACTGGGATTTAACAGAATAGCATCTTAATTGCTTAGCAGGATGAGAAAGGTGAGTGGCTAACTATTGCCAGTGAGAATTCTGTCTATTCCCTTGGGAATCTGGTTGTTTTTTCTTGTCTGTATTTTTTTTTATTATTTTTATTTGTAATATAATTTATATATCTGTATAAGGTTAGCAGGTTGCAGTTAGCAAACTGTTGAATTCAATTTATTTTTGTTTTCATGATAAAACTTTAACCCTGGAGAATTTTTTTCCCTCCCTCACCCCCACCCCCCACACCTTTTCCATTTAGCTGGGTTGGGAGTATATTCAGGTGCTAGAGAGAAAGTTTGTTTCATTTTTTCCTGCTGTAGTTCTATTGATAAGTTAAAATTCACTAGCCAAATTATTCTCTGTTTTGAGATTTTAATTATGTTTGCTGTAGCAATCTGCCTCCTCACCTTGATAGGGCTAGATATTTACAGAGTCTATAGCTTTGTACTCAGCCAAAATACTTTTTGAAATCAATCAGTTTTGCTTGAATGAGTAATACTAAGAAAAGATGTTTGAGATTTAAATGTAGTCAGCACATTCTAAATACTGGAGTTATTACACTGTTTTATAAACAGGTATATTTCCTGTGCTTTTAAATAAATGTTTCAAATATAACTAGAGGGGTATCCTTACACTGTGATCACTGTTATTTCACATCACACCTTCATGGACCAGGGTTATTGTGTACAAATTAGTAGTCTTTCATCTAGAAGTTGAAGTGGTGCGATCTTCAGCAGGTCGACATGTTCTTCCAGTACAGAATATTTTTTTTCAAAATAACACCACTTTGCAAGCTTGCCTTCTGATGGAAAACCATCAAATAGCCAAATTAGCCAATTAGTCAAATAGCCAATATTCTTGAGCACAATTGTTAAGCCAATTTAGGCAGTTGCTTCCTATGTTTTTGTTTGTTGTATATTTATTGTTTGTTCATTTTTTGTTTGTTTTATTTTTAAAGGTTGAATCTTTTCATCTATCTTAAGGTTCAACATTTGGAAGTGGAATCTTTTTTATTTTTATTTGTTTCTCATCTGACAGGTGTTCATTCAATGGACAAGTGGGTGGGTCAGGGTGTGGGGGAGATTAAGTTGCCTAAACACATCATCTAGTGTGGTTTGGAGTTTCAGCTATAAACTGAAAATACTTTAGGTTTTCTAAAATCACAGAATAAGTGTGTTAGGGCAGGTAAATCTCTCACACAGTGTCTCAGACATGGACTTTTTGGTTTCTTAGCCAGTAGAGTACATAATTTAGTAGTCTAGGTGGTCACAAGTTTAAAATTTCAAGTAATGTTTCATGCCCATGCTCTCACCACACAGCAGTAGGGAGGTAGTATTAGCTGTATAGGTCCTAGTGAAGGCTTATGTTTACGTGCACAGTATTTCATACTGAATTTCCAGCACCTGTTGGAAATGTAATCTCATTATACATATTGCATTTTCTGTATTTGTATTTTGTTTCAAAACACAGTGTTCTAGTGAATTTGTGTGAAGAGCCTGGCTTTTCAAATCTATATCAAATCAACAGTTTAAAATAGTATGTTCTGGATCATTTAGCAGAATATTCATCAGCTTCCTAACACTTTTGTGAATCTAAGAGGCACTATCATCTCTAAAGCTGATTTTCAGTGGATACACTTTATGAAGTAAAACTTCATAAAGTAAACTTCATACATACTGATTGCATGCCATCGTTTTTAGTGTTGTCAGTTTTTCCTGAGCCTGGTTTTAGAAGACAGCTGAAAAGGTAATGTTCTGCCAGATAATGTAGTATCCACTTGGATTTCATGAACTGGCTGATGCAGTCTCTTCTTGATTTCTGATACAGTTCTCATATTAATGTTAATGATAGAGCAGTATGTCAAAATTTTGTGTCATCTTCTAGACTATGCCCATGAATTTCTAACTTTTTAGAGAAGTTTGTTTGAAAAAAGTGTTTTCACTGATTAGACTGTTGTTTGATTAATATTATGCCATTATAATATAAAAATTTATAGACAAACTTAGAGGCTTAGCATTTTATGAGACATATAGACATATTCAGAAAATACTTTTTATGATATGTCTTATTGTATCATGAAAACGTTTCTGAGGCATGCGAGCTGGAAGATATATACAAGTGTTGTTTTTTTTTGTTTGTTTTGTTTTAAGAACAGGAATGTCTGTGAAAGTTAGAAACCAATGAATTGCAGTTCAGCACAGCTACAATTTGATCCATGTTAAAATAAAAATGAGAGAGAGAAACACGCTGAACACAGAGAGTAAATGTAGTTCTGAGAAACAGCATTAGTAGTGGGGAAAAAGGACATAGGTGTACTGTTTCTTGAATTAATTTTAGGTCCTATTCTAACTGCTGGCATCCAGAAGAGAGAAAAATGCTCAGCTGAATTGTTCCATTGTTGTTTAAGGCCCCTGTGTTTCTTGAGGACCTTAAATGTCAGCTCGCTTTGATGCCAGCAAGGTAATAAGGAACATATTTTACTGTTTTAATTTCCTGATTTAGTAACATTATTTCTGGCTTTGAAATCAAGGATGCCAAATTTTGCATCTCTAGATTAAACTTGCATGCTTTTAACTTTAAATTTCTGCATTGTTTAAGAGTGAAGTCGTGTATACTGAGAAATACGAGACGCTTTCTGCAGAAACAAAGGATGTACATGCAATGATGCACTCAGACAAACTCTCAGAAAGCTGAGATGAATCTAGGAATATCAAGATTTGTAAGTATGTTTCCTGTTTTGCTGCAGTGTTTAAGGACAAAATGACAGTTTACAAGGCAATGTTTCCCCAGAAAAATATTGCCTTTTCTGGGGGGAAAAAAAGTGCCTCACAGCTCTTGCTGCTCCCTGGTAAATTGAACGCAGCCAGGTGCAGGCTGAAGCACTTGCAGTGGTCCTGATGACTGCTGAATCTGATCTTTTGCTGGGATTTATGAAAAGTCTCTCCCAGCTGTAATTTCTTGACTTGGACTGAACAATGTTTGAAAACAGAAGTCAGTCAGAAATAGAATTTTGATGTCTTTTGTTTTTCATTTGCTTACATTTTGATCCTAAATTGAATGTCAATCAGAGTTCAAATTCTGACGTTATAAAACCAACCTTAGCAGTTTCTGAGGAAGGGAAAAGAAAGGAAAGGGATACACATGACTGATTAGTTGTTAGAAATCACTAACTTGATCCAGACTTTTGTTTTTCATTACTACTGCTCTTCTGTTGCATGTCATCCTTTCAACAATTTTTCTTCTTATGAAATGCACAGAAACAGTGGCTGTATCAGAGTAAAACAGTTAAACCAAAGCCACAGATGACATCTGGTCCAGACACTTTCCAGTTCTTTGCTTTTAAAGGTTGTCTTAGTCATTTTTGTTATTTGTGTTTATATTTTCCTGTTATTGAATCTCCAATTGAATTCAATTGAAGTTGTGCAGTTCAGCTGACTTATCCCACATGTTCCTCCAGATCTTGATAATGTATTCTGGGTCTGTGAGCTAGGGTTTTCCATGACTGATCTTCTAGAGATCTCTTGAAATAATCTTTTTGGCTAGCCCTGCAGTGTTATTTTAATTCTCTTAGTCTGCCTTTATTTTAACTGAGACAATGATACAGTGTTTTAGTTCTTCTATGAATGTTTTGCCATCTGAGTCCCCTATTCATTTTGAACATTTCCTCATTTTTTCTGATTTTATCACCTTTGCAAATAGTTTAAGGTTGATTTAACATCCCCCCCCCCCTTTTTTTTTCCACTCAAAGCATGATTTTCTATGATTTTTTAGGAAGCTGGAGTTTCTTAAGGGCTGAGTGAAGCTGATGAATTCAACATCATTTCACAGACTTCTTCAGCAGTTTCAGCAGTTACTCTGACTCATCCTGTCAGACATTGACCTTGACTGAATTTTGGGATTCCTGGGCTTTGCCATTCGTGCAGTACTTGTTTCTGGCTTCTCAGAGGGTTGGTCAGACCATGATCATCCCAGGCAGTATCCTCAGCAATTAGCCATACTGCCCATCTGTCTGGTCTTATCTGGGGGCAGTGTCCACTTCCTAGTCTCAATATGTCTCACCCATCTTAAAAGAGAATGCTAGAGCCTATGTGAGTGAAACAAAACTAAGGTAGAGAATGGCCAGCTGCCACTTTCTTACTTCTGGTTATCTTCCTTACTGTTTTAAAAAGCCACTGTGTCCCCCTCCACATCAAGCAGTAGGTGGGAGATCTAAGTCTGGGCCAGCAGACTCACTAATGCACTCTGGTACAGGAGTGAGGGAGCCTGCAGCACCCAGAAGTGCTCAGGAAACAT
Source organism: Anser anser (assembly GCF_964211835.1). Classification (NCBI taxonomy): domain Eukaryota; kingdom Metazoa; phylum Chordata; class Aves; order Anseriformes; family Anatidae; genus Anser; species Anser anser. The sequence continues at coordinate 42,851,395 of NC_139722.1, forward strand.
TTCTGGAGGAGCAGCCCTGTCTCTTGTGCTCCTGAGAAGGCTTGTTTTCTATTTCTGTCTCAAAGCCATGATTTTGGTGCTCTAGTCCTCCTGCTGTATCAAGTAGCAGCTCATCCGCCTGTGCTACAACTGTCTATGCTTATTAGTATTTGTAATTTATTTATTTATTTATTGTTGTATGTTAGCAACAAAGAGCACAGTGAGATCAAGGAACTGTTTTGGGCAGATGACGTACAAACCATAATTAAGCAGTAAAAATACACCAATTGGAAGTTTGTGATGAATATATATAGACATACAGCAAAGATAGAGATCTACAGTAGTCAGCTTCATCAGGAGGTCTCTGTCTGTCAGCAAGCTAATCATGGCTACAGTTTTTTGTTTGGTTGGTTGGTGTTTTTTTTGTTTTGTTTTGTTTTGTTTTCCCCCTGCCGATCATATGTCAAACATGTTGGGCTTCTTAAAACGATTTGACTCTCTCTATCCAAACTGGGTCTCCCAATCTGCAGTAAGGTGGCACTACGTATGGCTCTGCAACAGGCCTAAGCTGCATTTGTCTCTGACATTTTGTAAGTTAGTGTTTTCTTGGGAAACAAAGCTTGCCTTCACTGTAACTCTGCATAGTACACAAAAACATGTACATATGAATATCTTCATATATATATATATATATATGAGCAGCTTCATAGCAACAAAAAAATGAGCTAGAACTTGTTAATTTACAAGAAAAAAAATCGCAGTAATGTAGTTTCCTCCACAATGCTTTGTTTGTTTGCTTGCTTTTCTGGTAAGCTTCTCTCTCAACTAAATCCTGTATATGGTGCAAAGCAGAGACAAACATGATCCTGTGAGCATGCATAGAGCTGCATTCAAGAAGCAAGGCACTTTCCTTATTAACTTCGAATTGCTATTATTAAAGTCACAGGCTTTCAGAAAAAGGTAGGGGTTTTTTTGTTGTTGTTTTGTTCTTTTAATGTTAAGTCGATCAAAGGTAAAATAACATTAAAAAGCACGGTGGCTTAGTTCAGTTCTACCATAGTCTTTTATAACCAAATTAAATGAAAAAAATGTGAATTAAATACTGAATTAACTACTCAGGTACAATTTATGTGTCATTAACCTCAGATTAAATTCTATTACCAAGAAAATAAAGCTTTCAGGGGAGTCAGTACATTTTTAAAGGGGAAATGGAGGGCAAATAATATTTCCATAATTAAAGTTTTAAATCAAGTTAGATACACTGATCCAAATAAAATTACATCCACATTGCAATATGAATCAGAAGTTGTAGAAAACACCATTCAATTTAGTTACTAATTGTAAGTGATTATTTCTTGAGTGATGGTGTTAAATTCTGAAGTTATATTAGAGGTAGCATATTTTAGACATAATGTTATGGCTGGCTGACAATTTTCCCTTACTACATGTGACAGCACTACTGCTTTACAGCTTGCACTGCTGTGCAAGGTTTTGAACTTCTGTCTGCTAATTCAAAAAGGAGATTTTAATTCTAAAAGGAGTTAGTAGCAAGGCATTTTCTGTGAATGATCGCTCTCACACAGAAAGTCATTCTCTACTCCCTCTCATGATTCACTGAAGGCAGACTCGTTAACCTTTCTTAGAGTTTATTATGGAACTGCTCTTATTTCTCTGGCTTATGATGAAAGGGTTAGAAAGGAATGTCTGTTAGCTATATACAAGCCATTCTTATTTATCATTACTAATACTACAGTTATCTGTATTGAATGGATTTTATTCTACATTCTTGCATCTTTCAATAGAATAGAGAAGCAACTGGAATAGCACCATTAAAGTAATTTGTATAAAATAAAAACAACATATCCAAAAAAAGAAGAAAAAAAAAAAGAAAAAAATATATTTGTTTATGCCAGTAACGTAAAAGTCTTCTTGTAACTATTCCATTTGCAAATTAGTAAACAAAGATAAAATTACATTTTCAAAGAGAATTCTAAGTACCTCCTCAACAGGATGAATACAAGGATTTATATTTCCACTGCTTTGAAAGATTTGTCATGTTAAATATATGTATATATGCATACCTGTGCACATCTACACAATCTTAAAAATACAAATAATTATAGAACACCCTTATATTTTCAGCTCCTGGAAATGCCTCTTGTGATATTTGTCTACAAAACTTTAGTGCTGGGATAAGGTCAATGCACCAGAAAAGTTGGTTTCTAGTTTAAAATACAAAGTAACGATTGATAATTATAGCACTAAAATAAATAAATAAATAAATAAAAACATGCAAGGGGGAAAAAAGTATACCCTGTTTTTTGACACAATCTCTTGAACAGAACTAGAACACTGTCTTATAACAAAAAAATACTGTAAATATTTCTCTTTCAATATATGTGAAAACAATTTACTAGCAATATTCAATATATACTGTATAATACTGTTTTCATACAAACTGTAATATACTGACAATAGGGCCTCACAAGCATTCTTCCATTTTTCTAATAGTTTTACTTCTTTTTTTACTGTCATGAACTAATTTAAAGCATTAAAGGTCTTAAATTAAAGCTGAGCAAGAATTGTTGATGCATAGGAAATATGTAACCCCTCTCCAGATTTACAAAATAAAATCTTTTGTGGGGTAGAGGAAAAGCATATTCATAAACTGTGGTCAAGCTAAGGTCTAGTGTAACATAAATAATGAAAATATAAATACTGAAGCACCCCAGATGCTTTTATTAAGCAAAATATTTTTGTCTTTTTGAAATGGCATTTTTATTAGTACATTAATTTATTCTGCCCAGCTCAAATTTTCCAGTATCATATTACATTATTACACATTGAGCAAAACAGAGTGGAAATATGCAATTGTTTCAATGTTGGACATTCTTTTTCCAGAAAAATAAACTTTTTGACATATCCAAAGGGAAAAATGTTATTTCAGAGGAGTTTGATGTCTGTATATTATTAATAAATTTGAACTTATTTTCCCTTTTGTAGATGAATAAATGTTAAGTAGCTTGCCAGAATTTTCCAAGCATTTTTGTTGAATATGCATTCACAGACCTCTTGAAGTTTTATATTGGTGAAGGCATGAAAAGCAAAAGTTTTATATTTAATCTCACTTATTTATTTTTTTTCAGAATTACCCATATTAGTATGTTATGTTTTCTGTATTTAAAGCCCTACAAGGATTAGGACTTTCTTCCATGACTTTCTGCATGTGAAAATTTATGAACTTTTGTTTAATATATTCTCCTGGGACGGAAAGGGTTAACTACCTTTAAAAAAAAAAAAAAAAGGTAGAATTCTAAATAGGAAGCTTTGGCATTATCCTTGAAATTGTGACTTAAAAATTAGACAATAATTTGGCTTCAGCATTAAACATTCAAATTATTGTATTGATTGCCTTGATCAAATTATCTAATTAGAATTTATATCCAAGTAGATAGCAATCTTCTTAAAATTTATAAAGATAGATTATTTTTATAATTAATCTGATGTTTAAATTTTAATTCTATATTGAGTCTACCTTGATTAATTTGATTTTGATGTGATGTTGATCAAACAGTCCCAGTGAAGCTTAGCATTGGGGAGATTTTTTTTTATTTTTTTCAGGAAAGAAAAAGAAAAGAACAGAAAAGTGTGGGGAAAAAACAATCTTACAATGAGCAGCATGGGTCCATAACTGTGCAGGAACTGGGAGGATACCAGGTGGCCAACTTAAAAAGCTAATCTGTTTCCCCTAATTAGTCTGTGGTTCTCGCACATCCACCTCCTGTAATGCAACAGGGTTTAGCTGAATCAGTACAGATACGTTGAAGAGGAATTAGCTTCTGTCACTTGCTCCTCTTAAGACACGTTAACAATTCACTACTTGTTTACCAGTTTGTGTTACGTTACTGTGGCATCCTGATGGCAGCTGTTGATCCTCCCTAATCTGTATTTTCAATCATTCTCATTCTTAAATTCGCCATTAAAAAATAGCCCTCCCACAGGAGCATATTGTTGATGGTGTGTGTGTGTGTGTGTTGTTTTTTGTTTTCTGATTTTTTTTTTAACCTGACTTGAAGAGAATGAGAGAAAGCTAAATAAAAAATAAAAATAAAAAAATACTGCTCACTAACAAGCATAATGGATGTCCTTTATACTACTGACAGGTTAGTCATCTTCCCATAGGTATATATTCCATATCCCACTAAATCCAAGAACTTATTTGTAATTCAAGCAGATTGATATTCTTGGTATACTATTGTCCAGACCTGACTTTAGCACTAGATTTCCTTTATAAACTGTTGCTCTTAAATCTTGAAGACGTCTATCCTGAACTGTTTTGACCTTTGCAACATTTTTAAGCTTTAGATTTAATACTGGTTACAGACCACCTGAGGAAGCTGAGACTTCAGGAAGCTTAATCAGCCCCTTGATAGTCCTGCAACAGGAGCAAATTCCTGAGTGCCTCTCTGCCATTTCCCCAGTCCTCAATAGCATTTAGACCTGTCATGAACTCTTAATCCATTTTTAACTCCTTGAGTGTTGAACTATGAAGTGGATTTTTTTATAAGGTGCATAATCTTAACCTTTTGGCAGCCCACTCTTTAACTGCATATGGAATATTTTACTAACTCTAAGATTTCATTTAAACAGATGTCTTCCTTGACATCTGACATGACTGCCAGGATTTTGTACATTTAATTGCTCAAATGCTCAGCAGAGATAACAGGAATGAACCCTCAGACTCCAGTAGAACAGTATGAATTTAGACCAGCTTGCAAAGCTGGAATTATATATGCATTTTGAGATGTTTCACTTTATCTTCTTCATATGGTGGTTTTTGGACAAGCCCATTCTATGCATTCTTACCAAACTCATATACAATGTTTTTTTCAGTACAGTCCGAATAAATAATTAAATTGAAACATTTTCTCCTTCAGTCAGCACCAGACTTTACAATCTCGGATGACCTCAGAAAGTTATTCTGTCCTTTGCTTTACACATACCACATCCACACCCCCATGTTCCCTCATCTGATATAGGGCAGCCAAAGGATTTCAAGTGAGATGATACTCTGGGATATTCTCCAACTTTGACTGACTCTCAGTGGAAATTTTTCAAGGGCATTCTTATGTCCTCAGCTCCCAAAGGAAATTTAAAAGACTTTGCTATAAAACTTCCTCTTGAGCCTTTGAAACTCCTTTTCTAAAATAATGTTTTAGAAAATAAGAAATTAATATTGCTAAGTTTTCACCTCAATCAATAGGATCTGCATAGTCTTCAGATGAAAGTTTAATGAAGAAAAAGATAGTTTTTTTGTTTTTTGTTTTTTTACTTTATCAGATAGAGAAGATGAGAATTCATTAATCTTATTTTTGACACTTTTGAAAACTTTGATTTCATCAGGTGAGTTCTGATCAAGTCTCTAATCATAGTATCAAAAACATTGCTTAATATGTTAGATGTTATAGGGAAATTTCAAACTGTGTTGATATACTCAACGTTTTTGAATGCTCTTTAATGTTGTTTTGAATTTCACTCTACATTGTCACTTTCTGAATTTTCTTATATAGATTTTCTTAAGTCTGTCAAATACTTAGTACCCTGAGCTTTCTTTCCAATTCTTTTCCCTTCACTGTACTGCTAGTAAGTTTTGCTAAAGAAGTTGTAATCTGGTTGTTGATATGGAGTTTTATGTATATTTTAATGAAGTTTTGAACTCTTTAATAATAAAGTTCTACCAGAAATTTGGGATTTATGATAAAGTAACATGAATGATGTTGGAAGGTCTAATTATTGTAATTCCCAAGACTGGAAAATATAACTAGAATGTACCAGTTGTCATCTCACATCACTCATTAGGAGTAATGAGGTATTTTAGGACTGATAAAGGATTTTAAATAAATCTTTTCAATCAAGACGAAAAATTGAACACAGTGGCTATAAAAACCTTTTATTTCAGAAGTAGTGGACTTTATCAAACATAGAGGTATCATCCAGAATGTCCAAAGGAAACTGTTAGAGGACCCCGGGCCGGAGCTGCAGCCCGTGGAGAGGAGCCCACGCAGGAGCAGGGGGCCTGGGGGGAGCTGCCGCCCGTGGGGGACCCGTGCTGGAGCAGTTTGCTCCTGGGGGATGGACCCTGTGGTACAGAGCCATGTGGGAGCAGTTTTTGAAGAGCTGCTGCCTGTGGGCAGCCCCCGCAGGCTCAGTTCGGGCAGGACGGCATCCTGTGGGAGGGACCCCACGTGGAGCAGGGGCAGAGAGTGACCGTGAAGGAGCAATGGAGGTGAAGTGTTAGGGACTGGCCTCAGCCCCCATTCCCCTATTCCCCTGTGCTGCTCGAGGGAGGAGGTAGAAGAGGGTGGATGGGGGGAAGGTGTTTTTAGTTTCTTTCCTTTGTTTCTCACTTCTCTAGCTTGTTAGTAATATGCAATAATTTTTACTAGTCTCCCTACACTGAGTCTGTTTTGCCTTTGACGATAATTGTTGATTAACGTCCCTGCCCTTATCATCCCTGCTCTTATCAACCCTTGAGCCCTTTTCATAGTATTTTCTTCCCCTTTCCCTTTGAGGAGTTGGAGTGAGAGAGCAATTGTGGTGGAGCTCAGTGTCCCACCTAAGCAAAACCACTACACCTGTAACAAGAATACTGAGATTGTTATGAAGTATGAATGGAGATGTGTATGTGTAAATTCCGAAAGAAACATCACAACAAGGGTTAAGAGACTGAACAAAAAAAACCATTCACAACAATAAAATTGAAAAATATTTTTTTTACCAAGGCCAGAAGGCCTGCACTCTGTAAGACTGCAGCACAGACAACTTGTTGGCAGAAGGCACTACATTGTGACAACAGGGATGAAAACAAAGTTCCAGTGAATCAAACATGCCATTATTTCTCCTATTTGCCCAAATGGAAGACAAGCTGTAACCGTAAAGATGTGTATGGATTCTAAAGAAGGAAAAACAAGCAATGAGTAGCAACCTTGCCTAATATTTATGGATATTAATATTTTTAAAATATCTATTTGTCTATCTATCTTTACTTAGATAAGTAAAATTCTGATGCCAAAGAATCATATAAGTAACTGTTGGCATATAAAAGGTATTATAAGACCAAACTAGTTTGTCATTGCTAATCAAAAATACTGCAGGAGATGTGGTGAGGAGGCAAAAGCTGGCATAAAAGTGGTCTGGGCCAGATTATCTGAAGCCCTGTCTTGTTGCTTGTGAAGATTGTGTGAGCATATATCTTTGAAATCTCTTTGAAACACTGCAAAACAAACATCACATTCTCCTTTCATAAACTCTACAGTGAGTCTTGTTACACTCATTTCCTTTATCACAGATGCCCAGAAAGGGAAAGGGGAACTGTTTAAACTGGCCAGGCAGACTGATAAGTAGAGCTTCTCAGATGAAGTCACTGTGTGTTCCTGCCAACATGGTTAAAAGAGTGTTGAACTCTGTCCAAGTCTCTCACCCCCAAATCCTCTAGAATAAAGCATCAAAAATGGCTAACTGTTTACTTAGTTTCATAATAGGACTTGTCACATAAGTAACAGGCACAGAGCACTGATGTCACTCTTACCTAGGGTTGGTCATGTCTAGTTGCTTTTTGTCCAAGGTCAACTCCAGTGAATATGCTGGGGAAATATCTACTAGAGAAGACCTTCTATTTAAAAATAGTCAAACACTCTCCACTTGTATGGTAAACATCTGTTTTAACAATATGTCACTACAAAGACCGGAAAAATGTGTAAATACTACCAAACAAAACTAAAGTGCCTAAGGATCTTAAATACATGAAAGGTTAGACAGAAAATAAGCAACATTTTTTCAGGATCTCAAGAGGCACGCAAATTTCCATAAATTCCAGTATCCATTTCCCATAAAATATGAACTACTTGCTAAACTTGTATTGCTTCATTTATTCAACATTTCTGGCAATATTTGCTTATGTTTGAAACCCATTGTCCAATTTCATCAAAGGTTGCAAAGAAGAAGTTGTCTTAAAGACAATTATATTTCTGCAAGCTTTGTAAAGCAAATAGCTAATTATAAGAGTTAATTAACATTTGACTGTCTGGCAGTATAGACTTTGATCCTAAACTCTCTTCAACCTAAAATTTTCATAGTCCATTCTGAGATTTGAGGAATTGTGTATGACTTGTTTTATAGAACCTTACTTTTTATGTTTAAAATGTAAAAAGAATTACAGTAACTTTTCCAGATATTAATTTTCTGATCATTTGTTTCAGTGACACACCTTACTCTTTTGCACTGTCTATCTGAAGTGATTCCACTGACTTTTGCTCTTCTGATTTAAGTCACTAAAACCAAAATCTGAATCTGGTCCATGGTCCCAACAGTGACATTTGAAAAATATATTTTAAGCAAGATTCTGTACCATGTAGAATAAATTCCTAGTATTGTCCCTAAATTTTGTATTTGGTTTTGAGGTTTATATGTGTTTAATCACTGAACAGGTTTCAGGAACTCTTTTATTTACTTTATTCATCTTTTATTAAAAAATAAAAAAATAAATAAATATTACATATAAAATATGGAAATGGAAGTAAAATCTTAGGAGGGAATTAGAAACCCTAACAATTCCACTTTTTAAAAAATGGCAAAAAAAAAAAATAGTGTGCAATTTCAGATAATTACTTGTAATCCTTAGTAATCCTCCACAGACAGCATGAACTGGCAGTCATTAGTATGCTTTGAGCTTTTTATTTTGCATACACACCAAGATATGTAAAACATCAGTGTCCTTGCTGACTTTCCAACTAAAACATGGTAAATAAGATAAGATAAAATCAAATCAAATAACTGTTCAACTTCAGTTAAGAACTGGGACAAAAATGATTACTCAGTAACATGAAGCAATAACTTTTTTTCTTCTCAAACATTTAAGCAAAAATAATATGCATACATCTGTTTGGAGGGATTATCTTTCCTATTTCAAATCCAATGGATAATTGAGTGGTTTTTGTTCTGACAGTTCTGAAAGAAAGAAATTCAGGCCAATGTAATTGATTCAGCTTGGGATTTAGTCTTTTGCATTTCTTGAAAATAAAATAATAAAAAAAAAAAATAATTAAAAAAAAAAGATAAAATGAAGAGAAGGTTATTGTCTCAATTCCGTATACTTTAACACAAGCAGGACTAAAAATAATTAGTATACCTTTCAGAATGAATTTCTTCATGCCGCCTATTACAAACCTTGTGATTCAAACACTCAGCTGGAAAGGGTGGTTAAGGGTGGAAAGGTGGTTTCCAGGTTCTGAATTAATAAGCATTCAATTTATACAAATTAGAACAGCTTTGCATCCTGGGCTGCTCCATAACTTGCAGGCTAAGGCATTTTGCTGAGAGAGGAAAAATTTCTGATGAGACTTCTGTTGTAAACCAGGCAGAGATAGAACTTGACTGTAGCTTGTCCCTTTCAGTAAATTTCCCTAAGTCCTTAGTAACTTGTTTTGAATCTGTGGAATTACATACGGATCCCAACACAGCTCTCTGCAGACCAAAATCAGAACATGTCATTTGGGAACTGCTAAAGCTATCTTCTCTAATATTTCTGAATGTGTTTTATTTTTGTTCAACTGTAAATATTTGCTACACTCAATCTGAATTTGTGAGTAGTTTCAGCTACTAGGGAAAAGTTTGGTGACTACTTTATTCCTTTAAAAAAATAATAAAATAAAGATCTTGTTTTGATTACAATGTACTGCATAGTCGAGGAAACCAAAATATCCTAATACGGAATGAAAATCTATTAATCTATCAATCACTTCAAGGCTTGCAAATGCAGAGACTGAATCCTGCAAAACCCTGTTCAAGTAAATCTTCTTGTGCACCCTTAAAGACATTATTAACATATCTATTCTATTAAACTAAACCTTGCCAAATCCTTACTTATACCATTAAGTAGTCAGATTAGTCCTCAGCATAATTTTGGCCTGAGTAAACCAACACAGTCCCAGGCACTTTCTAGGCATAGCTAGAAGTGAATATGGAGGACAAGAGAATTTACAGTTACTAGTTTGAATGCAGATGCCATATTCTGAAACTTCAGTAATGGCTAATTAGATAAGGCTTATTTGTGCCAGTTGGCCTCAAAGTCAGAAAGCAGGTCTCGACATGGTTTAATTTACTCTTACTGATATAGCTATAAGTCCCATTTTCTGTGAACTTACCTTTTTTCTTCCTTAGAGAAAATAAATTTATTTAGTTGGGAAAGGAGGAATTTGGCCATTTGTATTGGATTCCTGAAGCACACCTGTTTCATCAGAGTAATAGCAATTAAAACAAATTAAAACAAAAAAAAAAAAAAAAACAAAAAGCAATTAAAACTTTCTGCAGTTGCACACAGTCTAAGCCATCAGGAATGCATTGGATTGATTGCAGAGTGCATCACTACTGTAGAACTTACTGAACACACCTGATGCAATTACAGTACTTTGAATTGGCAGCATGTATATTCAATGTCCACATGGTGTGTTCAGAATGTGATAGGTTCAACTACTTACTGCACAGTTTCCAGCATGTTCTGCTTGGGATCATGGAGAAAGCAGAAGAAAGAGGTTTGGTGTTCCCTGACTTGAATGTTTAGAATACAATTTAAAAGTTAGATAATGAAATAGCCATGATGCAAAAGCTGTTATTGACTTCAATGAGATCAAAATTTCTTTCTTTCTTGTATTGCAATTGTTACAGCAAAATTATGCTGAGCTATATATAATGCCTTAACTTAGTAGGTTTTAGTAGGTTTTAGATTATGGTGACAGAGAAAAAAAAAAAAAGAGTTTGAAGTAGAGGAACTAGATAAGGAGAGTGTTCAGGCTATGCCACTGAACAAATAGGGGAGAGACATGTAGTGTAAAAAGGTATACATGCATGAAGAGGTAGGATGTCTCATCACTCAGAGCCACTTCAGAGTAGCTTATTCTGACTCAAAGAAGATGAAAAACAATTATAGACATTGGCACTTAAGGGGTTATAGAATAGATCATATAAAATATAGTGGGGTATAGAAAATGATTTTCAAAACCGCATATGAATCAGCGAACATGAGTATAAAACAAGAAAACCAAGCTTATACTCTGAGTACATATTCATCATCCATACAATATGAGTGTATATCACTTTGTCACTTGGAATTACCTCTATATATGATTTTTTTTTCTTATACTATATTAAGTAAATTATCAGTCAAATATTTCTTTAAAAAATGTAGGATATTCAGGGTAACTTAATATTGATGAGATCATATTCACAGCTGGATACTTCCACGCAGTTTAGATTAATTCTCACAACAAATTATTATTTATTTTTTTTTAATGAACACTTTAAAAGATCTTTAAACCTTTGTTAAACCAATTTGAATATGAAGTACTATCTAATAGGATGCCGCTATTAGACTAAGGTATTTCAGTATGCTTATATATCATTTGCATTGCTGAAAATATATAATTACAGAATGTTTGAAGATTATAATATTAATTTCTTCATTGAAAAAATACTTGTAATGTAGTTCAATATTATTACACAGAATACTGTAGAAATCACAAAGGTATTTCTTCTGATGTTTTATTATTTCAAAGTATATCTGCTTGCTTTGTCAGTCCTTTATAGCACTTAGAGCTGCTGAAAGTGTTTTTTCTACAGCTGCTACATATAATCAAGTTCCAAATTTGAGTTTGACATATCTTTTCACAGACATAAAAAAATAAAGAAATAAACAACAACAAACAAAGAAACAAAACAAAAAAAAAAACTGTGTGTATAATGTTCTGTTGTGGAAAAATATTAACATGCAGAAGATTGCCTAACATTTGTACAATGGTCATTTTTTTCCCCTTGCACATTTATTCCATGTTCAGTAAAATTATGCGACTGGAATGTGGTAGTGAAATTTAAAGAAATCTGTTCTTTATTAGGTCAAATGAAAATAAAATTCTCCAGAAGTAGGCAGAAACAGCTTAAGCAAAGGAAAGCTGACAGACTACAACAAAAGATGGAATACATTTCTACTTTATAGATGGAAAATGACAAAATTCATTAGATAATAGTGTTTACACAAAAAAAAAAAAGTGACTGATTGCAACACATAAGAAAATGGAGGGAGTTATTAGAATTTTATAACATATTATCATTTTTACTTTTATTCCTGATTGCTTGAAATTGCTGAAATTTTAACTTAAATTGTCTGTATTTTCATATATTGGCTTTGTCTAATTAAGTAAAAATTGAATGTGCTTATAAAATTGTGAGTAGCTTGTCTCAATCATGGTATTTTTTACAACAATTAAGAAACATACGGCAGTAAAGATGCTATTTTAAAAGGAAGAGAACAGTAGACTAGTTTACTAACCTTTCATTCCAGGTAGCGCAGTTTTTAGATAGCTAAGGTTACAAATAAACATTAATCTGATAGTATTCTTTTATTCCTCAGTAACCTGCTTTATGAAAGGCCTTCAGGATTTGCATTCTTCAGGATTTGTAACTGGCATTTCCTGCTCACTAGGCTTTCAGAACATTTTAATAGCATTATTTTAATATGTATTTTTTGAAGGACCTCCAGAAAAGTCATTCAATGCAATATATATATTCAGTCTTATTTGTGTGTTAAAGCTTAGAAATTGAAGTCACTCTGGCTTCACTTTGACTTTCCTTAAAGTTTTCACTTGGAAACAGAGGTTTATAGGGCATTCATCAAGTGTACACACAATATTTGTGTCCTGTGAGCTTTCTAATTAAATCATACTTACATTGACTTGTGGTGCCTAAATGTGTTCTGGCAAGGTAGAGCATTTTGCCTGTGTTTCCATGGCTAATATTAAAATTTCAAAAATCCTTGGATTCATATACTGTAGACTATGTATTGTAATCAACTAAGTCTAATGGTCAATAAGCATTATAAATAATGGATCTACCTTAGTCTGCACATGTATTACACGCTTGTGTTATATTTTAGTAATTCACTTAGTGACTTGCTATCAGGGGGTAAATGTTGTGTCTTCATTCGTTATTTTCCAGTAAAATACTTGTTTTGAATTAGTATAGGAATGACTGACTTGTAATACTGCAAGTTAACACTGCAGTTCTCCGTCAACTCAAATTAAACATAATTGCCAGTGACCTCAGTTCATTATCACCTATAAAGTTAAATAGGCAATAAACAGTAATTTATCTCATTTTATCACAGTAAATAAAAAAATAAATGCTCAAAATTTAGTGTGCTTTTTATGACAACTTCAACTAAATTCTCTACCCAGAATACTGTTGTTTGAATAAGGCTGGCTACCCCCACCTAGTGGTCAAAATATTTAATGAAGCACTTAAAGAGGACTGCATACACTTCGCAAAACTGTGTGACAGCAATTGTTCCTATTATAATTAAATAATGTATATAACTTACATCTGCATGTATTAATTAAGTCAGTCTCAAGGGTTATTTTGATAGCTGTGATTTAAGGTGGAGTTGAAATGGTCCTAGTTAGCTTTATTGTACATTGTAGTTGTTTCAGCTTTGCGGAACTCATTGCCGGAAAATCCTGCAGGCTTTCTCCAAAGACTTATCACACCTCTGCAGTCAGCAAATACCTATAAAGGTTTTCCTCAAGCTGTTTCATTAAAGGAGTGTGGAAAGAAAGTTGTATCAATAATGCCTTTCAAGTACTCTTTGCTTCTTTCTACTACTGAAATTATAATCAGAGTATCAGAATGTGCCTTATCTCAGTGATTACTTCTCATCACTTCTGGTACAAACACTGCAGTACAAATGAGTTATAGGTTAGGAGCAGCCTATTAAAGTGGATGCAACCCGCACTGTAGGGCTATAAGGAAACTAGAGATGTGGGCATCTCTGAAATCAAACTGGAGGTGACTGCATCCACTTTGAATCCACAGTGTAAAAATATGCTTTCAAAGAAATAAGCAGTTCTTACTCTCTTTGAAATACTGAGAAGAAAGGAAATGGAGGTGGTGTTTGCTTGTTCTGCGTTGTATTTAGATCACTTGTGCAGCAAGTGAGACACCCAGATTTGATTTTCTCTGTTTATGGAGTGTTTTAAACTGCTGAGGCGGTCACTTGTCTTTCACTTGCTCTGTGTCTGGGCTTCTGAATCAATTAGTCCTGGCTGCAAAGTAGCTCAGCTTCGAAAGGATGAATGAGGAAGATGAGGAGTAACCCATAACCTTATGATCATGCTATTTACGGCAATGTCTATTCTAATAAATTCAGGAGGACCAAGGCTTATGGTCTGATACTAGCACCTTTTCATTCACGCTGTTCAACCATCAGCATGCTTTCAGCATAGTTTTGGTGCGTACCAACCAGTACCCTCCCAGGCACAATTCAAGAAATAGACAGAACAGGGTTTATTCCAGTTAAACAGTATGAATGGGACAACAGAGAGGGTTTCACCACGAGGATATGAGGTATACCACACCACTTACCCTTGTGGTCCTCCTGCCTACTATTTACTGGTATAGAATAGCCATTGGCACTGAAAGCTGAAAGTTCAGACCTTTCCAGGTTGAGGAGGCCTGAACCATGTACTATAATGCCCACAGTGTGCTTTCTCCGGTAAACCAGTTTCCAGAGAGGTAGAGTTTTTACCTGCTTGTATTCTAAGTGAAAAGAGTGACCTGTGCATACGAACCAAGATGGAAATTGAAAACCCTAAATCCCAGTTGCACAGTAGCCACTGAGAAAGACCCTGCAGAAAGGCACTTTCAGATGTATCTCTGTCTTTGATGCTTTTTATTCTTCCTGCTGAGAAAAGCATCACAGAATTCAGCATTCTGGTCAGTGTTCTCTGCACCAACCTTAGTCTAAATGCATCCCATCCTAGAGGGGAAAGTACAGAGAGACTTTTACACCTTAGTGAGAATAAACAAACAAACAAACAAATAAATATTTAGTCCCAAAGTTATGTCTTTAAGTTACAGATTTTTTAACTCAAAATGTAGCAAGACTTAAGTCTACTTCTTCAGCTTTTTAAGGATATTGTAAATATAGTGCCAGGATATAATCTTGAAGATTAAATGGTGAGAATATAAAGATTTAAAAAGTCATATTTTTTAATACTTAAGTATCTAATGTCTACTTTTAATATTAACGAAGTGTAGAACAAGTGCAGATTCCCAGAGCCAGTCTTAATTTCTAATGCAGGAAATATATTTAAAAGAACAGAAAAGTGTTCAAGGCTTACTTTTTTTTTTTTTTTCCATTTTTATTTATCATTTTCAGTCATATATTACTTTAATGCATACTACAAAACTGAAAGAACACATTTAGCCCATTAGGGATAAGTAATCTGGGATAATGGGTGTTCAGTTTGATGAACAACAATATAGGAAATAAAGAGAATATGCAGATAAGTGGAGGGGCACAAATCTTATTCTCAGAGTGAATATCAATCATATTTAATCTATTTTTGATAATGTCTTTATGATTAATAGATTCATAGAGTAAAAAATACTAATATACAAAATTTGCTTTTGTGACAGAAGCTGACAGTAGTCATCTGACAAGACACAGATTGTTTATGTATATTATCTTGCTTTTATTTATGTATTCATGACTTTTTTGAAGTTCCTCCTTTCCATGTGTGCCAGGATTTTGCTTTGGAATTCTGCCCATCTGTTAAAACTGAAAAATAAAATTTTAGGCTACATTTGTACCTGAAGTATACCTTTGATATTAATGTGAATAGTTTTTGTGGTATTCTGTGACTATACAATAAAAACTGTAGAATTAGTATAGTTCCTAAGGATTTTTCAGCTATAAAAATGCTGTATTTCCCCCACCCCCACCCCCACCCCCGCCACCATCATCTTTCCAGCTTATAAAACATATATTCTCATGAAATAACAGGAAATGCTTGTCAGTGGAAGGACAGCATAAAATCTCCAGGTAAAAATTTAATTAAATATCTTTTCTTACTTTTGATTTGAAGAACTAGCAGTCCCAAATGTCTAATTATGCTCTAAATACAATCTATGACCTTTATAATGGTAAATCATTTAACACTTAAGGTTTAACCTACTAATCATTAGTAGATGTCACGCACAATTCTAACACGTATAATGTGCGTTATGTGAACTTTGTCGAGACTTTGGATGCAAACTCAATATAAGTTGAATGTATTAAAGAAAAACACACCAAAAACTACTTAAGAATTTTATTTTTAAATAGAATTGTTATTTTAAAATAACAAAACCACCCATATAATCTGTCAAAGTAATCTGACAGTGAGAAAGCAACATCTTTTTAAATACTTTGTCTGTAACCATTGAATGCCAGGCTTAAAAATACTGAGGCTTTTTCATGTTACATCCCTTCTCAAACTGCAGACCACTGTTCAGATACCATGAGATGATTTCATCAAGAAAATCTGAGTCTCCCTTCCTATCAAGGGGAAAGGGATCTTTGCCAAGCAAAGAAAACTACTTATAGTAACAATAAAGAATATCTTCCTGTCTAGATTGATTCAAGGAAGATCCTACAAAAGCTAATGAATTACAAGGTTTTTGTCATACAACAGTGTGTATTTCAGGCAATTTAATTCTTTTGAAATGCAGTCTTTAAGGAATGGGAGATTTGATTTCAAAAAAAAAAAAGCTCTCTGATTTTTGTCTCATTAATTTGAATGCTGCTTCTGATACTTTTCAGAAGGCTTCATAGTCACATTAAAAAAATAGGTTTTGCATAACTTTTTCAGTACATATGTACTGTGGTGAATGGAATATAGGTGAACGGGATACATTAGTTTTGAACTACAGTAAGGCTAAGATTGGAAGTTGAAATCTGAATCTCTGTGTACCATAGATTACCTTTATCCACACACATTTGGAAACTCATACATCAGAAGACAACACTGCAGATTAAAAAAAATAAATACATTTATAATCTGGAAGGTTATTGTACAACTATTTCCTTATTCATTGAGAAGGGAAAGTATATTAAATACTGTGTGTTCTGCACTTTAGAGGTAGAGCAAAAACAGCCTGGTATATATTTCTGTTGTTTTGCAATAAGTATGATAAATCTGCTCTCTCACACAATGCTTCTCAGCTGATTTTAATGCGGCAGTCCTATATTTAGGCGACTTTCATCCATTTATACCTACTTACCATGATGTCACCCTTAAGCCACCTGTGATCTTCTCATGAAGGTTTATATTCGTAGAATCACGATTAGTATGTATTAGTAGAATTACGCATAAATCTGAAGTTTCTTAGAATTCCTCAAGCAGCTTAAGTCATTTTAAAGCCATGCTGCTGCTGCTAAAGATAGACCACCCACATCTTGCAGTTTCCCTCAGCAATACCTTCCTTCCACTGCATGCTGGCAGCTGGAAAAAAAAAAAAAAAAAAAAAAAAAAAGCATAAGGAAAGTAACAGAAGAGCACACAGACAATGTACAAGACACAGACTGGAAAGCAGCTGGGTGGACACTTCCCAGCCAGGAACAGGAAGCCAGAGCACCACAGTAGCCCCAGCCTGGGCACCAGGTTCCTCCGTGGGGGAGGCTAAGTGAGGCAGAGCCATGTCCACAGCTGGGCCTGGCTCAGTGTGGTCCATGGCTTTGCAGGGCAGAGCTGTGGGGAGCTGGGGACCATCCCTGCTGTGGCTTTGTTCGGACAGGGGCTGAGTGTGCTGGGGTCCCAAACCATGAGAAGGGTGACAGTAGCCCTGAGGAGGATAAGTAGGGAGAGCCAGGGCTGTGGGGGCTTGTGAGGTCCTCTCATGGGCCCTCGTGAGTGCAGTTTTATCTTCAATAATTGTTCAGTGTGTAAAATTGCCAGTTGTGCAATTCAAACGAGGGAGAAACCCAGAAAGGTAGAACCTGAACAACGCTGTGGTTCTTGTGTGTGATCTGAATTCAGATTTTTACCAGCGTGGGTTTTATGAGGAAGTACATTCATATAATCTTATTTGCCAGAAGGAATTATGAAGATGTTAAAATATGTTAAATAGCTTAATATTTTCCATTGCTTTTTTACCATTGGCATTAGATATTAACTGCCCTTCTTAAGACTGCCTCAGCGGGTGAGACCATGAGCCTGTGGCACTGGAAGCCTTTGGGCTCTGACTGCTGAACAGCGCTAACTGACTTGGTGCAGAACAGCTGGCAGAACTGCCCTTCCTGGGTGCCCTTCCTGGGTGTCCATCCTGGACCCTGCAGCACCTCCTTGTGCCTCAGACTGCCCACCTCTCTCTTCTTGCTCTTCCACAACATACACTGATTTTTCTTTCCTGGTAGTATGGTGCTGCTGTGCCCAAGCACACACTATCTGCTCAGGACTGCATCAGCATCAGCAGCAATACAAGGTTTACCAAATAGATGAATTTTAAACTAAATGTATGTATTTACTTGGGTGGAGGGAACGTTAGATTGTTTTATTATAAATGTTAAAAGAAGGGGGAGGAATGCAGGAGCAGAGTTACGCTATTGTTGGGCAGGTTATATTCTTTCTTATTCCTGATTGGAAAGGGATGAAAAAGGACAAACAAGAGGGAAAAAATGGAGACTCGTTACATGCCCACCCAGAAGGAAGACAGAAAAGTGAAAGCAAAGAGTAAGTAAAGTATTAGGCTATGAGTTTCTTCTCTGTTTTTTTTTCTCACAGAAAGGGAGCCAGATGAGGTAATGCAAAAAGCAGCAGCACCAATTAACCATAAAAGAAAAAGTCCTGGCTGTAGTTTGACCTGAAAATAATGACAGGTGATGTAGACAGAGTTCAAGGCACAGAAACAGCAACATCCTGGAGGTCTAATGTGAACTACCACCATGGGGGAAATGTCATAGGAGACATATACAAATAAAGAGAATCAAGAATCTGTGGCTATGACAACTTTCTTGGAGTATGTCCAGCAGCTTCCTTTGGGCTCAGTAAGTTCAAATAGTAAACCTTGCTGTGCCTGGACAGGCCAAGCAGACTCCCAGGGGCTCCTTGAATTTATAAGACAGAGGGAAAACAAAAGCAGTGTACAACTCTTGTAAAATCATAGTCAGTCAAAACGAAGTATCAGTATCTTTTCTCTAGATATATGGCTCTTCTGAGGTAGCAGTGGGACTTTATCTCAATGCAGTTAACATACTGAGCTGCAGGGTGGAAGACCCAAGTTTAGATCGCTGTTCTGAATCAAAGGTCGATGTAGTGTCAGGGTTGGTCTAGATACTAGCATTAAGGCTAAGCACTTCCTTATTGAGCACTGCAATGCCTATCCTTCCTGTTGAAGTGGCTTCACTCTGTCTGGTCTGTTTAAACATTCTGTGAGTCAGAGACTCATGCACTAAAATGACTTCATTTTAGCTGATAAATTCACTACAAAGGGTTGTGATATGATTTAGTCTCTTTTTCCAGTTACTGTCCAGTTATTTATATGATGTGAACGAGTTTCCTTCATCCACCTCACCATTCTTCAGCCTTACCACAGAATTACAGGTAGTATAGTTTGGTGTTGGTATGGCTTCAGATCTCCTCAAACAAAGTAGGGAAATGAATCCACATCTCACAATCTTATAGTACACTGTAATTCCCAAACTACTGGATAAAACATATATTCAGTGAATAATTTTCTTTACCCTTACATTTCTTAGAACAGCACAACACCAAACACTTCACTTTCTGTTCAGATGGAAAAATGCATTCAACACCAAATGAAATAAAATTGTATATCTCTCTGGGTGATAAACACTGCTTTTTGCTATGTTTAAGACAAAAAATTGCAACAACTGAGCTTTAAATAACAAATTGTGGGCGTTTAAAAATAGCACACTGAGTATGAACAGTATGTTTGTTTTTTTCAGCATCTAGAAGATACAGCAGGGTGTGTTATTTTGAATGTGTGCAGGTGTGAATAATTAAAAAAATCACATTTATATGTCTTTGATTACATGATCATTCTCAGAGCTACAAGTGATTTTAATCAGCACAACTGAGAGGTGATGGGACCTTTATAAATAACGTACAGTGAGTTTGTGTAACCTCTGTGTAGCCTGGACCATTTTTTTTTTTATTAGTGTGCACACTGCTGAACAATAATAAACCTATAATAGACTTCATACATTTTCAAAACCTCTTTTTGCTCTTATTGTACTACAGCCTTCAAAATAACTAACCTTCTGATGTGAAATAGTTGTGCACTAGCAATTTCCTTCCGCCAAACTGATCCAAAATATACACCAATATTCTAAACATTCTTTAATTGTAACAAACCAGTTAACCAGTTAAAATATTCTTTAATTGCAACAAACCAGTAGATATCTATTATTCAGGAAAAGAAAAAAAAAAAAAAAGAAAAGAAAAGAAAACAAAACAAAACAAAACTCTCTTTTCTATTCCTTTAAAACAGAAAGAAAACCGAAATAAATCTGTGACATGGTTTTGTATTTCTTTACTTCATCCAGTTCAAAGAACCATCATTCACAAACCAAACCTAACCTTCCTAATAAGCAATACCTCTGGTGACATGCTATTGTATTCACTTACAATCAACTTTTAGACAGCACTTGAGTATTAGTCTTTGCCTTCCACTAACTGGTCTTTTCTTAGTTCTATTACTACTATGGTGAGGTAGTGGCAACCTTATCCATAAACTACGCTTCTAGTGGGTCTACAGTTAACAGTTGTGTAGATGACCTTTTTTGTCCATCTGCTACTCTTCTGGTTTTGTTAATGTGCTAGTACCTGAAGGGTTTCAAGGAAACAGCATTCTGGTGTCCCAACCACTTTACAAGTTGTCCATGCTCCGGTGAATTAACTTGTATCAACACGCACAAAAGACATAGCAGGTAGAAGGACAGGAGAAGACACAGAGTAGGAGAAATGACCAAAATGAGCCATCTGACATCTTGTTAGGCATCAGTTAAAACAGAATTTGGATCTCAGTGTACCTGTTTGTTGTCTGCTCCCATCAGTACACTGCTGTAGTAGCTAGCTGCCTACATTCAAGTCATTAATCATAAGTCTTAAGGGCCAACAACGATTTTGGATACAAACCACTTTTCAGGTGGGAGTTAATAAAACAAGAGGTAATCAACAGGAAAAATAACCTTTAACTCCTCACAAAATCAGGAGTTAGTTTGGTCCTTTTTCACATCTTAATTTATTCAGGCATACTTGCGATAACAGTAGGCCAAAAAAATAGGATGACCTATTTGTATGGGTAAAGTCATGTACCCATAATACTTGTAGGCACTTTTGCAAACCACTTTGATAAAAAGAGGTCAGATTGCCTAAAGCAGTGACATTAAGCATAAAGGTTTTCATTCATTCCCATGAAATCCAAAAGATGCAAAGCGTGCTACTCAAGCATTACACCTACAAAGTAAGCTTCACTTCAACTGCAAACCTGATCTAAGTGTGAATATTGATTGTGATCAGATACATGCTAGAAATAAATATGTAAAAGAGACAAAAAGTTAAAGTCTCTAACGATGGGTTAAAATTAAGTATTATTGAATCCGTCAGTAAATTAATTTAACTTGTTACCAAAACTATTTGAAAATAAATTATCATATTACTCATTTGATAACATATTAACAGTCTGTGCTATACTGCTGCAACTGTGAGGCAGCTGCTTTTCTTATTTAACAATGCTACATAACTGTTATAAATAATAGAATGATCTGTTCATCTGCAAGTTGTGAAAATAAATGCTTGAGTCTATATTGCATTAGCTCCAACAGCACACAAGTCTAAAGCACAAATTAAAAGCAAAGCAACAGGACTTTAGTAAGATATTCACATGTCCAACATGTTCCTTTATTTGTGTGCACAAAGCTGTTCTTGGATGATGATGCAAGGAAAATAGGTGATGAAGAAAAAAAGCTGAATCATGCAATGACACATTTGAGACCGCAACTACACTTCTTACACTTCTTCCACATATAAGAGCTAGAGATAAATCTGTATGTTATGGGTACTCTACTTCCTTGAGGAGGGATGAAACACTTTTGCCAACATGCACTGCCATCTCCTTTCCTGCCTTCCTTAGCCCCCTGAGGAAACAATTACTTCAGTGTCATTACTTCAGTGCTGCGGGTGAAATACTGAACCCTAAACTTCTTGCTCTGACCTGACAACGTTCAGCCATATACAGATTCACAGAGCTATTTGATTCAAAATTATGTGTTCATTTTTAAACTCACAATAATTGTTCTTTTCATTCTTATAATACAATGAATTATTCTTGCATTCCAGATCCCAGGGAACTAACAGATTACCTATAAATCAGAATTGTGACAGAATGAGCATTGCAATTTCCTTTGAAGTGGTATTCAGAGTTTTGAAATTGTCAACAGTGAACAATAAGCCCCATTTTTAATGATGGACAAAATTATGGAAAGAAAAAACGCACTGATTACCATTAAAGAAGGAGAGTGCTCTCTTATTCCACTTTTTAAAGTCTGTAATAAAACAAGATATTCATGACAAGTCTATTTAAGATTGTTTAAAAAAGAATATAAATACCAAAGTGACCGTGGCATGACCTTGATATATTAATGGCAAACCTCTATCCTGCAACAAAGTGATCATTTTACAGAAATATGAGGTTTGTAGATTTTTTTTTCCATTTAGTTTGTTAACAGTACTGTTTAAGTTAAGCTTTTCATAGGAGAGCATAGAATTTTTACTTTTTTTTTTTTTGCATAACTTCTTGGAAATATACAGCACTGACTAATAACTCTATGAAAGCACTATAGAAAAGTTTATAGCTATTTTTCAGCTCTCCTCTCAATTTTCAAAAAACTAGTATAAAATCAGTTTATTAAATACATGCAAATATAAAAAGTAAGTCTTAACACTTTAATCATATGAACGATTCCAGTTGTATCACAGGGTTTTACTTAGGACAGACGAAATTTTCTCATCAAGGTATACTTTGATAAAAATCTGGTTTTCTCTATTTTCTGAAAATACATTTTCCATTGAAATTTGACTTTATTTTATTATTCCTGTGTTACAGGAAAACAAAAATCAAAATGGAAGATATGTAAATTTAAAAGTGTAGTTTGTTTTTTTGTTTGTTTGTTTCTTTTTTTCCTTTTTTTTTTTTTCCCAGAAACAGATTTTTATTTTTTTAGCAAAGGAAAATGGAGGAAAACAGGGTCTCGGCAAAATCCTCTTTTGAGACTGCCACCTGGTTTGAGTGTTTATCTCCTACTGTAGATTAATAGAAACTACACATTTCAATAGGAATTCTTATATAGTTTACACTAATTACCTGTATTTATCACTTACTGTTATTTGCATGAAGACATGGTTACTAAATATACTTGTTTCAAATGTGTATATAAACAGGAGTGATAGGTAACTATCACTAACACATTTTTTTGACCCCTTAACTCTCTGATACAATTTTTTGTGAAGTCTTGTTTTGAGTTAGTCACAAATACACAAAGGTGAAAGAATAGGTCATCATGTTTTCTACCATTTGTCATATTTATATTTCTGATCAACACTAAAGTAAATGCAATCACATGATATCATTGACAGTTATGAAAGTAGTTTATCTACATCAGCTACTTTACCTTTTATCTATTCCCGATATCAATCATCATAGGTAATCCATGTGTAAGTGAGACTGTTTAATGGCTCATCTTTAGTAGGAAAGATGTTGGCACCACAATAAATTCACACATACAAGGTACTAACATGTATGGTCTTCATACAATCTTGCACTGTGCAGAAAGCAAATTAAATAGAGTTTACAGCTGTTTCCATCTTAAAAAAGGACAAAGTACCACTAGGAGAAAAAGATTTGCAAATTCAAGTCTCTATTGCTATGCCAGTTTACAGGAGAATGGAATGTAAATCATTTCATTAAAAATAGTTTGAACAAACCTTTTATATAGCTCCCCCCATGCACACAGACACACACAGATCAAGGAACAAATGAAACAAATGAAAGATGATTAATTCCCCTATGGTATTACCAATTATTATTTCTAAGATTCTTGCACTTCCCACAATAAATTGTAAGGACAGCAAACATAAAGATAGACCTCACTAAAGATATTGGCAGATCTGTGAGTAGACAGAGTGCCGTCTGTTCACAGGAGTTGTAGGCAATTGTCCAGAGTCAGTGGGGGGGCTCTCTACTTCTTGGTCATGCTTAGCCCTGGGAATATACATTAACAACCAACTACCCAATGGTAGCAGATCCATATAGAGAAGCAGCTGGTGCTAAGGATCCACACAATATATATGTCAAGAGATGCTACTTCTGACTTCCTTTAGTCTGCTTTGTGGACCGAACAGCCAGCTGGGCATGGAGTATATTAGGTAGTTCCCAGAGTGAATCATCTATGTTAGTTTCAAGGGAAAGAAGCCTAACTCAAATGTACCAAGGTCTAATTGTGTCACAAGTCAAAGCATAATACAAAATAAAACTTCCTGATCCAAACTGAAATGCTAATGTAGACTCATCCTAAAGGCAACCTGACTCAGTAAGTAGATGCCTCTTTCCCAGTCATATGCAAGTAAAGCTGCAACTCCACAAGTCCCCTTCTCTACTCTAGAAATCTTGTTAAGAATGAGAAGACGATCATTAAGCAGCAAGTGATTTCATGAGTACTCATAAAGGGACACTTGGACTATAGAATCCAGTCCCCTGAAGGCAACAACATCACAGATTATTGTAAAGGAATCAAATACCATTTCTGATTTACCTTTTGTGCTCTGTGTTCCCACTGGAAAGCTGTGGGACTCTTGTGTGGTACAGAATAACTTAGTTAATTTTGTACCATCATTGCCCAGTAATGAAAGCAGCTATGCTTCTGGTTCCCCTAATACCTTTTGTTATCTGTCCCCTCTGCCCACACACACTGACCCAGTATTTTCCTCTTCCTTCTTTTTTATAGACCTTTGCTAAATGGATTTATGTCTTGTACAACATACTCATATGCTTCACTTTCAGGTACTCTACATCATCATAACAGTTTTTGTTTGCATTTAATGGAAGTTAAATTTATCCTTCTTCAACATGGGTGAGTAGAATGACATAACTGTTTGCAGTATCTTTTAAATTGTATGCTCTATATTTTATTAATGTTTTCCAATCCTGAGTAAAAATATTTAGGTTGACATTCCCTAGGATCACATTTCCATTTTCATAGCCATCTGATACATATTTCTCATGGTCAACCTGTAATCAGTTTATATGAACAGTTCTTTTTCTTCCTCAGTTAATTCTAAATGATGACGTTTCCAGAGTAATGCTGAGGTTGTTGTTATTAGTTCCTAAGAGTATTTTTCTGAAATCTTTACTATTAAATTTCATTAATATTCATTATTCAAGTTCATATTCATTGTATCAAGACCATACAATTTCTCTTGCTACTCCAGTAAGCTTTCATTTTAGTGGTATTTGTGAACTTTAGGATATCATTAAATTTAAATAACACATCACTTCACTGATGTTAATATCTATTCAATTTTGATTCTTTGGGAAATCTACCAGTAATATTGTGATCCTGACATCATTTCATCACTATGTATTGTAATTTTATATGTAGCTAGTTCTTTCATTCACATTTTCTCCATTTTAATTAATGATTATCAATGCACTTCCTATTGAACTGGTATCTTATTAGAAGTTCTGAAATATGGAATCTACTGCTTTCTTTCATTCAGAAAATTAGCTTATTAAAGAAAGTTACCAGGTTAGTTTGTCCACAACTATGTTTGTTAAAATGCTGTTGCACCTTATTTCATCTGACTGAACTGATTCATCATCATCATCATCATAGTACATTAGAAATTATTATTAGTGCTTACATAACACATTGAACTGTTTAAAAGCAATAACAATGAATACTGTGGCATAGAAAAAGCCAAGAGAAATTTATTGAAAGCTAGTGTTTGCACTGGGAATTCATCTCAGTTGTTAGGACCCAGGTTGATGTTTATTCCTTCATTCCATAGAGTATACTGTTCACAAAATTTAATAACTTTCCTGCATTTTATGAACTTTATGATAGAGAGATTTGGTTAGCATAAGTTAAAAAAGTGACCAGATATTCTTTTGATGGAAGATGTTGAACCCATATGCTTTTGCAGTGGCAGAATGAAGAGGAAAATAGAATAGAAATTAACAGAATTCATCAGGCTGCATGAATACTCACTAGGTGGTCTGAAAATGCAGTGTCTGTCAAAATAAAATATTTTCTACCACATTTTACTAGCATGGTTTCTGACAGAGTATGGATGTTTATTTTAATCTGTACCATAAAATTCTAATTTCCTCCTGTTCCTTTTTTTCTGAAGATGATCAAGGTGAACTGATATTAATAGTCCAGCAAAATAAAGGCAAGAAATGAAACATTTTTTGTTTAGCAGGGGACTTAAAAGTTTAATTCCTCTTAACAGGAGAGGAATTAAAAACAACTGTACAGATACAGCTGTGAATTCATAATATTCCTCTCAGCCATTCCAGCATGGTTTCCTCCTCTACACTTTAACTGGGGCTCTTAACATGTAAAGTTTTAAGAATTCACCCTCTACATTTCACACCAGAAAAATATTTTAGGGTCTTCTGTTACAAGTAACCATTATTTTGTAGAATATGGCAATGAATTTAGGAAAGATCATTTCACATGTCCCTATTTTTTTCTTCTTTTTGGTAGTCAGTGCTCTGAGAGTTTGTCTAGAGGATTTGCTGGCTTCAGACTTGGCTACCTATTCTCTCTAACATTAATGTCCTGGAAGAATTAAACTCCACCAGACTCCATGTACTGGACTCCAAGCCTATCCAAGAACTTTCTCATTATTATATTTAGCAGTTTGCTTTTTAAAAATTTCCAAGCATCAAAATGTTGAAATATTAACTATGCCTCTTTTTCTAAACATCACAATACTATTAAGCAAATATTACAAAAACTGGTAATAATCCTTTAACTAATGGTCTGCAAATCTCACTGGCTAAAATCCTACAGAATGATGTGACTGCCCCATCTTTGATCTTTATTTCTGAAAATATATAGATATAGATATAGATATGTTTTTACTTTTTGTTTTGGTGTAGAAAGAGTTGTAACAGACAAGTGCCTATTATTCTCAGATCTTATTTGTCTCCATCAGAAAAATCATTGGAACAAATTAAATGCACTAACACAGAAGATTAACGCCCAATACTCTCATTTGTAGAGACTGGAAACAGGGTAATTGAGAACGAAGAGATTCACCAAATTCCATACAAGAAATTCTGACTGTGTCCAGGCACACAAGTGCTAACATCCAGCAAACTGAGTAGGAAGAAGCACCAGTGTGTACGAAATTCAGGATGTCCCAGCTGACTAATGTGTACACAGAATCATAGAATCATTAGGGTTGGAAAAGATCTTCAAGATCATCTAGTCCAACCATCACCCTACTACCAATGTCACCCATTAAACCATGTCCCTAAGCACCACGTCCAACCTTAAATATCCTTAAACATCCCCAGGGACAGTGACTTCACCACCTCCCTGGGCAACCCATTCCAATGCCTGACTACTCTTTCTGAGAAGAAATGTCTCCTCATTTCCAATCTGAACCTCCCCTGGTGCAACTTGAGGCCGTTCTCTCTAGTCTTATCACTATTTATCTGAAAGAAGAGGCCAACCCCCAGCTTCCCACACCTTCCTTTCAGGTACTTGTACAGAGCAATAAGGTCTCCCCTGAGCCTCCTCTTCTCCAGACTAAACAACCCCAGTGCCCTCAGCCGCTCCTCACAGGACTTGTGTTCCAGGCCCCTCACCAGCTTCGTAGCCCTTCTCTGGACACATCCCAGGGCCTCGATGTCCTTCTTGTAGTGAGGGGACCAAAACTGAACACAGTACTCGAGGTGTGGCCTCACCAGAGCAGAGTACAGGGACCATCACCTCTCTGGTCCTGCTGGCTACACTATTCCTGTTACAAGCCAGGATGCTGTTGGCCTTCTTGGCCACCTGGGCACACTGCCAGCTCATGTTCAGGTTGTCATTGACCAACACCCCCAGATCCTTTTCCTCTGCACATCTTTCCAGCCACTCTGCCCCCAGTTGTAGCCTGGCTCCCTAAGTAAAGTATCCTCCCTAAGATCACACTGTGTATGTGTGTCTCTGCCTTTTGAACCACTGGTTAACTTCAGCAGGTTCTCAAAGAGGGATAAACTTCTTTAAACCATAAAATTCCTTCAAGTTTTAAGAAAAACAGATGTCTAGCTTAATAAGTTAGTGACCTTCCTCAGGGAAAGTCTGTAAGTTCAGTTTAGCCTTTTAATGCTTTAAAGAATTCAAACATAATGCAGAAAGTTATAGGGAAAAGTTTTTTACTGCTAACAGGATTATGTTAACATTATGTTATGTATGGGAAGTTAACATTCTATTGAAAACTTCCTATATAGAATCAGAGAATAATTCAGGTTGCATGAGAACTCTTGAGCTCAGGCTACTCTGTTCCACAGATGTTCTGTTCCTTCAACCCATAGGTTAACCACTCTATGTGAAATTTCATTTTCCCAATACCCAATCAGACTTTTTCCTTGTTTCCAGTTCACTTTTCTCTTTCTCTTTTACTGCACATCCCCAAAAAGAGCCTGACTCCATTTTTGCTATATTCTGTCATTAGATATTAGAAGATAGACACCAGGTTCCCTATTTAGCTCTCTTCTTCAGACTTAACAAAATCATGTGTTGCAGACCCACTTTGTACATCACATACATATGTATACACAAATCAGTGAAATGATAAGATGTTATTTTACTAACCTTCATTTGTTTTACATATTCTGATTCTTCTTCAATCACCAATTTAAATAAATAAATAATTAGCAATGAGATATCACGATGTTTAATCAGAATTAGAGAAGTAAGAGAAGTAAGAGAAGTGGGGAAAAGATGACAATGTATATTTAAAGGTGGTCATAAATCTTTTTTGCTGTTCTGTGGTAGATCACTTGTTTACTGGTTACATGTACAGTTTTCCTTTTAACTGCAGTATGATATAGTACAGGATCCCTACTTAACATCAAACAATGACTTTTACACACCTCTGATAATCAGTCTCATCAACTCAAATGTGGACAAGTGAGACATCTAACTTCTCATCCCATACCATATGATATTCAGATGGAAAAGGGAGGTGATGTCATTCTCTCAAATCCCACTTTGAAGTTTTCCAGTATAAATATCCTAGCAAACCTTTCACACGTCATCAGAGTAACAATGAAATGCATTAAAACTAACGTTCATTTCTCTTTTTCACTTTGAAGCAGGAAAGGATCCCAACCAAATGAAGATGTATAACACTTAGCAACTCCCTGAAATACGTAAAATATATACAGCTTATACAGTGCTGGATGAAACTCGGTATTTATGCTTAAGTAAGGGCATGTTCTTGTAATGTAAAAATCACAGTCCTTTACACACAAGAAGCTGTGAAACGTAGGAATTGGCAAGTGTCTTAAATATGTCAGATGTGTCATCATTATTTTTAAGTACGTAAAATCCAATCCGTAGGAAAAAAATACGACAAGTAGTCAGCAGCAGACAGTGGACGCAAAGCTAAAAATAAATATATCAAACAACTGCAGCTGAACTCACTATTGAAAAACCTATGTGTAACAGAATGTGCTTCACACTCAATTGCAGTTAGTCATGTTACATCACGGTGAACATAATAATATCATGAGAAGAGTGAAGCATCATGATTTTTTTCAAGCAAACATACCCTTTTAATAGATAAAAATAGCAGAACAAAGTATTTAACCATTAATATGAAAAATATTTTTCCTTAAAATCATAAATAAGGAAGAATGCTGATTATATGAAAGTCAAAATTTAAAAAAAATATTTCACTGTCCTCTTTGTGTCTCATTTTTGTGCATGCTTATCACTCAGTTTAACATCTTAAAATTTAGTGCTTGTAAGATATTTTAAGCTATAATTTTAGAATGTAATATGCCCAGAAAATTTAATATGCATTAATATGTAGTAGATAGTATATATATCATCCATCAGCTAAATGTGGTCTCAGTGTGGTTCCCACCTAGGGAACAGGCTGTGACCTTCATGATTCATTTTGCTGTTTGATTTTTAGTCTAAGCCCTGTATTAATTGCAGCACAACAATTTTGAAGAGCCAGATATGTAGCAGGGTTAGTAGGAATTTACCTGAGGGTGGAAAGGCAAGTTCACCTGGTAAGATGCAGACAAAAAGTGAAATTTCTTTGCCAGGATATTTTCTGGCTAGCTAGAAATAATAGTGAAATCAGTATGACACTAACTCTACAAACTGCTTTAGTTATAAACAGCAGAGAAGGGGACTCAGAATGACAGTCTGCCTGTCTTGAGTTTTGCATGCCTCTGAACTACTCCTCAATTATTACATATATTTGGTAATGAAGTTTTCTTTATAGAGCTCTAGCGGAAGATCCAGTTCACCTAGGTTTAAGCAGGTGCAAGCTTTTCCCGTAAGAGGCTACTATCAAAAAGAAAGAAATGGAAATATATGGTTATTTCTCTATACAAACACACACACACAAAAAGAGAGAGATTCTACCTTGTGCTCAATGTAGAATCAATTCAAATTGACCTGTGTTGATTTTGCAGGGAAATGGACAAGGAATGCTTACATGGTAAGTGACCAGCAGATACTATCAGTATCTCATTTTGGAGACAGTAATCAACTACTTCTTAAACTGTCTCCAAACTGAAAATGAGACTGTAGGCCAGATGTCTTCTTTAGATCCAGCTGGCTCAGTACCTGACATTACTCCTCAACACTTTTATGGAGCATAAGTGTTTTGTAAATCTGCCACCAATGCAGCATTGTGACAAACATTTCCATTATGTAGTGTTAAATTGTTTCATCAAATTAGGGAGTATTCATACAAATTATGCCACTCACATATTGATGAAGGCCATAACTTTTTAGGAAGGCTCAACAAGCAGCTGAAGAAAGTAACCTTTTCAGCTACCACAGAGTGATCCAGATATCCAGAAAATACCTGTTTTCAGATTGACTATGTGGGTGTTACTTGCCCTCTTCAATGCAGTTATTTGTTTGCTAAAACCAACTTCACTAGTGGTTTCAACTAACTTTTCAGATTTCTAATTGGAGGAACAAACTAAGAGAAATCACACTGAGATCATGTGTCAGCTGGGAGACAGTAAAGTAATTCCAGTAATTCCTATGTAGTTGCAATTCCCAAATTATCTTAAGCAGAAGGTTCTAGGAAATAGATTTGTTAAGATTTGTTATTAACGAATCGAACCTTCAGCTATTTCCTGACCATTATTTCTGGAACTGTTCAGATGTGTTTCTGGAAACCCACAAGTTTTACTGGAAAATAAAATTGGTAGATCAAGAAATTCACCGGTTACCTCACCCTGGATCAATGATGTAATGTGGATGTGCCACAATTTCTGACCAAGACCAGCAGATATTTTATGTTATTCTTTACAGAGCTTTCCGTTTGGTAAAAAGTCCATAAATAATGTGAAACCATACAGAGAGTTCTATTTTCCATCAGACTTCCAGTCTCCTGAAATTTTCAGAATAAACTAAATGTCTAGGATATCTGCTTTCGTCAACTGTAAATTACTCAGCCTAATTCAGGTGATATTCTGTAGTCTGCCATATGCTAACCCCCAAATCAGAGAGTCTAAAGTATCTTCTGGCTTAAAACATATATTTTCAGAAATCCATTGGGTTTATGAAGGAGAACTATCTAAATGTTATAGAATGCTTTGTTTATGTTTTCCATTAATATTTTGAATTTTACATTCTGGCAATAAAATCCTTGCAGTCAGTTTTTCCTAGCTGTTCTGACATATTTCTCTGAGATTTCTAAGTGTGTTAAAATGGAATATCTTTCTTGACAAACAGAATTCAGCAAGGTGGTTCTTCCCTTACCTCACCTTATTGTAGGAGAATTGTAAACCCATTAATATTGTAAAATGATTCTGGGAGCTAAGTGAGACTGGTAGTCTCTAAAACCAAGAATGTACTTTAGAAGATGTCATATGGTTTTAATTTATGATTTCTAGAGCAAGTAGAATAGTGTATATGAAAAATTCAAATTTTCAAACAACTTACTAGATGCATTATAGATGTTTAGAGATTTCTTAGATTGCCTACAAAGTTTAGGAAAAAAAAGGTAGATTATTAAAAAAAAAATAATAATAATCTGGGAAATCACAGAATCACAGAATTTTAGGGGTTGGAAGGGACCTCAAGAGATCATCGGGTCCAACCCCCCTGCCAAAGCAGGTTCGTTAGAGCAGGCTGCCCAGGTAGGCGTCCAGATGGGCCTTGAATATCTCCAGAGGAGACTTCACAACCTCCCTGGGCAGCCTGTTCCAGTGCTCCGTCACCCTCATGGTGAAGAAGTTCTTTCGCATGTTGGTGCGGAACTTCTTATGCTCGATTTTGTGGCCATTACCTCTTGTCCTGTCCCCACAAACCACTGAAAAGAGGTTGGCCGAATCCCTCTGTCTCCCACACTTCAGGTATTTATAAAATTGATAAGATCCCCTCACAGTCTTCTTTTCTCCATGCTGAACAGACTCAGCCTTTCTTCATAGGGAAGATGCTCCAGGCACCGTATCATCTCTGTGGCCCTCCGCTAGACTCTTTCCAGGAGATTCCTGTCTTTTTTGTACCAGGGAGCCCAGAACTGGACACAGTACTCCAGGTGAGGCCTGACCAGGGCAGAGTAGAGGGGGGAGTATCACCTCCCTTGACCTGCTGGCCACATTCCTTTTAATGCATGCCAGGATGCCATTGGCCCTCTTGGCCACCAGGGCACACTGCTGGCTCATGGTCAAAAATGAGGGAGGACAAAAAAGTCTAAGGAAAGAAGTTCTGTTTTGACTTGACTACAGAAAATAGTGTATGTTTAACTTCAATGTATGTGTATAAATCACTTGCTCTGCACAGTAGTAGTATAAAATATTAGCTTAAAGGGCTGGAAAGTTTCAAGGCTACTGGCTAAAAATCAGAACGAAAATGTAGCGAGGAAGTATTTGTTAGCAGGGGAAAAAATACCAATGATAATGGAAGTAATATGGTGGGTGTCCAAGGGAAGCACAGACAGAAATAAACTGCTTTTTCTTTATTACTTTCCAAGTATATATATAAAAACTTCTCAAATTCTTTTTTTCTTCCAGCTATTTACATAAAAATTCAACCGATTCTTTAATTGGCAAAAAAATGTTTTTTGTTCCTCAGTGTTTTCATACATCCCACTTAATTTTAGCTACCCATAAATTTATTATCCTGTTTAAGCTACCTTCCTCAATTCCCTGTAAGGCAATGGAGAGAGGCAGTCATTTCCTCTACTGATTTATCTCTTCCTTTCAAATGCCTGTTTTAAAATAAGATGAGATGGTCCCCAGAGACACCTCTCTAATTGCCTAGTTGTACAGCAGAAACAGTGTCCTCAACTTACACACATAAGAGTAGTAGAGAAGACACACAAAAGAGTAGCAGTAGAGAAACCAAGGTCATACGTGAAGTCTGTACCTGAGCAGGACTGAAACACAATCAGTACTACTGACTGCTGTTGACATCTTCATGTACTAGACCAACAAAATACAAAATAAATTCATTTCCTTTTTTCTTTCTTTCCACAGTATATGTATATATTTATATATTATTTATATATAATATATATATAATATACATTATATATGTGTATATATGTGTATATATATATAAAGTTTTTGTGTAGTTGCCTGTGTTAGTATCTGTATTGATACATTAGAAATGATAGAATTGATACAATTCTTAAAAATGAGAAGGAAAAGAATAGACCTAGCACCAGAAAAAGTGAACTACTTAATGACTTATGGGCAAAAATGAGGGGAAAAAGAAATGTATAATCAAACAAATAAAAGCCACATCCAAAGGTGGCTTGTTTGAGAAATAAACATACAAAGACATGGAAATATGCATTCTAGCTTTTTACATAGACAGATTGGATACCCAAAAGGTACTGATAGCAGAATATCTCTTCTGCAGTGGAAAGCTTAGTTCATCTACCAGATCTGTAATCCATCTGTCACTGAAGAAACAACCACAAAAATTCAGCCAAAATGATTCAGACATTTCTAAGAACAAGTGAGGTAAAAATATTTGCTCTGCCTAAATTAAAAATATTCTGGCAGACTTGTCTTGAGAACATTTAACAATTCTTATTTTAGGGTGAGAATGCATGTACTGCTGACTTAATCGAGGTGATCTTTGTGCCTGGGATGTGTCTTTACTGCTGCTGAACATCCTCCAATACGATGCCAAAATGTTGTGTGTTTGGAAAAAAAAAAAAAAAAAGTCTTCCAAAAGTTCCATAAAGTTCCATAGGCATTCCTTTCTGCAGTAAGAAAAAGAAAAAAAAAAAAAAAAGAAAAAAAAAAGCGAATAAAACTGTCTGACATTTCCACACCCTGCAGTGTTTCATTTTGCCATTTTCTCTAGTGCCATGTATGTGTGATTGTGTGCATATATACACTTGTGTACATGCATGCTGTGTAAATGACATTGATATTTAGTTCTCTGGGAAAGTAATAAAGCTTTCTTTTTTGTTTGTACAGAATCAGGCACTTGAGATGTTATGATGCAAAACTAAAATATACCTGACAGCAGTGGTATTTTCCAAAAATTATCTGATATTTTTTATTATAATAACCACACACAATTTCCTTACTCAGTGTACTCCTAAGTCTGTGTACTACAGATATTGATGTCAGTATGTTTTTCCTTTGTGCACGTTAATGGGAAATGAAAGCCTCACCAATGTTTTTGGTACACTGCTTAAAGCACTTAATATTCTGTCTTGTGAGTTTAAAAATGTTATTTGAAGAGTGTAAAGAGTATTGCAGAAGAAAACTCAGCATATTGCATGCAAAATCATTTCAAATCAACTGAGTTGTGAAAGGATTTTAGACCTGCCTGTTGCATAGCAAATAACTGTAAAATTTAAGATTAAGAACACCTCTGAATGTGGTATCTGTATTCTTCCTTGGCTAGAAACTGTAGCTCAAGTCAACGTCAACGTCAAGTCAACATCAGTCCTGAACTAACTTCAGGTAGAGCAAGTAGAAGGAATGGAACAAGAGAATGATTTAAAGGTAGAAACACCCTCTAGAGAATTCTGTTATTCATTGCAGCAGAAATCAATTAACAGGGCAGTTCAGAAAAGGTTTTGTATGCAGTTATAAGTCTGGCTTATTTTTGACAGAACTGTCCCTATCATCTTTTCCTCAAACATTCTGAGAACACATTAGCAACTAGAGAAGAAAGCATAAAGCCATCTTCTCCATTTACAGATATCTGACTGAAAATCTTTTCAATATTGGCTAAGGAAAGGACAGGGAAGCAGTTGCTAGTAAATACTGGCATTATATGCTTCTCTTCTGAAAGGACATGAAGTGGATCAATGTCCAAAGCACTGTTACCCCATAGAAAGCATCATGGGCCCTGTAATAGTTCAGTAGCTCTGTTGTCCCTATTTGCTTCAGGATCTGAAATGCATTTATTTTACAGTATCATCATTGCCACATGGCCAGGCAACTTCCTCACTCACAGTAAAACTGCAACCACTCTTCTTTGGACCGATGCACAGGAAGACGGGCTCAAAAAAGAGTATGAACAGTAGATTCGCAGATAGCAATCTCACATGTGCCACATTAATTAAGTGGAGAAGAAAATGCAATGTATTTATTTATTCTGAACAATATAAGCCTGAATAAATTTGACACTCTTCTTGTATCAATGGTGGTTAATTACTAAAACACACTATTGAGTATTCAATAACATTCTTCCTTTGAGTATGCTCTTCAGAGGGGTTTCTTTTTTTTCCCTCCTATTATATTTATCCTTGTGTCTGTTATTGTCCCTTTGGAGCATAATGAAAGCTGTTTTATTTACAGTCCTACCCTTATTAAGAGAGCTCAGTCAGATTGTCCACTTCAGACAAGATATTTGCTTCTTATTAGTCAGACTATATCATGAATATGATTGTGTTCCAGGATTTTATTTTAAAATTTAAAAATAGTCATAAGACTTAGGATCACTGGTAAGATGCAGATCACTGAATTTCTACAGTCCTAATGAAAAGCTGTTTTTGCTTAAGTGTAGAGTGATTTAATGAGTTGTCACATTTTCTTTTGTTTCATTTCAAAGGCAAACAATTAAGTCCTTTAAATGCAACATCTCTAAGTATGTTAGCCTACATAGCCTTTTCCTGTTTATAAATTATATTATTGCCTTATAATGAAAAAAATTATGAAAGTAAGGAGGAGAGATGTCATTAAAAGATAATTGCTTTATCTGCAGCTTAATCCCCTGAATATCAGGCTACAATTTCCCTTCAGGAGATGGAATACTTTGAAATGACACTGGTAATTTGAGTGGAATGTCAGGACATTAATCAAATATCCATAATAATACTTTGCTGGGTAGGCATGACAAGTCTTTAAGGAATTGATCTGGAAAACTGAATTTCCAAGGCATCTGGAAATACAAATAATCCAGTGGATAGTTACAAGTCTACAAAAACTGAGTAGTGGGATCATCACATCTGCATGCATATTTAAATCCAAGCTTAAATGAGCCACAAAGGATTAAAGCAGTTTTCTTTGTAGTTACTATGCTAAAAACAATATGCTTGAAGCATTAACTAAATATAATCACTATATTTTGTTTAATTCAGCTGTCAAAATAGAAATGCCCTCAGCATGTATAAAATAACTCACTAAACGGTTGTCTTGGAATGCATTTTCATATTGCAGGTAATCAAAACAGAGCATAACAGAATTTTGCAAATAACCAATGGCAGAACAGATGTGGAACAGGATCACTGGGATGTAGTGATGCATGTAGTCCTAATGAAATGCCCCTAAAGGTACTAACCATTTAGACCGGAAAATAGACTCACCTGGGATCTAATGTTTCACTCTTGGTAAAGCTTGATTTTTTGGCTCCCTAGCTCCTAGCCACTTGGGTGGTGTTGCACCTACCTGATACAGTAACTGAACCACACTGTTTCATTCTGTTCTTCCTCTCTATTTCTTTTGAATCGTCAGAGGTACAAGGCAGCTGTTTCGAGCTGCATAATTCACAGTTCTTGCTTTTCTTTCACTGAAAAAGTACATTTACATTTCTAAATTACCATTTGAACTTTTGAGAAGACAGTAAGATTATTTAAAGTTCTCTTCGTCCTATATTCAACTTCAGATTAAGAACATATTTTTTGCATGTAGACAAGCTGGGAGAGAATGAAAATGGTCAACATAAATGGCTGCCTGCCTCATAAGATTCCATGCCTACTCAAAATACACTATTCACAGAAATTTTCAGGATCAGAGCCTCATGTAGCATGGCTTGAAGCTCCCTTCCAACCTTGGGTGTTCTATGATTCTATGATTCCATGACAGGAACAAAGCATATTAGGAAAGGTAAATATATCACAGTTATTAAATTCATCAAACTGTCATTTTGGAGGATTATACTTGGTATTATCATAGAATGGCTGAAGTTAGAAGGGACTTCTGGATTAGGCCTAGTCCAATTCTTCTGCTCAAAGCAGGGTCAACTAAAATAGGTTACTCAGGGCTGTGTCCAATTGGGTTTTGAGTATCTCCAAGGATGGACACTCCACAGCTTCTCTGGACAACTTGTTAATTATCATTATCAACCTTAATAATTATCACTATCAACTTGATTTATCCTCTGTAAATAACAGAAGTAATTTACACATCCAAAATATCCCTGCATTTTAACTTAAAGCTTGGAAAAGATTTCCAAAATTCACTTTTCTTTCTTTTCCTTTTCTTTTCCCTTTCTTTTCCCTTGCCTTTTTATTATCTTTCTCATCCATTTCACAGTTTAATGTAGAACGAGGAACAGAAATGTAAGCTCTATCAATCGCCACCTTGCCAGCCAAACAAAAGAGTACCAAAAGCAAACAATCTTCTCAAATTTACTGAGTGCCTAATCAATTAATTTGAGAATTCTACTTTGATTTTCTAAGTTGGACTGCTCAGATTTGGTTCATTTTTGCACTCAAGAACTGAGTTACATATCTGAGTTTATTTTTTTTATATTTTTTTTTATTTTTTTTAATCCAAATTGCATTCACCACTTGTTTGGGCCAGTTAATCATGTTTTTGTTTTGTGCTTAATCCTGGGCCAACAAAATCTTTCTTGTTTATTAGCCATTTTAATAATATTTATACAAAATTAACAGGAAGATATTTGCAACGTCTTTCAAAATTAATCATATCAAGTAGTTACACAAATCCACTGTCAACAATAAGAAGGAAAGCACAGTAGCAGTTGATGAATGAATTAGAGTTTAACTTCGGAAAAGGTCAAAGAAGGCAGTTTTTCATGAAAAAAAAAATCATTTGCAACTTAATGGTTACAATAGCTATTATCAGATGAATTCTCTCAAACAAAGCAACAAGAAATGTCCCTGGAATTTACAGAATTCATAAAGAAAGAATTCTACTAAACCCCAGTTACTTCAGTGAACTTTTGATCTGTTTCCCATTTCTTAAGAAGGAAGAGCTTCTAAGCTCCAAACTAGAGCTTCCAAACTAAAGCTTCTAAGCTTCCCATCTGTAGGTCTCAGTCAGACCAGCATGAATCACAAGGAGGCAATTACTGCAAAGTGTTGCCATGCCAGCAGTGGCATTCACTTTTCTTTAATATTTTCACTAACCTTATGTCCCCTGTGAGCAAAGTAGCTGCTGCTGTTTGTTCAAACTTGGCGGCCATGGTAGGACTAGCTGTCAGACAGCCTGAGCTCCTCTTGCTAATTTCAAGCTCTGTTGAGCAGTGCTGTGGTGACAAGACTACCACTCAGCTTTCAGGAACAGCCCCAGCAGGGGTGAAAAAAGGTAGGGAGATCTATATGTTTTGCTTATCAGAGAAAAAAAGATGTTGGAGTTTTTATGGAAGAGTTTACTGTTACTCACTTTTGTATTTTAAGCAAAACTGACCAGAGAAGGAATCTTAAGATGCTGGAATGCACCAGCTGCCAGCACATGTTAAAGCATCATATAGGTTCAATTAGGATGATTAGAAACGTTAAGAAGTTCTGAATGAGAATCATTCAGATTTTTAAAAGCAGCCATTCTATAATATGGCCAAGGCAGCACACAGCTGAGCAACATAATTACAGAAAGACAGAGATAAATTTAGGAATAAAGAGACAGACACAATGATGATATACCTACACCAGACTGATAGGTGAAAACCATGTTGTTGACTTTTTTTTTTTTTTCCCTCTAAGTGACATAAATTAAATGTGACACTATTACCAAAAAGAAAGTACATAGACATCCCAAGCAGGCCCACTTCCAGGCCAGTAGCAAATGTTGATGGTGAAGTAACATTTCTTTGCAGGAGGTTTAACAAAGGCAAATGACAAATAATAACCCCCAGAGGAGGAATATCCCCATGCAACAGCACATGCTGAGGGGTCAACTAGCTGAAAAGCAGTTTTGCAGGAAAGGACCTAGGGTTCCAGTTGGATAACAAGGTGAACATGATTTAGCAATCTGCTCCTTAAGTATAGTAAGCCAAAACCGTCTGGGGCTCCATTAGGTGAAATAGAGGTGAAACTAGGTTAGGTGAAACTAGGTGACCTACTACAAAGAGTAATAGAATCATAGAATATTTGTGTTGGAAAGAACCCAACAAGGATCACTGAGTCCAACTCGTGGGTCTCCAAGGTACCACCCCACCCCACCCCACCCCCAATAAATAAATAAATAAATAAATCAGATCATGTGTCTGAGAGCATTGTCCAAATGCTTCTTGAACTCTGGCAGGCTCGGAGCCATGACCACTTCCCTGGGGAGCCTGTCCCAGTGCCTGACCACCCTCTTGGTGAAAAGCCTTTCCCTGATATCCAGCCTGAACTTCTCCTGTTGCACCTCCATGCTGTTCCCTTGAGTCCTGTCACTATTCCCAGAGATCAGAGATCAGCACCTGCCCCTCGGCTCCCCTCATGAGGAAGCTGTAAACTGCCCCTCAGTCTCCTCTTCTCCAGGCTGAACAATCCAAGTGACTTCAGCAGCTCCTCAGGTATCTTCCCCTCTAGACCCTTTACTATCTTTGTTGCCCTCCTTTGGACACTCTCAAACAGTTTTACATCTTTCTTATACTGTGGCACACAAAACTGCACACAGTGCTCAAGGTGAGGCTGCACCAGTGCAGAGTAGAGTGGGACAATCCCTTCCCTTGACCGGCTAGCAATGCTGTACTTGATGCACCCCAGGGTATGGTTGGCCCTCCTGGCCACCAATGCATGCTGCTGGCTCATGTTCAGCTTAATGTCGAGGTTAAAAATTATTTAAGCATGTCAGACAAAGATTTTGGCAATTGCAAATAAAGTAATAAGCCACAAGACTAAAAATATTTAAAAAATAGCTTTACATAAATTGAAAGACGATAACGCTATGACTCTCATATCAGTTTCTGTACAGTAACTGTGACTGTGACATCCTAAGAGAGACCAAAATGGTTGCAAAAGAAATAAACACAGTATTAATGAATAATTGTAGTTATTCCCCAAGAAGATTTGGATAAATATCCAAAAAACTAGTATCGGGTCAAACTTCAGATCACAGATGCACAAGCTACTTTGTTAGACATCAGCTGCTTCTTGAAACTGCGAATCAGAAAGCCTAGGCATGAGTAAAGAGCTCTTGTGAGATGTACGTTGGACTTGTTTCAAAATGTCTCTCTCAAAGAGCCTTTCTAATTGTGATACACTCGTCTTCAAATCTAAGCAGTAGATTAACACACATAGAAAACAAACCACTATGGGGATCTTCATCTTCTCAGAAGGAAATTATGCTTCAAGATTCAAATACTCAGGCTTCAAGTACATAAGCATTAAGTACATGGGCTTCAAGTACATAGGATGACAAAGGAAGATGAAAGAAACTGTAGCTCTCCTGATGAGCAAAACTGGAGACCTGGCTACAACTAATGTGGAGAAGGCTGAGGTGCTTACAATATTTTTGCTTCAGTCTTCACCAACAGGTACTCTATCCACACTGCCCAATGAAGTTCCATCCCCTGTATGAAAAGATCAGGTTTAAGACCATCTAAGGAAACTCAAGGTGCACAAGTTCAT
Organism: Anser anser; assembly: GCF_964211835.1. Lineage (NCBI taxonomy): Eukaryota > Metazoa > Chordata > Aves > Anseriformes > Anatidae > Anser > Anser anser. The sequence continues at coordinate 42,892,515 of NC_139722.1, forward strand.
GGGACCTGATGAGATGCATCTGAAGGTCACAAGGGAACTGGTGGATGAAGTTGCTAAGCCACTACCGATCATATTTGAGAAGTTGTGGCAGTCCCAGTGGAAGTTCCTAGTCACTAGAAAAGGGAAAACATAAACCTGGGGAACTACATGTCAGTCAGTCTCACCTCCGTGCCTTATGACATCAAGAAACAGATCCTCCTGGAAATTATGTGAGGGCATGTAGAAAACAGAAAGGTGACCAGTGACAGCCAATATGACTTCACTAAAGGCAAATCATGCCCGACAAATTTGGTGGCTCTCTATGATGGGGTCACAGCATTGGTGGATAAGGGAAGAGCAACTGATATAATCTACCTGGACTTGTGCAAACCATTTGATACTGTCCCGCACAACATTTTTTTGTCTATAAAATTGAGAGATATGGATCTGATGGACAGAACACTCAGTGGATAAGGAATTCGTTGGATGGTCAGATTCAAAAAGTTGCAGCCAATGGCTCAATGTCTAAGTGGAGACCAGTAACAAATGATGTCCCTCAGGAGCATGTGTGGGACCATTCTATGATTCTATGATTCTCAGTAAGCTGACATTACCACTACAAAAGGAATTAGAAGAATTCAGATGGAAGGGACCTAGAAAGATCATCAAGTCCAACTGCCTGACCACTTCAGGACTAACCAAAATTTAAATCATATTAGTAAGGGCATTATCCAAATGCTTCTTGAACACTGACAGACACAGGGCATCAACTACATCTCTAGGAGAGCTCAGTTACTGTAGATGACCTTATAAAGGTTTCAGCTCAGTGCTCAATGACTAATTGCACTGAGGACACAATACAATGTGCACACATTGGACAATTGCAATAGCCAATCAGAATGGTTACAAACTGGAAAACAAGAGATTCTCTCTGAACATCAGGAAGCTCTTCTTTACTGTGCAGGTGACTGAGCACTGGCACAGGTTACTCAGAGAAATTTTGGAGTCTCCTTCCTTGGAGATCTTCAGAAGCCATGTGGACATATTCCTGTGCCTCTGGGCAGCTATGCTTTTGCATGTTAGGGGTGGACCAGATGACCTCTAGAGGTGCCTTCCAACCTCAAACATTCTATGATTCTGTGATTCTGTGAGGATGTGCTGCATTTTGGAAATTACCAGAAAAGGATAAGGGAACAATATAAGAAACAGCATTGTACAGCTTTGTAAACCCCTAGGGGGGTTTGAAGGCTGTGTGGAAATCTTGAAAGCGGTAGCCCTTGAAAGGGATCCCCATCTGAACTTAAAAAGAAAAGGGTAGAAAAGATTATCAAGAGTAGGGTAGGTTTTATGTTTGACTGTCCAAAGAGTACTATCTAAGATTTTTCTACAAAGAAACAAAACCAAGCAATCAAACAGAACCTTTTTCTCCTGGACCATGGTTGGCATTTGCCCAAAGCTAAAAAATAAAAAAATTAAAAAAATCTAACACATCTAGAGAGGAAATGTATAATTTGCCCCTAGTAAGAACTGTAGGATGTCTGTGTAACTAGATGTTATGCAATCCAATTCCTATGCTGTTGTTAAGTAAAAATTTAGGAAGATAATGTCTCAAAATAAGTTTAAAAAAAACCTTGAAATTAATATTACAGGTCTTGGAGAAGACCAGAACATTCAGTCTGATGTACAGAAACAGAGAAGAGACAATCTATATCCTAAAGAGATAGCAATTAAAGAAGAGCAAACATTTTGAAAAGTAATAAGCACAATGTCTTCAGTATTATGATCCATTTGACAGAGGATAGACTCAATGACTGCTCAAAGTTCAATGACTGCTCTGTTGTTTGGAATTCAACGGAGCATTTTCCACCTACTGGATCATTTTCTCTATTAGTCATTATCAAATGTGAAAAGTATCTGGCAAGCACTATAGTATCATTATATGATGTTGGTAGAAGGACTAAAATGGAATGGTTGATATTCAATCTTCTGTGAGTAAAGCACTTGTGTGAAATCCTATAGTGTATATAGCCAACAACTGTTCTGTCTTGCTTCATAGAATGTGCCCATTAATGAGGTGTTTCTAAACTGCTGGAAATCAAATTCATGCAGCAGAAAAGCCTTGTTGAGGACTAGACATATGCAAAAGGAGAAGTTTTTTAGGATCAGCTGCATTTGAGTTACTCTTACAAAGAGCAGAATTTATCTGCCCCAGTTTAGTCATTTAAAAGCTAGCCATCTGATTTTCAGGTAATCTCACAAGGTTCTCTTTATAATTAAAGGAGAGAAAGAGACATCTCCAGAGGGTAATTCAGCTTACCACTTTCCCTCATTTTAACACTCTATTTTGGAATGCTATGAACATTCCTCTGGAGGTGTCTGTGTCTGAGAGAGACCTTCATGTTATTATACCTATATGACTAATTTTCTGATGCTCACATTAGATTAGATGAATCTTGTCTTCATCAATATTTTCTTTTCCCTTGAGATATATATATATATATATTTCCATTGTATGTCATTCATATGAGGCTAATTATTTTCCTTTAACTTTTAAAGATAAAGTGCATTTCTCATAAAATTCAGCCAGGAAATCTTCAGTTTAAAGTCAGACTTCATGAAGTTACGTCCAGGTGGAAATAGAAGTTTTTTTTCTGAAAGAAATTTTGCAACTTTAACTTATAGAGTTTGACTATAATACACATGTAAGAGCAAATTATGTTTTGTTGCCAAGACAACAAAAGTAAAAAGCAAGAAAACTAATGGAAACAATTTACAGCTCTGTAGGACAGCCAGAGATACAATAATGTACTGTGTTTCTTAGAAAAGAAAACAATATGATCTATCAAAGTTCTCATTTTATTGCAAGAAAAGAAGAAACACATGACAATAAGGCAAATCACATTTCCAATAACCCCAAGTAAGGTTTATTTAATAGACCATCAGGTGAATATGAGGAAGCACATGTATTTCAATCAAAGAAATTCAATCTCACTCACCTCTACCTACGCCATCCTGTATGAGGAAGGAAAGAAATGCTCAGTTTTGTTGTTATTATTTTTGTTATTGCAGTGGAATCCCTGTTCCTATATTCTTTCTTCTTCCAAACAGTTTCATATTGTTTTCAGAAACATTTAAAATTGTAACGAGGACAGTGTGATACAACATTTTTGTTGCAGAGCTACACTGAAAAGGACTATATATAGCCCATAGGCCTAGAACACAATAAAAACAACAGAATGCTTGTCTCTGATAAAAGATTAAACACTGTTCTTAAAAACCTACAGCCAAATTGTGGCCTCTGATTTTATAACAGATTTTCTATTGAATCTAGCATGAATGGCTAGTTCCAATGGCTTCCAATACCTTTCTTTCATAGTCCCAATCATCTTTAGTAAGATGGGAAAAGTGGCAAAGATATTGTTTGAAAATTTTCCAAAAAAATGCTGCAGCAGCATCTAAAAATTGACCTTGAATAATTTTACCTGGTTCATAATGCACCACTCAGTCAATGCAATAGAGTTTATCATTGAAAAGTAAGTTTTTTTTTCTCCCATTAGATTCCTAAAATGCATCACATTAGAGCAGATTAAAAAAAAAAAAAGTTGCAGTGAGTCCACATTTTTCCTCTAAGCTAATGTTTGCTTTCTCGTGTAAAAAATAAATAAATAAATAAAAATAAAATAAATTAAAAAAAAAAAAAAAAAGGAATTAAAAGATGAAAGCAAAATTTAAAGCTGTTATCTGACTGCCATGGTGCCAAGTTGGATCGCAGATATTTATGGATTTTTGGAGCTATTGTGATTTATTTTTTTCACACCTCCAGTGACAAAAGATCTCATTGTCATTTATGTGGCTGGAAATTAAGCCAAAGCTAAGCATATATCAAGATGTCTACAGTTCACTTATACAAACTCTGAACATTAGGTCACCTGAACTAAATCTGTTTAAACCACTGAAGCAATAATATAGAAAAGATGATATTGTAGAGATTCAAATGCTGTTTCCATCCCATGGAGTTCAGAATTACATTACACACAGAATATAATTAACTCTACTGTATTCTATTCTAAATAGCAGGTTAAGAGAGTAGAATTCATCTATTAGCGTAAACAGAATTAGAGCAATGACATGTACAGTATTAACTAAAATATCAGCAGAAATTGAGTTACAGAAGAAAATGAGACAAAATGCATAGTCATGTCTAGGAAGTGATTTGAACTATAATTAAAATCACAAACTAGAAATTAATGCTGGAGTCTGGAAGATGATCAAGATTTTCAAATAATGGATTAATATATGAAACAGCAGGAAAAGCAGAGAATGAAAAACTTTACAGAGGTAAAGAATTATGTCATTGGAACTATGTAATTCCCAGACCTTAAAAAGCAAGAGATAAAAAGACAGCATGAGTATGTGACATTCTAATGGTGGGGTTCATCTCAGTCATCTAAAATCTAGGCTTCTCAACTAGGTCATTTATCTGGGTTTCTCTCACTGTTCACTGAAAAGATAGGAAACTCAAAGGTGGATCACCCTGCATTTATTTTGGTGGACTGAATTACCCAGATGAACATTATCTTTCCAACTGCATATGAAGGGAGACTGGACAACCATGTGAAACTACGCTTCTACTTTTTAAATAGCTAATAGTAATGCAGATTAATTCCAACCAAAGTCAAAACACGTGTGCAAGGAATGCATTTCTTCAAATATCTAGCTTTAATCTGTGCACAAATAAAATTCCAGCTGATTGAATATCTGAAACACTTCCATTGAAACAAATGCTGTGAATCCATACAAAAGACTTTAAATTTATTCCACAATGAAAATGAAAGGAGAATATTTGTCAAAAACATTTAAAAACCTTGCCCCTCAAAAAAAAAAAAAATGTGAAAGGATATTTTTAAAAATGTAAACTGTGGTAAAGAAGACAGCATATAACCAAATAGCAATGATGGTCAGAAAGGTTGACTATTGAAACTTCTTATCCTATTACTGCTGAACAATAGAGATTGATGGAAAGGCTTTATTTATATGATCTAACATAATCATGTTAGCGAGAGGAAAGTGCAAATGTTTCCAGGAAACGTTCTGACTCATTTATACAAATTCAAAATCCCAGATTTGTGCTTGTTATTCAAGCTCTGTAAAATCCATAGCAGGAACAAACATTCAGACTAAATATGTTTATTAAAAGGATAACAACTTCCTTGTATCTTCTTTCTTTCTTTTTATTTTATTTTTTTTCCTGTGAAAGCAGTATTTTGAAAGTATCATTTTTAAAATTCAGATTATACAAATCATAACACTTTCCGTAAAGTGAAGTTAATCCCTCTCCAGTCTGTGCCATTCAGATCAGGTCTGAAATTACTTTTGCTCTATGTAGGAAGAGAATCTCAACTTAAAAAAAAAAAAAAAAAAGATTTGTAGGACTACTTCCTGTCATGCAGTAATTCCTATATCCGTAATAGAATTTCCAGCAAATGTCTAAGCTCCTGCTAAGCCCATATAACAATAATACCCCTTTAGAATGGCCTGTTGTGAACTCTGTCACCTTAGTCCAGTGTATTCCTGCATTAACACAGGCACACAGGTTTCATTCACACAGTGGCTCATGCAAATGCCAAGGTGCTTTGATGTTACAGTGTTATCAACTTCAAATCTCAAGAAGTTCAAGCAATGAAAAAATGTCTCATGAAGTAAACCTCTTTACAAGGAGCTGTAAGCATAACCTGAGTGTTTTGTTATTCTGCTTTCATTCTTAAATTGGCTGTTTGAAAGAAGCTGCAGTCTGATGGCCTGTGACTATTTCAAAGGTAGTTTTATTTTCAAATACAAATAATTAACAGCATCCAGTCTTCCACTCCCCTATTAAATTTCTCTCTTGACATATTCAGGTCTTCTCTCTTGGGTCCCTGCAACCTGCTATACTATGAATGGGCATACGCTGATGTAGTCCCTGTCCTAGGCAAATTTACAGCACCCATCAAGAAATGTGGGATTTAACATTACCAGATATCAGTGTGGTATTTCAATCTCAACAGTATATATCTACCCTATTGAAGTTGTAAGGCTTCATAGGAATATATTAAAGTCATTAAGAATCTTTCATTTGGCCTCAGCAAGCCCTGAATAAAAACTTGCAAAAACAAGTAAGTTACTTTTTGATATTTGCTTTTGCAGTAGCCAAACGGAACCATAGCTTTACCGTGCTCTGAGGTCCAATCATGCAGTGTTTACTCAAATTAAAATCCTACTGAAAACAGTGTGGATATTTTTCCACATCTCATGTGCGTGGTAACAGGTCAACAGACAAGCCAAGAAATATCAGCAGTCCTCTAAGCTTATTTCAAAAGTGGAATGTCCTAATTAAGGATGGAATAGGCTCCTCTGTGAAATCTACTCTCAGCAGTGGACAATAATACAACACTGTTTTTTTTTAAAGTTAGCCTCAATCTGTTGCATACAGTAACTGACTAATGATCTAGTTTCTTTTAAAGGTGTGGACCTTTAGATATTCAATATATTCAAGATATTCAAGATTTAGAGGTTTAAGATATTCAGCCCTTTCTTCAACAAAGCTATATCAACTCATATCAAATGCAATCTGAACCATTTTTTATGGATCTTTCCAGTGCTCACATTTTCTTAATTTGTCTAATAAGCCACACAGCTTTGCCTAGTCAATAAAATTTGAAATCTCACTACTCTGTTGCCACTTCTCTAAACAAAGAGAGCGTCAGCAAGAAAAAGTGTGTTGGCGCAAATTTTTGTGTTTATTTGTTTTTTTAATGCATGAATGTAAAAGGAACAACAGATATAGAAGCATATGCTCCTTTTCTAAGAAATGTACCTCATGAAAACACTAGAAATCATATTAAGTGCTTACTACAGAGGAATCTGAAGTTATTAGCTTCAGCAAAGATGAGGTTTGGGTTTTTATGTTTGTTTTGTTTTGTCTACTTTTGCATTGATTTCTTCCTTCATGTTTCTTTTCCTTGGTTTACCTCAGTAGAAATGTAGAACATAAAATGCTTAAAAGAAGATGTATCTAAACAGAGCAAGGCAATACACTGACTAATGAACATCTCACTAAGTACATCTATAAGAAAGAATAACTTTGAAACTCTTCATTCTCTAAACATGTTCATTATATTCACTTTAGACCATGTAATTGTATGGCAAATTGAATCACACTAGTGAGCTGAAGGCAACTTAGGCAAGATCATTATTGTTTATTACTTTCATTATAGAATTTAACTTAATTTGAAATCTGGATTATTGCCTTGACAGTGAAAAGCAGCCAAAATCTTATTCTGTGTACATTATATAACTTTTGATAAGCATATCTAAGTGTGTGTGCTTATATATTATTTATTCCATAACAATTTGTCCAACTAAATGCATTTAGATATTGATTTATTTTCCTGGACAATATACTTTTATATTTAATATCCAGTTGGATTTTCACTGTAAGATTCCATCAAATTTAAGGAACTTTATGACAGCAAAAGGAATGTTTTTACATTCCCATATACATTAATCAGATGTACAAAGTATCTCACTCACATTGAAATGACGATACTTTCTAATTTAGTTCCTTAAAAAAGAACTGTTCATATGATCTCCCTGTACACTCTACTCAGTCCGGCCAGTCACTATGAGTTTGACACCAACTTACACTAATATTTGGTAGAACCAAATAAAATGTGCAGCACTGTCCTGTTTTAAAATCTGCATGCAAATAAAGTTTTTGAAGTTTATAATATCACATTAAATTGTGCATCAAATTTAGTATCCAGTCTCTGGAATTGTCAAATGGCTAGTGCTTCAGAGAAAGGCAGATCTGGAGTCCAAGCATAAAACCCAACAGCCAGGCTAAACAGACAAATATGCAGGATGAGCAAAAAAGGGCTCGCTCAGACTCCTGTTTCTTATGTTACTAAGCAAGAAGAGAGAACAAAAGAGCTGTCCTGCAACAAAACTACATCTATTAACAGCCTGAGTCGTGTGCCATTATCATCATGCCTGTGCAGTGCTCTAGCCTCTGAAATCTCCAGCTAAAAGACAGAAAGCTGAGGAAGTATTTTATAATGAGAAAATACCATCATCAACATTTTGTTTGTTTTGATTTTATTGTAGCTTCACATATACCAAAATGGTATAGAGGTTTTCAAGACTCTTTATTCTCAGATCCTTTGATGAAGAGATATGCAGGGAGAATTCATCAATTATTGTAATTATAACTAAAGAAAGGGGCAGTAATTACAGGATCAGGAACAGCTGTGCATTACCATGCTTGTATTTTATCTGTCAGCTCTGCTCTGTAGTTTTTGAATGTTAGCGTGACCTGTGAAGGACCGTCCTTGTATTTTCACAGAGAGATGTGATTATTATCTCTGCCAGTAGAGGACATAAAAGCTAAAACCAATCTATTTTATACATTGTTTTAAAGCTGTTGCTCAAGAACCAGTAACGGAATTCTTTCCTTTGTGCTGTTTAAAAGGTGCTCTTTTTCTAAAGTTGTGCAGATGGATACCCTCTGCCATAGCAGACTCACTATGATAGAAAGCTCGGTATTAAAAGAAGGCACTAGAAGAAAAAATCAGTTTTTAATTTAAGATATGACTTGAAGGATTTGAAAGTGTGAGGAAAAGGGATATTTTTTTTTTTATTTAAAACAAACAAACAAACAAACTCATCTGTTTCCTGTGATAGTTTACTGAAACAGATTGGATATATGGAAGAGTATCTGTCACTGCACTTTAGTATCAACAGTAAGATGCAGTTAGTCACTTATTGCTAAGCTGCTTTTAACTTCAATAATGCACATACTTTTTCACAAACATGCTTGTTTGTGTTTTGCTGCAAAAATATTGTGACCTGTTTTCTAAATTAAAGTTAGACATTTCAATATCATATTTAACTGTTAGATAATTATGGCTTCCTCCCAAATGGGTGATAAAAGAAGGATTCACCTCATCTTCCATCAACCAAAACTAGTCCAAGCAAAGTTACAGAGTCTCTCTCTTTCATTAAAGGAGAAGAACAAATGCATTCAGAGAATTCATGAGGAATCTGCATTAAGTATCTTCCATAAGACAGAATTTGATTGTAGAGCTGTATTAGATAGCACGCCTGGACTAGATGCTTAATTTAAATAAAGTCTAGAAAGTTTCATTCCACCAAGAGAAGTCAGGTCTTATCCCTAATGAAAGTATGGATTTGATATATATCTTTGATTATTGATTGCAATTCTCTACATGTGTCAGGACATTTCACATCAGGAACAGCTTCCAAAGTCAAATTATCAAAGTGAGTTCTATAACCATGCAAGAATTTACTACAGAAAAAAGGTAGAAGGTTAGTTTGGAGGATGAGGACAGATGACCTATGCTAGATCAGGGGTTACTCATTTCAACTTGGTTGGCATGGCATGACATTTGGAAATATACATTATATCCTAAGCCACTGTGCAAATCCAGATATCTTTCAAATGAAATCAAGAATGATGTCTGCAAAACTGAAGCATTTGGCCAAAGCAGTCCACCCAAATATAATAACTTTGTTTAGTTACAAAAACTATGTAGATTAGTTTGTACACTGGACAACTCTGGAATTCAACTGTGTTGTGGTTTAACCCGGCTGGCAGCTAAACACCACACAGCCGTTCGCTCACCCTCCCCCCTCCCTCTCCAGGATGGGGGAGAGAAACGGGAAAGCGAAGCTTGTGAGTTGAGATAAAGACAGTTTATTAAGAATGGAAAATAACAACAACAACAACAACAATAACAATAATAATAGTGTTACTAATAATAATGTGTACAAAACAAGTGATGCACAATGCAATTGGTCACCACCCGCTGACCGATGCCCAGCCTATCCCCGAGCAGCCAGCCCCTGACCCCGGCTAGCCACCCCTATATATTGTTTAGTGTGATGTCAGATGGTATGGAATACCCCTTTGGCCAGTTTGGGTCAGCTGTCCTGGGTCTGTCCCCTCCCAACTCCTGCTGCACCCCTAGCCTGCTCGCTGGCAGGACAGAGTGAGAAGCCGAAAAGTCCTTGGCCTGGTGTAAACACTGCTCTGCAACAATTAAAACATCAGCATGTTATCAACACTCTTCTCATCCTAATCCAAAACATAGCACCCTACCAGCCACTAGGAGGAAAATTAACTCTGTCCTAACTGAAACCAGGACAAACTGACATTACAATAATGATAATTAGGCTTTGCAATTTTTTTACACATATTTCATGCAGTTATAAATTTGTATTAGGCAAACTTGCTTCCTAAAATCTGATATGCACAGATAAACAGAGTATTAATGTATTGGCCTCAAGTCATTCATTTTCATTTTAAATCCCACAGTGCTTATTACATTTAATAGGTGACAAGCAAGGTAACTACAAAATCTGAAGTTTACGAAATTATGTGAGTTAATCCAAACCAGAGGAATCAAGTAAAATGTTAGAGAGAACTAAACAAATGAATTGAAGGGGGAAATGACTTTCAGAATAAGTAAGTCCAAAGCAATTTACACATGAAGAAAATATTAAGGTACTTGCTTACCTCTGTTTCAAGGAAGGAACCATTAGTCATTGCAGTAATTGAGAGATATTTGCTTAATTTACAACTGCATTCTGAAGGCAAACACAACATTAGGCTGCGTAAGAAGTAAGATAATGAATACCACAGAGTTTCAAAGTTCTTTTGTATAAATCAATACTTTGGCATCATCTGGAACATTGTAGGCACTACTGCATGGCACTGGGAGATAGATTATACACAAGATCCCAGCCTTTACGTATTATTTGAACTCCTCCCAGGCTTTGCAAGATCAAGAAAGAATCTGTGCAGAGCTAAAGGGAATGAGTTTCCAATTGCAGAATAAGACAATTGGGAATGAAGGTGAATGTTACCTACATCTCCAGTTTCCTGTTCCCAGAAAGTCTATGTTTTTCTTGGTTACTTCAGAAATAGTAGCTTGATAGAAAGATGGGAAGAATGACCAAGGTCAAGGAAGACACTCATTTGAAAACAGAATGAAAATGGTCACAGAAGATAAATATCCATTTATCTGTTCTTTTGGTCTTATAACACAATTAGAAAGACAGTATAGTAATAAGAGGGAAAAAAAAAAAACAACAGGGATTTAAAAAACGACAGGAGAAAAGGCTTCTTCACATAACATGTAATTAGACTGTGGGACTCATTTCCAGCAGCTGAAGAATACTAACAAGGAAGCAAAAACTGCAAAACTGTATGCCTCAAGACATAAACTGGAAACTTGCTAAGAGAGATCACTTTAGTGGTATATCTGATTTCTTAGGATATTTGGTTAATGGCTATTTAGCGTAGAAGTCTAGGATGAGATGCAGGAGAAAGAATAAATTAAACACCCAGGTACATAAGGCACACAAGAAAGATGAAATCAGAGACTAGGACTCCTAGGTCCCTGATTGATAGACCATTGAAGGAATCAACCAAAGCCTTGAGGAAGTTCAGCCTGAACTTTCCAACTGATAAGGAGAGAAACAAGATTATCCTTAGTCCAACAAGAAAGATCAAATTTATTATGGAATAGTTGAGGTGACTCCTGGGATTGTATAAAGCTTACTATAGGATGCTTAAAAGAAGAACAAAAGGCATAAAAAGATAAGGATACAGATGACTTGGAAAAGAATAAACAGGGAAAAGGAGAGGAGCAGGAATAAAGGAGCTGACCACATGTAAGCAAACTGGCAATATACTTAGCATAGCCTGTGCCTGACTGCTGTGCTATCTTCTCAGTAAACTTTATTCTAACTTTCTGTGCGAGTGTGTTCTCCAGTGTTTGTGTGTGCAGTGTATGCATGAAGTTGACAGCAAACTTTAGACCTCACCGTTAGAGCCATGGTTCCACCAACTAGAGAAGGGACAATGAGCCACAGGTCAGCTGGGGGAGCAGCAACTTGAGCTACTGGTGTCTGAGGGTGCCTGGGACAAACCAAATGATCAGAGCCAGCTATTGGCAAATCTCTGTGTGCTTGTGTGTGTGTGATATTAGTAAAGCCACACCCTGATCTGCAGAGCTGGGACCGTCTGCATTGTTTGTGTTTTACATGAGTGCTGCTTGTGCTATTGTGACTGCCAGTAAAGGCGCTGCTCTTGTGGCTGTGTTGATCTGTATAGTGACTATGAGTGTTGTGCGTGCATCCATATGTTTGGAGCTGCCTGTTACTGGTTAGACCTGAAAATGGGCTCAACAGCAGCCACATCAATCAGACTGGGACAGGAGGAATCTACGAATCCAGAAGCCCATCAGGTTTGGAAATCTTTAAAGATCTTTCAAAGATCATCTAGTCCAACGTCATTTGGTCCAAATTTTCCTTGTGCTGATGAACTTGCACTTCTTTTGAAGGCTCTGGTACTGGTAATTGTATAAGATAGGTATTCGACCACATGGGCCTTGGGTATGACACTGTATACCATTTTTTTTATGACTTCCTGTGCGGAAAAAAAAAAACCACCACCACCAAAAATCTCTTCTTAACTACTAAATGTTATATGAGAAAAGAAAATACATGGTACTGTGCCAGAAATACTCACAATTATCCGGAAACTACATCAACGTGATTTTTTTTTTAACTAAATAAAAAGAACATAAGAACTGTTTGTGTTTAATATTTGTACCATCCTTGTCTATAAAATTCCCAATTCCATTTCTCTGTGACAAACAGCCTGTAACAAAAAGATTAATATTTACTACAGTAAGTACCATGCATATGGATCATATTTCATGCAAGATATTTTTCAAAGTTAATGTTACACAGGTAGCAATTTTCCTGGCCATAAAATTGAGTTAACTTAAGAAAGACCTATAAAAATTAGGCTGCGTATATCAAATAGAGTAGTGAAATGTCACACTTGAATCTATTGCAGTAGTCTTTGTAACTGTGTATACACAGAGCATTGGTTCACTTTATTTTGGAATTAATCCTGGAGTGCATAAAGAACTGCAGCTCCTATTAAATATGGTGGTGATTTGATCTGAATTAAAACAAAACAAACAAACAAACAAAAAAAAAGATTTGAAGATTTTAAGATTTGAATTTTTGGCAATGAATTACACATCACTGTGCAATACATTGCCAAAATGCAATACAATGTTTCTGTACAGCTAAACACATGGGAAAATCACTATTTATTCAATGTTTTTTAACTGCATGCTTAATTGATATACCAATGGACCCTCAAAAAGCAGAGCATTGCCAGGATGTATAAACAATTTCTTTTAAACAGCCAAAGGTAGGTTTTCAGAGGAAAGCTTCCATGTGCCATAATACCAGGTGCAAAATTCTCCCTTTTTTAGCAGCTGCATCAGAGAAGTCCAGAAGCACATTTGCACCATTAGTTACCTTGATACCATCTGCAGTGCCTCCCATGAAATTACAAATCTTTTCAATATGGTTTAATTGGCTGATTTACTTTCAAGCAAAGAACAAAACTCTATAATGTATAACAGCTATTGAAATAAAAAACTGTAAGCCAATAGTGAAAACAGCAGTCTAATACAAATAGGTAAAAAGTCTTTTGATTCATTTTTGTTGTTGCTGTTGTTTTCTCAAAAATATTTTAGTCGATACTAGAAGTAAAAGATTAACAACTCTTTATACCGGAATGTACAATTTCATGTAAGTGATGAATGGTCAGTTTCAGCTTTGGTCCAGCCCCTCAGTGACCACAGACAGATTCATGGGAATTATTTTCTATAAGATCTTTTGTACTCTTTGGCTTCTTTGTTAAGACTGCTTTAATAATACTATTTTGTGATGGTGCAAAATTGGCTTTTTTGATTTTGTGTTAACCTGGTAACAAAATTAAATATTCTAGAAGACACCCTGCAACTGTAAAATAGCCACTGTATATCTAAATAGAGAAATATGGTTGCTATAGTATGTGCATAACCTAGACTTATGTACATATATATATATAAACATATACCTATGTATATATATATAGATGAAACTCTAGGTTGTGCATAAAAAATATAAATATGTATATATATACATATATCTAGTCCATCATAAAGTAAGACATATTCAAATACCTAAATGAGATATGAAATGTTTTTAGTCTGTTATTCAACCTATCAATTATATATCTTCTGTTTTTGAATGACTACTTACAAAACCATAAACATCATCCACTTTGTCTTTTGTCAGCCTCAAAGACAGCAATGGTTCCTCAAATAGAACAGCTTAATTAACTAAACATTATTAAAACCTATTTTTTTTTCTGCATACTGCTATCTGATACCTTAACAGCTCCTCTTTGCCACTTCTTCCTGCTCACGCTTTTCCCCTACTCCAGCATGGGCACTCCACAGTCTACTGTTTCCTTCAGGATTTACCCACCTGCTTCAGCCTGAGGTCCTCCTTGGGCTGCAGCATGGATGTCTGCTCCACCATGGTCCATTCAATGGTGAATCTCATCCAGTGCATAGAGTACCTTCTCATTTTTTCTCACCTTGGTGTCTGCAAGGTTGTTCCTCATAGTTTTTTTCTTCACTCCTTACTGCCAGGAGTGTTTTTTGTTTGTTTGCTTGTTTTGGTTTGGTTTTGTTTTTGGTTGTTTGTTTCTTTGTTTGTTTACCTTTTCTTTAGCCTGTTTCCTTGAGGTCAGCCCTCTTGGCTGCTGGGCCCAGCCATGCCCTGCACTGGGGCCCTTGGAGCCAGCTGGAACTGGCTGTGTCTGGCATGGGGCAGCCCTGGCCTCTCCTCACAGAAGTCACCCCTGATGTGCCTGCTGCCCGCTGGGCACAGACATACAGTGTCTTGACAAACAGGCTGTAATCTGTTCTCAAAAGAATATCCCCCAAATTCCGGATGAGGAGAAACAGAAGTGTGTTACTGTTACTGCCAGGTACTGACTGACTGCAGGTATTGAACTCTCATCCATGATGGATAATTTTCTAATTCTCAGTTATAGATTTAACATAATGACTCTATGACAAAGTGACTAGAAAAATAACATAGTGAAGCACTTCCAAAGCAAGGACGTCTCCTTTGCTTCAGTTTTATTACTATTTACTCACGTTTTAAATAGCCGAAGATGTTTCTTTAGGACTTAGATGCATGATAAGAAATGCAATTACATTCGTCAAATCTTCAGGAAGCAAGGTCATGAAATGTACAAATAGAGCGAACATTCTGTGTATTGAAAATAGGCTTAAAAAGCAGCAAGCACATGGAATTATAAATGTTAATATTCAAAAAATAAATTATTACAATCAGTCATCATTTATGACTTTTTACATGCAAAACCAGAAACAGTCGTTCTTTAGGATTAAATACACATCCACAGCAATTATTGTTCTGACAGTAAAATGAGAGTATACATAAATTACCCTGTGAAAACCAAACATTTACATAAATGGAAATAGCCCATAGATTCAGGGAAATTTGAAAATGCCCTTGACCTCCTTTTACTTTGTATCTTCCCAGTCTCTAGAATATGCTGAGAAGACCTCCTCTATATATTCACATTTCAATTTTTTATTTTTATTTTTTTAAAGCTAAACAAAAATTTATTTCAGGGCTTGAAATAGTCTCTATAGATTCTTGATGGTTTCAAGTCAAAAGCTGGGATACTGGTCAAGACCAAAAATAGCAATATTATGTTGCATAATAATAAAGACTGCTGGACAAATAAAAGTAAATCAGCGGCTTTCTTTTATTCCATTTCCTTTTCAGAGGCAGATTAGAATTTCCCATTTCAAAGCACTTCAAATTAAAGCACAAGGAAAGAGTAAAACCTTTCAGGTGTCTTTATTATGCTTTCATAGTCCCTCCTTCCTATCCTGTTTTTTTTCTGCCATTATGCAGCTAGCTTCCAAATGTCATTAATTCAACTTTATCATCATTTATGATTTCTCACTTTCCCACTTTCAGTACTGATAGTTTAACTTTTCTTTCAACTCAGAAGTAGCATAACTCTTTCATCATCATGTTGTTGCTTCTTCTCATTATCATTAGCTTTTCCAATTCCATCCAGAACATTAAATTTTCTACTACTATTGTCATTTAGAAGGATGATCCTGATTGTTTTATAACCGAGGAACTACATCTAATTTCTAGCATAAATTTATTCACGATCAACACACACTTGCTGTTTTTCTTTAATCCTTTAGCAACACCTGATGTGTTGTGCTCAGTGATAAACATTATCTTATATATGTCTGTACTTCATGGATAAAGATATATATAAACTTAGGTTTGCGTCATATTCAAGATCAGGAATGTCATAGAATCATAGAATCAGCCTGACCCTCCCCTGTCCCAGCTCCATGCCGTTCCCTCGGGTCCTGTCGCTGTCCGCAGAGAGCAGAGCTCAACACCTGCCCCTCCGCTCCCCTCGTGAGGGAGCTGCAGGCCGCCATGAGGCCTCCCCTCAGCCTCTTCTTCTCCAGGCTGAACAATCCAAGTGACTTCAGCAGCTCCTCAGGTATCTTCCCCTCTAGACCCTTTACTATCTTTGTTGCCCTCCTTTGGACACTCTCAAACAGTTTTATATCTTTTTTATACTGTGGCACACAGAACTGCACACAGTGCTCAAGGTCAGGCCACACCAGCGCAGACCAGAGTGGGACAATTCCTTCCCTTGACCAGCTAGCAATGCTGTACTTGATGCACCCCATGGTACGGTTGGCCTTCCTGGCCACCAAGGCATGTTGCTGGCTCATGTTCAGCTTGATATCAATCAAAACCCCATGTCCTACGACTAATCAGAATGTTAGATTTTTTTCTTCCTCTGTCATTTTCATCTTTTCTGTCCAAGTTACAGGAGATTTTCTTATTAATTCCTGAGCAATTGACCTTGAATTTACAGTACTACAATTTCTGTTTCTTAAAGCTTGAAAGTAGTCTGCTCTTCCTATATAACATTTTGATCATGCCTTGTGTTGAAATGCCTCTATATCACCACCATTTCACTAACTCGGTACAAATTCTGTCAAGGTCATATTGTAACATTTTTGAAAGATCAAGAATCAGATATTTACTGGGTTTAGCGAATGCCTATTATTGAGTAGTTTTTTAGGCCTCAAAACTCGTCATATCAGAGTTAAGAAAAACTCCTAAGATTCAACATTTTTTTTGCTTTTATTAAGAAACATATTTTTTTCAGAATAAGAAGTCAATACCATTTTCTAAAAACCTGAAACTCTCATGTCTGAAACCCAATCCTAGTATTCAGTATCACTTTACTACTGTGAGTGTAATTTTTCAAAAGTACCATATATAGTTGAAATATTTCCCTTAGTTTATCCTCTCAATCACATTTGACTAATTTACAGTCTGAGAGGAACAGGGCTATTGATAACTCTAATTTCTAACCATTCAGGCACTTTATCACTAAGGCATGTATAAAAATATGCTGGACATATGTATGAGCATAGTTATCAAGGGTTTCTCTAGTAATGTTACAGTAGTGAAAAGACTCTGATATCTCTTTTATTTCCAGAGATTTGAGTTGAAGTTTCCCTCTGGAACCATTCTGATAGCTGCCCCCAGTTAACACAGTTGTAAATATATTTCAGCCATTTAGTCTGGAGAGTCAAAACTGCTAGATATATTATTAATTGTCTCATTCGATTCCATACACAGGCTAGAGAACATGGCATTCCTAATACTAGCCTCAGTTACTATTTTTGACCTAAATACTCTGCTGAATTAGGACTGTTGGCTCAGCATGTCTATTAAGATTTTTTTTTTATTCTTCTGGTGTTTTACACACACAAAAAAAAATCAGTACAGAAATTCTCCAGTCAGCACAAATAGCTTGAACAAATACCAAAACATGTTTAATACTGTGGAAATGTATTATACAGTATATATTACAGACTGACTCCAAAGCTTCCAAAGCTTTCCTTTTTTTTTTTTTTTTCTCTCAGCAAATAGAGTCTATAAAGAAAGCTGCAGGTCCCTGAGGCAGATCAATTTTTATGGCTGCAAAATTGTTTTGCTATTTTATTTCCTTACTAGAAGTGAGAGTTTCTGACTGATGATGTTTTTTGATGTTCAATTAATTATATACAAAGATAAAGAGACAAGTTTGTTCACTGGGAAACAGTAATGTGTCAAAAATTAGCAATAAAGCAGTAAAAGCAACAGAAAATCTGTAATATATAGTTTATTGTGATCTTTTTCACCATCTTGTTCTTATAGAAGAGAGAAGAATTTGGGGGGCAAAAAAATGGTTCATTTAGTGCAGCAAGCATGAATCTCAGTTAGCTTCTGTGCAAATTCTGCCTTATTGTTACATTAAACAATGGGACCAGAGTTGTTTTGACATTGTTTTGACACATCCTGCAGTCTGATACACCCCTGAACACAGAAGCTTTTAATATTTCTGCATTATATTTTATACTGGACTTTGCATTATACAGGAATTTCCAGTATTCACAAAAGGAAGGATAGAATATCCAAGTAAGCAACTTCTGAGAATCAATCAAATACAACTCTAAATGTAGTTATCATTCAGTGTGGTGACTCAGTGACTGAATTTATAACAGTAAATATTTCATTTACTGAGAATAGCTGGCACGAAACTGCCAGTATCTCTGCGAGTAACTCTCTTTCTCTATAGAGCAGGGTGGCTTCACTCTCTTTTTCCAGAACAGGGTGTCTGTATGAAAACTGCTCAGTGGAAATGGTTCCTGGAATGCTCTGATTTCTGAGGAATTGTTTAGGAAAAATTTAGCAGATCCACCTTATTGTTATCACCACACCTTATTGTTATCAACATTGCAGTGAAATGGAATGTTGCAAGGTACTGTTTAATTTAACAGATCTGGATTTATAATCCAAATATATACTCTAGATCAATTGAGGTTAGTCTCTGGTATTACAGAAAGTGACATAGAAGGCAAAGGCACAAATAGGGGAGATTTTCCTGTAGATTTCCTTCTAATCGGTAGGACAGGGTTGCTTGAAGAGCTGGAAAGCAATTTGGGAGTGAACATCAACATCTGTTATGACTGAAGAAAATTTCAAGAAAACTTTTCTCAAAAATTTCATCAAATTTTTAAGAGATGACTCATGTGAAGCCTGTCAAAGTGAGAAAAAATATCATGGGAAACTGAAATTTTCTCAAGAAATTGCATTTAGGCCACTCATGAAAACTACAGCTGCCAAAAGTGGGGGAAAGAAGGTAGCAAGTGACCATTTGGGATAAATCTGGTTCTCTTCTTTGCTTCAAAAACATGCACGTTTGATTCTTCTTTGATTCAAAAATACACACACAAAAACATGCCCCCACAGGTGGCAGCTCCCACCAGATCACTGTCTTCTGTATGGGCTCCTCTCCTCAGGCTACAGCTCCAGCCCCGGGCCTGCTTCTGCAGGGGCTCTCCATGGGCTGCAGCCTCCTCCAGGCTACATCCAACTGCTCCTTTGTGAGCTCTTCCATGGGCTGCAGTGTGGAAATCTACTCCACTGTGTCCCTCCTCTGGACTTGCTCCTAGTCCATCTCCATCATATATTAGGGGCCCCAGAGCTGAATTGTTCTTTGTGAAACTCCAGGTGGGGTCTCAGGAGAGTAGAGTAGAGTAGAGTAGAGTAGAGTAGAGTAGAGTAGAGTAGAGTAGAGTAGAGTAGAGTAGAGGGGTACAATCACCTCCCTCAATCTGCTGGCCATACTTCTTTCGATGTAGCCCAGCATACAGTTGGCTTTCTGGGCTGCAAGTGAACATTGACAGCACATGTTGTGCTTCCCGTCAACCAATACTCCCAAGTCATTCTCAGATCTGCTCTCAATCCATTCTCTGCCCAGCCTGTATTTGTGCTTGGGACAGGACCTTACCCTACCCAGGTACAGGACCTTGCACTTGGCCTTATTGAATTTCATGAGGTTTGTATAGGCGCACCTTTCAAGCCTGCCCAGGTCCTTCTGGATGGCATTCCTTGCCTCCAGCATGTCAGCCACACCACACAGTTTGGTATCATCGGCAAATTTGCTAATGGTGCACTCAATCTCACTGTCCATGTCACTGACAAAGATGTTAAACAGCAGCAGCCCTAGTACTAACACCTGAGGAACACCACTTATTACTGATTTCCACTTGGAAGTTGAACCATTGGCTGCAACTCCTTCAGTGCAATCATCCAGCCAATTCCTTATCCACTGAGTGGTCCATCCACCAAATCCATGTCTCTTTTGTAGAAAGCCACCAGGCTTGTCAGGCATGATCTAACCTTAGCAAAACTATGGTGGCCGTCACAAATCACCTCCTTATTTTCCATGTGCCTTAGCATAGTTTCCAGGAGGATCTGCTTCATGATCTTGCAGGGCACAAAGGTGAGATTGACTGTCCTGTAGTTTACCGAGTCTTCATTTTTTAAAAAGGGAGGTTGTGTTTCCCCTCTTTCAGTCAGTGGGAACTTCACTGGACTCCCACAACTTCTCAAATATGGTGAACAGTGGCTTAGTAACTTCCCTGTGAGGACCAGGGCTTGTGAACATGAGGATGCTTCTATCTGTCTATGGATGGCTTCATCTTCTTGGTCTTCCTGACCAAGGAAAACTGTAGCAGACTCCCACTATAATGTCACCTGTCTCTGCCCTGCCTTTAATCCTTTAATCATGACCCGTAAACTCTCTGTCAGCTCCTCACCCATCCCCAAGCAGAACTCCATGCACTCCCTCTGCTCATGACATAGAGGGTGATGCCCCCTCTTCATCTCCCTGCCTGTCCTTCCTAAAGAGCCTGTAACCTTCCATTCCAACACTCCAGTCATGGGAGCCATCCCATCATGTCTCTGTAATGACAATGAGGTCATCGCCCTGCAGTCATGCGTACATCTCTAACTCCTCTTGTTTTTTTCCTTGTGCTACATGTGTTAGCACAGAGACATTTAAGTTGGGCCCCCGATGAAGCTGCCTTACTGGCTGGAGTAAATTTCATGATGAGGTAATGAAAAGACAGCTGAAGTAATCTCTGAAATGACAGCAGCTTTTCTTGAGAATTTGTGGAGGATAATGGATCAAATGACCAGAAGAAGCAAAAAATGCAGTTTTCAGCTTCAGAATACAAAAGGAGAATACTTCAGGGATTCTACCATACCTTCAAAAGAATTCCAAAATGTATAAACAAATAACCAATTTATAAACAAGTAGAATATAACAAGAAGCTGATGTAGATTTGTCAGAGCAAATCATGTTAAGAAAAGCACATTTCCTTCTACATCTGAGTAATAGATCTTGTGGTTAAGGAAGAAATAGTATGGTTATGCATTTTGACTTTAGGAAGGCTTTTGACACTGGTTAGTATTACAGTATTGTAGGCAACCTAAGGAAAAAGATCTGGAAAAAGTGATCCTCCACAGGCAGGATGCACTAATACAGGAGGGAGGAAAACATTGTATATAATTTATATAAAAGACATGTTCTTGTTTAGCCTACGAAAAAAGGAGGAATGATGATACTGTTCAAGTACAAAAAAAGGCTGTTACAGATGAAGAAATAGTCTTTTCTCTGTCTATAGTGGGTATAAGAAAGAGTAAACTGCAGTAGGAAAGGTTCGGGGAAGCCCTCAGGTAAACACTTCAGTGCTTTGGAATAGGAAGTCATACCTGTGGGCACCAGGAGAGAAAGGCAGAGGAAGCAGGGCCATATCTGTCATTGGAGGGCTTTACAAAGAAGGTTTGTCTGGAATGGAATAATACAGTTAACTGAGGAGTTAGACAAGATTAAATTTAGTGCAATAAAATCCAACTTTTTGTTGCTAAGTCCCTTGCCACTGCCTGCTGAGGTCTCTGCTGTTTCCTCAGTACCAGCCTTCATGTTCTTTGGTGGCTATGGTAGTTTCAGTTTTGAACATCTGTCTAAAAAAAAGACAAATATAAAAACCTCAAGATATGATAAATGGATTTGGAAGATGGTACACATATGCTGCCTCCTTTGTGTTTAACTTCAGTGCTGCCTAGCACGAAGTAGCAAATGCTGAGGTGTGTATGTTTTTGCAGGGAGCATACAATATCCTACTGCAAAGGTCATAAACCATGAGAAGTAAAGTAGAAATTGTTTGTGAAGCAGAAAGCCTTATTTCAGGTTGTAGAACTACCTTGCTTATCTTACTTTTTGTAAAATGCAGGTGACTATATTTTTGTATTTTGGGGGCATTTTTGTTGGGCATAATGACCTTATTTCAACAAAATCACATGACAGAGTGGTTTGAAGGCATATCACAAGCAAAAACCCTGAAGTAAAAAGGCTGCCAGAAATAAGTACGCAGTAGGCCCATCCAGCAGCTGGGCTCAGATACTTGTTCTGCCCAATCACTGACCCTTGTTTACAGTATTCCCTGCTGCTGGCCCCTGGACGTATGAGCCCCCAAGGCCCACTCCACTTCCCAGTGGACACCTATCACACACAGCTGGCCAGGACTCCCCTGGTCCCTGCCTGTGCTCTCATCCTTATCAATACACAGGCACTCTCACAGACAGAGCTGACTTTTAGAGGCCTACTCCTGCCCTAGCTCCCAGGGCACTTCACCTTTTCATCACCTTGTCCCATGATGTTTGCTGCTGATCACACAGTCATTTGCACATCCACACTCACTCCACTGGCACCATGGACTCCCACATATACACATGCACACAGAATGAAGACATCCTTATCAGAAAATTGCTGAAGGTGCAATTTAATAAGGAGACAGGGAAGACTGCAGGGATCAGGCACAGGGCACGCGTAGACAAGTGTATCAACTGGCAAATCACTATATGCCAATGGGCCCTTTTATTTCCTTATCCCTCTATTTTCCACACTTCTTCCTACCCACATCACCTAAATCCCTCAATTTTTAAGCCTTCAGTTTCTTCCATAAGTATCCCATAATAAGCCCTGTGCAGTCCCAAAATGCTTTTCCTCTGTGTCCCATAATGTGTCCCACACTCTAGGCAGTGACCCTCCTTAGTCTGAAGGGTGATCCAGAGAGCTGCCTCGGCTGGCTGGTTGTGATAGGTCTCACGCATGGACAATGGGCTTATGGCTGTCCTGACAGGGGCCTGGGCAGGTGGTCATTCCTCTGGAGTCCTTGATTTGGGTTCACTGTGCCCCTGTTCTTCTCTGGTCTTGTGGAAATGTGCCTTGTTGGACTCTTCTGCATTGGGCCTGGGAGACGATAGGGTAAGTTATTAATCAAATTACTCCTCTCACTATTGTTTCTCTGTGCTTTCTTTGCATGTGCAAGTGAACTTCCTACCACTTAACCTAACAAGTGCTACATGATACGGAGTTATTCAGTGGCTTAAAAGTATGTAGGAATCAGAATAAAACTGCTAGAGAAACAAAGACCTGTGAATATATTTTAGTACAGTACTGTCTGCTTTTATGAAAGGTAACAATATTAATCTTTTCCTAAAATATTTTGATAGATTTTCATCTAAGGTAATGGCTTGTCCCATAAAAACAGCAGTATGTATGGACATAACAAATGCTGTGTTTCTATACGATATATATATATTTTTTTCTGCTTTGGAGATAAGACTTAGGAAAAAACATGATGGAATTAAATAGACATTTCAAAATTATTTTAATTTTCCTAATCTCTATTCCACTTAAAAGAGTTTTCAGAAGTTTCAGAAATAATCTGAAGGTCATTAAAAACATATATCAGTCTCACTTCCCTCTTGTCTACCAGCAATATTTCCAAAGAAATATGATGCCATTAGTTCCTTGCTCCTAATGGCACACTTGCTAACTCTCCCAAGAGTTCCTGGAGTGCAAAGCATGAGTTACTGTTAATATAATATATTTTATTTATGCTGGATTTCACAGTAGAAAATTCACCCTGTTTCATCTGAGGAAAACAAACCGTGTTGAGAATCTTCTCTTTATCATCTACACTTCTAAATCAAGATTTTCCCAGAGATATCTAAAAGAATCATGGATGTATTAAACTAACAGATAAATCTCTTTATCTTGCCTTCCTCTCCTGCATTTCTCTTGTAAAGGTTATTTAATAATAATAATAATTAAAAAAAATATATGCTTTGGCTTTTTACTTGGTACATTAACTCAAGAGATTTTGCTGTTGTTGTTGGGAGCCAGTGGGAACAAAGGGGGAATTTCACATTGTGAAAGCAGTTTTAGATATGTTATCTCTCATTCTGCCTACCTTTCCATGTCACCTGATCCAAATGCCAAGCTGAAATCCTCAGGCACACAAGAAGCATGTCCCATTTACTATATTTCCTTCTCCATGCGCTAAGGTGCTCCTAACATTTTTTGTTGTTGTTGTTTTTCCTTCCACTAAAGAGAGAGGAAATACCAGTACTGAATTCACTGTGAAAGATATTAATTAGAACTGTTGTCATTAGAGTGAGCATAATCTATGTCATTTATGGATGGATAAATTGAAATGTTTATAGACTTTCATACACAAGACAAATGTATAGAGTGACATAAAATAAGATGTTATTCATAATTCCAATGTTATGTTTTCTTCAATACCTGTAATTGATGTTCTTCTTGAGCTTCATTCATTATACAATTACTCAACTCTTCTATATGAGTGGCAAATATATTACAAAAAGAATATATTGGCTAACATGTAAAATTTATTGCATGAAGAAACTCCTTTTAATGCAAATAAGTGCCTCTGTTCTATGCTCACTGGAAAAAATTACATGGTTTAGCAAAGCCGGTTTTGATCTCAGTGTAAAAAGAATTTTAACAGCTCCATTCCCTTAACTGGATTTGATATGCATTGTAAACCAAGCAGTAGCCTTCACTCAGCTGCAAAAAATAAGCCAAGCTTTAAAAATCATGCAGTAGCAGACATTTACAATAAACATCGAGAGTCACTAATAGGTCCATGCGTCTTTTTTCTTCCATAGACAAGGGCTAAACAAGGCATTTGTATCTGCTGCTTTTAGAGCATAAAGGTTGGATGCTGCTAAGTACCGAATGTCCAGAGATGTACCTAAACAAGGCTGTGATTCTAAATACAGTCTTACTCCCAGCTGGATTTGAATTACATTTTTAAACTGAGGTATGTGTCTAAGTGCTTTGGTGGGTGAAAGAAAAGTTTTTTGACTCTTTGTGAGATCAAGTCCTAGGAAAGAAGTAGTAACTTCCTCTGATAGCCTTTTTGAGCAAAGTGTAATAGCATACAGACTTCAACATCATAGAGAATGCAATGACACGCCTGTAACAGACGTCTTATTCAAAGAATTCTGTATAAATGTAAACACATATATATACTGTTGAAAAATGTACTTTTTTTTACGTGGCTATTCTAGCATGTTGTAGAAGCTAGCCTCTGAGTGTGCTGGGACACCTTAAAAAAATAAAATAAAAAAATTATATGGGTTGTATGGGCACATCTGTCATCACTGTGACCAAAATGTTTACCTTAGCAAACAGTACTCTATTAAATATCAAAGTGAATTATTTGAATTTGAAATTGTAGAGGAAACCTGGCCCACTTTCTTGCAAGCCTTGTTGGTTTAAACATAAAAAGCTGATGATGGTTTTGAAGTCCTGAATTAGATGCATGAACTCTTGGTCTTTCTCTATATTTAGGTAACACAGAGAACATACTTGCTCCTTATTATTCCTTATTCAGCTGATAGTCTGATTCCTTTCACCATTGAATGATTATATTTTAGACTAAAAGTCATTCTTTTCCCTTTACAAAGTTCATAGTCCTTCATCTATAAACCTTGAAGGTTTTACTTTTGTTTGCATGCAAATATTCTCAGCATCTCATTGCAACATTGATGTTTTCTCAAATTGTTCTTAGGCTACAAGGTAGTTCTTGATGCTGAATTTCCTCAAGATTTTTTTGGTCTTATACTTTTCATAATAGCAAGAGTAAGGTAAATTCCTATTTGTAGTATAGATCTTTGTTTTAATGAGTATTTACTTGGGTAAATGAATGCCTGCATAATTGAGCAAAACACAGAACAGAGATAATTAAGCATACCAATAGGTTATGTCACTTGTTTACAGATTGAAGCCATTTCTTCAATGGCCGGTTTCCTGAAGCAAATTCTCAATATCTAATGATATTGCTGCTTCCATACTATGGACATCTCAAGATTCAGTTAATTTATATCTACTACACAGAATATTATTTTATGATAGTCACTTTTATGGAAAGAACAAGGTGATTTTTTTCAATAAGGAAGGGAAGTCATTCCTTTCAATAAAGAAGAAACTTCAAACTGGTTTCTGCCTTAGGCTTTATGTAATCTCCTGCTAATTCCACCATACTTGAATGTTCATGGATATGACTGCAGTGGATATGACTGCAGTGTGCAAAGTGCTGCCTGTAAGTGTCTACGCAAGCTTACGTAGAAAGCAAGAAAGGTTATAGTATTAGGTAGAGACTCCTGGAATTTTGTTAAAGTTCTGGCTTCATCAGAGACTTATATTTATTATTTGTTATGTTATGTTTATGTTTGTTATGTTATGTATTGTAATATATTTATTATATTTATTATATTTATTGTATTTATTATATTTCTTATATTTGGCGGGGGGGTGGAACTAGATGGTCTTTCAGGTCCCTTCCAATCCAAACCATTCTGTGATTCTAGGAAACTGGGATTGTTCAGCCTGGAGAAGAGGAGGCTCAACGGCGACCTTATCGCTCTCTATAGGTACCTTAAAGGAGGCTGTATTATTTGTGGAACTATTTGTGGAACTCAAGACAAAACTTTTATTCATACATAGTTCTACTTGCCACAATATCTTATACCAAAAACAAACAAACAAACAAATAAACTTTAAAACAAATTTACATCAGACCCATGTCAATCTGTTGAATGAAGAATGTCATGTTGAGTTTATCAGCAGGTGGAGTTAGTACTTACATGGCTCAGTACTTATTCAACCAAGAAGACAAATAAGCTTACAGCCACAAGAATAATCCTCCTTATTCCAGGAAGACAGTAAAACGAATTTACATCAGCCAAGGTTGCTTGTATATGTAGTGGAGATAGATCTTTATGAAAACTAAAGCAAAACCACAACAGCATTACAGCTTTCAGTAGTCAGTGGAGTATAGAGTCGTGTCATATTCTCATATTCATTTTCTTCCCTTCCTCTCTCTGCTGTAAAAAAAAAAAAAAAAAAAAAAAGTTCTTCCAGGGGCAGATGATTGCAGTATTAGTTAAGGCATTTAATTTATCAGGAGGACAAAAGCTGGAGACATGGAACCTCTACTGTTAGTTGTAAATTTGAATTCAAGCCTCCCTCTTCTCAGGCATATTCTATGGGCATAATATTACACCAACAATGACCCCTGCCCCTTCCATAATTTTGGTGATCTTCAGCAGAAAACAACTGACTTCTGTCTATTGTAATATTTTTGACTGACGTAGGAACCAAGAAGGAGTTTCTGAGTAATTAATCTTACTTTCATGTGGTCATTTATGTCATTATTGAATGTCTGTACCTAATTCTTAGAGTAAAGACAGTTTTGTACATACTTCCATGTCATTTGGGTTTTTCCTGCTGGCTGAATTCCAGATTTTGGTTTGACCATCACATGTGACAACTGTTCAGGTATAATACCTCTCATCCTCAGCTGCTGTTTCTGAATTCCACTACCAGAGTGGGACACATACTCTTTTGATTTCACAGTGCTCAGCAGCACAACTATAAAGTACTCACATGAATATGGACTTAAATCTTTGACAAGCAGCTTACTTCCATGAAAATCCCCCAAATTTATTGACATTATTAAATTTTCTCCTGGGCAGCTAGCATAAATCCCAATGACTTCAAGTTAATTCTTAATGACTGAACTATTAAGAGATTTTTCAATTATTTTATTACAGGAATTGCCTTAAAGTAAAATATTTTAACCCTTTTTTAATTATCCACCACCACGACCACCAATAATAATAATAATAATACTTAGCTTCACTCTCATATTTGAAAGTTACATTCAGTGTTTAAGATGTTCTAACAATTACTGTAATTCTCATAAAATTGAACAAAGCTGCAAATGTAGGTCTAATTCAAAGTCCATTGAAATTCCCGAATTAATTTCATTGTCTTCATTGCTATTTGAATCATACTCCCTGATATGAGGAATAATCATAAATAATCAATAACAGAACAAAAATAAACCTGTATCTCATGAATACAAGGTGAAAGGTACCACGTATAATGTAAAAAAGCATGTTAGAAAAAAAAAATCACAAATGGGAAATCCTAATCAGCATGCTCAATCAGATCATTTCAATGATATACTTGCTGGTGATCTTCCACTAGGTGATAAGCATAATTGGAAAATGTAATGCATTATGCATTCTAGTGTATAGTTCAAAAGCCCAATTTCCCCTTTGTCCACTAGTCATTATTTTGTACAGGGAAATGAACAATGTTTCATAGTTAATGTGCTAGTATATAATTCAACATGTACTTAAAATCCATGAATCATACAATAAAAGATATACCCATGTTCCAAGTAATGACTTCTGAAATTTGTAAAACTATTATTTCCCCTCTTCACCTTAAATGTGCACAATACTCAGTGGAGATTTTGATTGTGCTTGTGTCCTGATAAAGACAAAACCTTTCCTATTACTTCAAAGTTCCCTTAAGACTCAGAAGTTCTTAGATTGATATATTTGTCTAGACTTCATATCATCATCTAGAGACACTTTTATCCACATCACTCAGATATTTTTCCCATAACCACTGTTATATCTACTACTACATTTTTATGTAAGATATGATAATATTGTACTACTGTACATTTCTCATTTGTTCACTATTTCTTTTTTCCCTTACATTTCTAAACTTAGATTACTTTCATTGGGTAGAGATTTATTATTAGTGCCTGTTTAACCTGACCTTGGTCATCTAGCTAGACATACAGCTTTATGACTTAGGTTTATTGACCTTTACCTTCTAGATAATTATACTTTTTATCAAAATATAGTTAACAATTTTGGACTTTCTATATCACTCTTTAAATAGATATTTCCATTTAGATAACCTGCATAAAAAGGTTTGCATCCCTGTCCATGGCAAGGGGATTGAAACTAGATGACCTTCCAACCCAAGCCATTCTATGATAAGGTTCTAAGAAAAAGAAATAAAAAAGTCAGTCTAAAAGAGAAGATTACAAGAGAAAGGTATGACGCAAAAGGCAAATTCTGTCATGTTTTGTCAAATCAGTGCTTGATTACAAAAGCCCACTGTTTGTTAATTTGCAGCTGAACTGAGTGACTAGTATGCATAAGGCCATATTAATACCTAGAAGGAGCTATCCCTACTTTAGAGGGTATCTATTTGTAGTTGCAGACGGATTCTAGGTCCATGTAGCAATTTTTTTTATGGAGGACTAAGTATGCTGCTTTTCCAGTTTATTTTTATTTCTAAACAACATCAGTGTTCAAAATGGGTCAGTGAAGTCAATGATTGAGTTATCAACTATAAATATTGGGAAGTATCAGTCATGCTTTCACAAGGAGAAGGATGTATATCATGCTGCAAGTTTTTATTAGAATGTATTTTGAGTGTTTTAACGATATTTTTTCCTCATTGCTATTCTGTAAGATGAGAATCATTCGCCTTGTACGTATATATATATATATGTGCATACATCTGCAAGTTATTTATAAGGGTTCACAATTTAAATAGTCATCCATTAAACAGCTTAGACCACAGTCTAAGGATCCTTGAGGTCTTTCACAGAATGCGAGCTTTCAGAAGGGCCATGGTCATTTCATGTACTTCGTGCAAGTAGCTCCTGATCTTGTAATGTGAGTATATATTTCTTTGTGTTTACTGACTACTGGAATTGATTTAGTTACATACTTAGACAAACTATGTATCACCAAGTCTAATATATATGTGTATGGGTGCTGAAGGTAAGTGCTAAGGATCAAACTAAACAAAACAAAAGATGTAGGTTACAATCAAATATCATTCATCTTTAGCTGTGGTCGACATTAAAGAACTGGGGTAATATTCATGTGCAGTAAGTATTAGGTGGTATTTCCACTATAACATTCAGTTGTTGCCCAAATTTAGTTATGTATGTGTATGTGTGTAGGTTTATGACTAAGTCAATAAACTTCAATTTAAATTGTCACCAGAGTATGTTTCATTTACTTGTATGGACATAGCCATTTTTTTATGTTGCTTCAGGTATGCCTTGCTTTCATTGAGAGATTCCTATCTCTTCTTATTTACTGTAAACACAGCTGATTAACAGCAATAGAATCCCCTACAGAGATCCAGCACTTAAGGACTTAAGGCACTGATTGCACAGTTTAGCCCAAGAGACTATCACATTTTGTTTTTCAAAATCTTAGCAACAATGTTCAGAAGTGTTTAGAACTTTGCATTAGCTCTTCCTGTAAAGCATTACAATGAAGAAAAACATAAAATACAAATGTACACTCTTTAAATTTACTGAAAGGTAGGCTCTTTTTTTTTTTTTTTTCCTTTTTTTTTAATCAAATGTAGAGAATCATGCTCACACTGTCAGACGGGACAGGAAGATCTAAAATATTCTCAAGGTGTATTAAACTAGTACATTTGAGATTTTAAATGCAAAATAATTTTATGTAACTGCAGAGATAGACCAATAAAACATCTACCTAGTCCACATTTTAAGAAATATACAAATGAAAAGCAAACAAAAATCTATTGATCTTACTGTATCTTAATGGTCTGCAGTGTACAAAGTATTTTAGTCCCAGAAGATATTATCCATGATACTCAGGTTGTAATAACTTGGTCATGTTGTGTAGGCATTTGAAATGATTTAATTTTTGCAGGATTATATAAGAAAAATCTGTTGGCAAGATGAGCGACCTATTTTGGCATTACCTATAGAAATTAAGTTCTCCAGTTCAGCAAAGGCTTAGGTATGCATGTCTCTTATGTAAGTAATCTCATCAGTTTCATTGGAACTGTAGATATGCACAGTTTGACTACAATTTAAGACCTTCTCAGGATTATGAATCTTAACACTAGACAGGTATTTTGAAAAATCTATGCTAATGGCAGCAGCACTGTGACATTAAGATATTTTTTAATAGTATCTTGTTATTCATTTACCTCATATTTCATTAACCACAGTCTCAGGTTCCCTGAGTTCTTTGACAAAATACGAGCTTTCAGAAGGGCCAAGGTCATTTCATTTACATGGGGAAAAAAAAAAGATAGTTAACACAGAGCTCAGAAAATGAGTCTTGCAGTCCGTGGTATAACGCTTAGATTGGTAACAGTGAATACTGAGGAGAAGGGAAGGATCTGAGAAGAGTATAGTGCTACAATATTAATTTGTTTTTTGTCACATTTCTAATTTTTAATTAAAAATAAAAGCTGTCATTATTTCAGAGAAACCTAAAGAGCAAACACATAAGCATTCAGGTCACAGAAATTTAATATTTTTAAAACTACAGGAGTTTCAAATGCTCAAATATCCTTCATTCATGTACAGTCCAGAGGAAAGAATCAGTCTTCAAGAAGTTGCCAGTATCATAGAATCATAGAATGACTTGGTTTGGAAATGACCTCAAAGATCATATAGTTCCAACCCCCCTGCCATAAGCAGGGATGCCACCCACTAGGTCAGGTTGCTCAGAGAGGTTCAGGTTGCTCAGGAAGATCAGGCTGCTCAGTAAATTTGTTCTACAAAAAAATGTAGGTTGGTTCATTTACTGTCTTAATGTAAGAAACTGACCCTGTGTGTAAGTACTAGAATTCGGTGTTATATCAAAGGCTGAAGTCTGTTATTACTTTAATACTGTCTATTGGGATTGTGTATATATATATATATATATATATTTGCACATTCAAACACCCACATACATATGGCTGTAAGTATGCCTTATCTGCATAGTAATTACATAGAACAGAGAACTTGGTTTCTTAGCTCTATACTCCTTGACACAGTGTTGTACTGCTGCTTTTTGTAGGATCATATCAACATACTATTTTCAGTTTTAAAAAGAAACAGCACCACCTTGTATCCCAAAATAAAGCTACAGCTATTCAGTATCTTTCTTAGCTGCCATACAATATACACACATGCATAAAAACATATTTATTCACCCAAAAAAAGGTAAATGTTTTAGAAATATTAAAGTAGAACATTAAACCTTGAAACCTCAGTTCAAGACACTTATCTTTAGAATAATATTATTACAGAGAGCTGGATGAGTATTTGAACTAAAGTTACTTTTTGTTACTGAAGGCCTTTGAGTTATGTTCTGTTTGTGAACGAAAAGATTAGGTTCAATTTGCATTATCCACACGGTCATACTACTAGGTTTTCTTATCTAAACAGTGATAAATGTTGGTGAAAATGCTTTAGAAACAAAGTTCCAAAAAGGTTTCTATAAATTATTCATCAACAATACTCATTAGTTGATACTTGCTCTGCTGCACTTCAAATGTTTCTCATTGAAAGCAGAGATAATATAATATGATGTAGGTAACTAGCCATCCACCACTGAGAAGAAAAGCAAATCGTTATGTAGTCCACAGCTGAAGAAATTATTTGTCCAAATTATATAGTGAAAATTTATGAATACGTTAAAGGTAAATTATGATCTATTGGCAAAGCATTCTTAATAAAAATTAATTATATTTGTAATAAGAACTGTTTTTAACCAATCTTTCAAAGTACTTATTGGAAAGAAAACTATTTCCCCGCTCATCACTAGTGTGTCATGGTTGCTAATACAAGGATGGTTGGAAAACTGCCCTTCAATTAGATACACTTTTTAAAGTATTGCATTAGTCAAACAAACTAGAAGATCCCTTCCAGAAGTGGAACTCATTAAAACTGCAATCAAGTGCTGTGTCATGTCTTGTTTTGTTTCCTTTCCATTGCTTACAACATCCTACACATGGCAGGAGACAAATTTTCTTTCACTACCAATTCTGACTTTTCTATTTCTAAATTCTGAATTCTCATATGTCAGTTGTCTTCCAAGCTTGGAAAAGATTTGACTACCATTAGACCTGACTGAACTACAATCTAATCCTTACGTGAAACCAAAATATAATCACTGCTAATTCTCAGAAAAGAATGCAGCTCTGACCTCAACTGCTGCTAATATCAACATTTTAAAATCTCAGCATATGCATAAAAATGTAGTTAAGTCTATAAATGCTCTTGGACAAACTCTTAGGTACAGGATTTTCTGAAGTATCACTTTAATGGGAACCTGTAGAATATGTAAGTTTAAACTTTAAGGAAGAACAAAGCAGCAAGAAGACTGATGTGGGATGTATACCGTCAGTTCAATGGAACCCAGAAGACTCCTGGAGAACTTGACATCATTTGTAAGCAATTCTGTTCTGAGAGATTAGTGGGAAAACAGTAGACAACATGAAAAGAAAGAATAAAGCAAAGAAGGAAGGTAAGCACAGTGAGAGAGGTAACTGGAGAACAAAAGGATAAGTTAAAAAAAAAATGTAACCTTTTTATAAAAATCACAAGAATGCAGCATTGTCTGAACCAGAGAATGATTTCAGATTCTTCCAACATTTATTGGAATTAAGCTGCATGGTCCTTTCCTGCTTAATGTTTTCTGTATTTTTCACTAGAAACTTTCTTTTGATATACTTCATGTAATTTGGGGACAGGTTTTTTTAAAAACTTGCAAGCATTTTAAGAATGCTTAAACTGGCTTAACCAAAGGCTAATAAAACAAACCCACCAATCAAAAAATGCCACATTGTTTTTACTCTCCCTTATTGTATGCAAAAGCCAGGGGACTAATAAATTTATCTAAGAGAAAAGGGTTATGTTTCTGATTCCGGGACTTTTTACACCATTGATCGAATAGGTATTGAACAATGTTTAAGAGAGTTAATGGGTAGATGTCATATTCATATCCTTAAAACAAAACAAAACAAAACAAAACAAAACAAAAAAGGAGAGAGAGGAGAGAAAGCGAGAGAGAGAGAGAGAGAGAGAACTGCTTCTTATAAGGCAAATACTCACTGTCATGATGGAAATTTGGATTTCCTATCATGCTTTTTCTTAATATTTTCACCTACACTTTTTCTTTGACATAGTGGTAGAAAAAAAATGTTTTCTGTTTCTTGAAATCCCTAGCCTGTGGGATAAAAAAATAGGTATAGTTTGCATATATAAATTTATTCCCAGGAGCAACTATTAAAGATAGTGAAGATCAATTGACTGTGCCTATTTCATAACATTTTTATAAAGTAAAGAATGCAATGCTAAACCACATATTAATTTAAACATATTTTGATATTTCTACAATTCATACTGAGCAGAAGCAGCAGATCTGCAAGCTTCATAAAGAACTGCCACTTTGCCTCTTTCAGTTAAAAACACAAGGTACAGAGAATATATTAAATCCTCTTTCTGTGCATTCTTTTAGAATTCTTAATAATGACTTCTTCCACGTATGCAAAGCATACATGCCCATAATGATGTCTACAGCATCATAAGTAAATAATAATACTAAATCAGTCATGATTCTGAGACCACAAGTAATCATTACCACTTAGTATTTTTGAGAAAACAGCAATTCCATGCCAAAATACCATAGTTTTCTGTTTTTGATTTTGTTTTCCAACAACAGATACAGCTTTAACACAAATATATATTTTTAAATTTCTAATAATTTTCATAATCATTCATAAATATTGCTCTTTCTTAATTATCTTCATCAGCTAACCCAAAATAATTTGGAGCTGTAAATCCACTGACAGACAAATCCATTTATCCATGGCCTTTTTTTACAGAAAATTCACTTAAAAAAATGGATAAATTATGTGTTGGAAATGGAAAATGAAGTAAGAATTTTCTAAGGCTGAACTGATGATGCTATATATTATATCATAGTCTAACATTCTTACATTGAAAACAGTTGCAAGTTAACTTGCAATGATTTGCTTGCAATGATTACTAGACTAAGATAAGATAGACTAACAGACTAAGATACTTTTTTGTTTTGAGTCTGTGAAATGCTCTTTAATATTAGAAAAATACACTAAAATTAATATTTTGAAATGCGACATATGCCCTTATTTATGTAGCTATACAGAGAGTATCCTAATTCAGGGAGCTGAGCTGGTGGAATATTCTGTCTCTTCTACTGAGGTTGAGGGCATGAATTTACATTACACTAAAGTAGAGGTGAAGGAAATGTAGTGCATGTAGTCCTTGCACAAGCATTTGTTCTTTCCTTGGTGATACTAAACTAGTGAAGGGAAAAATGGTTGCTCCAAGTGCCCACAGTGACATGAGAGACCTACTGACTATGAAATATACATGCATGGTGAAAGGAAACTTTCCTGGTGACCCAAGGAAACTTCATGCAGGTGAAGAGAAACATTTTGCATCCCTTCTCAATACCTCCTCCTTGGACAGCAGAATATGGTTTCACAGTTATTAATGCATGCAGTTTCAGTTCCATCTGCATGCATGAGCACTTGACCCAAGTGTTAGCTACTTTTCTGTGTTTTTTCTTTACAGTACCATAAGCATACAAGCAAAATGGGAGGACTAGTTAGAAATTGATACAATACTTGTCCTTGCTAGACAAAAGATATTCCTCTTTTCCTTTTCTTATAAAGTTATTATATTATTAGTGTGATTACTGTATGAAATCCAATCATAGTGTGTGAGAAGAAAAAAATAAATACAAATTGGAAATTGGAACAAGCAGCTTAACAGCTTTCAGAGGTGTTTTGTGTGCTCTTGGTATTTCTCTCACATCAGGCTTTGGCAAGAAGCCCAAGGCCTGAATGGCTTTGTACATTTTATTTATTAAAATACTCTGGAAACAGATTAACTTCCTTTGTGCATTATTTATTATTGTTTCACCTGCTATGGAGAGAAATATCATGCACACTGATGAATATACTGAAGGTGGCCTACTTTCAGTGTAATGAAACCATAAATGCTTCTAGTTCATCTTTTGCAATGCTACTGCACAAAAGATACCTTTTCTAACTTCTCTAACAGAAAAATTACAGGAGGGAGATATTTGCATGAGTAATCAAGGAGCCAGTCTTCCACCTCTAAATGAAGCTCATCTTTTTCTGTCACACTGATGGTTGGTACTACTTTTGGATTCAAGTTCTCTGTTACTTAGTTTGAGTGAGGTCTACAATATGTATATCAAACTACAAGATTTTCAGTTTAAGCTGTAAACCAATCCAGAGATTAAACACTGTTAATGTTTCTAGCTGGAAGGTCTTCTATGTGTTTCACTCTTCGGCCTTGTTCATTAAGGATACAGATCTTATTTCTGAGACATTAATACTCTGACACCTGGTTCTCTGATTTTATGCACAAGACGTAGATGAGGAAAAGTTACAAGGAGCACTTGCATATTGGTGGAAAGTCTTCACTGACCACAGGAATTCTGCCATCATCCAGAGATTAGCAATACTTCTTATCGTAGAAATTTGTAAAGATCTAATTTACACTTCTCTATTTGGAGTTATTCCAAGAGCTGAAAAACTGTACAGCAAGTGTCCTGACAGTGAATTTATTTTTTCTCTTAATATATTGGATGTATCATATTTTACTTAAGTAAAAGCAAAACAAATAACCCAAAGTAAATCAAACTTTCCTGTTTGCAAGGAAAACAAATCAGTGAACTTGGAATGTAACCCTTAAAATGATGAAGTTGCAGCCCAGCAGTAACTAATTTACTCATGACTGATTCCGTGTGTCAACGTTTCAGATACCTACTTCACAATGTATGATGAGTACTGATTTTCGCATTTGCAGATATGTAGCCTTCTCATTTGATACACAACTGTGAGCATGCTATTTACTTCAAGTATATGCCTCAGTGTTGCCTCTTTGTTCCTGGATTTGTTTTCCGGGATTTTCAATGAGTGTCACCCAAATATTTGGAGTTATATCCTTTTTATACCCTTTTTTAAAATCTCCTAGATAGTTTTTTCTTCCACAGAGTTTACATCCTTTAAATATCATAGCAAGACACTTCTTTTGTGTCTGCTTTATGTATGTAGTTTATTTAGCTCTTAGACTTTTTTTTTCCCCTCAGAAATCAATTCTACCTCGTTTGCAATCATTTTAGTACTTCTCATTCTGAACTATCTACCTAGAAAACCTCTCAGAGTTTCCTATATATTTCAAGTGTTGAGATGCCTGGAATGGAGCATAGAATTCCTGACACAACCTTGTAAGAGCTATGTAGAGATTAACACTTCATTTCTGCATGACTTCACGCTTTAGTGCAAGCAGCCAAAAAAATCCCATTTGCCATTCTCCCCAGAGATGCACAGAGTTCATCTACAATTTCTTGTCCACAACCATTCCAAAGTCTCCCTTGCCATCACTCCATTTCAAGTTTATCCTTTGGATGTAATATTGTGATTCAGATTAATTCTTTCATATATGAAGTGTCTGAATTTTCCAGCAAGCCATATTTTTCATCTAACTTCCCTGTGGCTTTAATAGTATTTATTTATCCTTATTTTGTGTATAACTACTGTGACTCCAAACTGTCCCTTAACCCCACAAAATACCATGTGCATGTCATAATCACCACTCCAAAACTGAGCCCACTGGGGTACAGTGTGGTACAAACACAAAGTACTTAATAATTTCCACATCAGTTACCTGCAATTTACACAAAAGATAGGCTGAAAGAGTTAGGAATCAACCTAAGTGTAGCTGGTTGACCTTGGATGGCTGGATACCTACTCATCCACTTTCTCACTCCTCCTGAACAGCAGAGGGGATGAGAAAGCTCATGGGCTGAGACAGGGGCAGGGCTAGATAAGGACAGGAAGATCACTCAACAGTTACTGTCATGGGCAAAGCAGACTCAGCTGGAGAAAGATTCATTTAATTTATTTCCAAGTAAAATGGATTTGGACAATGAGAAACAAAGACAAAAACTGAAACACCTTCTTCCTACCACTCAGCCCTCTTTTTCCTCAGGCCCAACTTCATGCCTTCTTTCCCAAGTTCTCCCTCCACCTCCCCATCCTGATGAACACAGAGTGGACAGGAATTGGGAGTTTCAATCAGTCCATAACTGCTCCTCTCTGCTACTTCTACCTTACATTTTTCCCTTGTTCCATTGTAGGTCCTCTCCATGTCTGCAGTTTCCTTCAGGACATACCCACCTGCTCCAGCATGGGTCCCCCATGGGCTGCAGGGGGACAGCCTGCTCCACCAGGGGCCTCTCCACAGGCCGCAGGGGAACTGCTGCTCCAGCGCCCAGAGCACCTCCTGCTGCACTGACCTTCTTTGGGCTGTTTCTCTCTCCTCTCTTCCAGCTGCTGTTGTGCAGCAGAGTTTTTCCCCTTCTTAATTCTGATGTCATGGAGATGCAACCAACATTGCTCTGACCAGCAGCAGGTCCATTTTGGAGACAGCTTGTGGGAGTGTGGCCATGGGGGTCGACAAGCCCCATGGTTGGTGATAACATCAGACTCTTAACAATGAGTCCATGAGGAATGTAAAGAGTTTAGAGGGAACAAAGAAGGGTGATTCAGGAGATGCCTTGCTGTCTCTGACTGCTTGTTCTCCAGCAGTTAAGACATGGAGGTTGCTGGGTGTTTGTGGTTGCCGGGCAAAGTTGTTTGACCAGTGAATGGTTAGTGGAGAAGTACTGCTGTAGAGCGAATGTAATCAATAAAGAAGTAGCAGTTACTGATCCTAAAAGAACCCTGGTTTCCATGTGGTGTTTACACCACAACGGCTGGAGCAGACTCTGATCTGACATGGAGCAGCTGCTGGACTCTGTTCACAGAGGCCACCCCTGCAGCCCCCCTGCTACCAAGCCCTTGCCATGTAAAACCAATACAAGCCCCCTATCAGCACCTGAACATGGACACCCAATACAATAAGAACCAGAGGCAGGCTAAAAGTATGAATAATGTCATGACAATAGTGAAATCAGTGAAATATTAGTTTCTAGAATTTGTTTTGTGTGCATGTGTGATGGTTTTTAATGAGAAGCTTAAAAACTAAATTGAAGCATTAACAGGAGTAACATAAAGAGGGCAAGGGAGAAATGAAACTAAAAGGAAAAGAAGAAAGATAATGAAATAGAGACCTTTTTAAAGTCTGAATTGACAAGATATAGACCAAAATGTTAATTGGTAAAGGAAGAAGAATGATATATCCACCTCCTTTCAGAGAAGAACATGGAAAGTTTCATTTCCAGATGCATTATAGAAAGCAGGAAGTGGCAAAGAAAACTGGTTTGCATTCTTAAATAAAGCAGCTATAAGCAAGTTCTTACTATAATAAATAGAATAACCTCCATTACCAAAAATATATGTTTTTCCTGTTGCTCTCCATCACAGTTGATAGCTTTTCCCCTTAGATTTTGAAGTCTTTTTAGCCAACGCATAAAAATAGGCACTTTATTAAATTTCACCTGTTTATTCCATTTTAAAGATAAAAGTAAATGTACTTTGCCAGTATCATTCATATTAGTATGTCCATGTGCTCATGAACCACCTAGGTATCCCTTACAAATAAGACTCTAGGGGGTGTTCTCCAGGTAACTAATGTGTAAAGTATATAGAAAAGTGTATTACATCTTCTTGGCATGATACTCCACTCTTTGCAATAGTTCTTTCTTTTATTCTTCTTTTCCTAATCCTCCATTTCTCTCCTCTCTGCTTACTACCCATCATTTGAATAAGGACCTTCTTTCTGACAGCTAGCTGCTCATCGGTTCTTTGTGTAAGCAAGCTGAAATGTGCTTAATAGATGTTACACATTTAGGATTTTTTGATCTTCCTAGCTTCTCTTGGATAGGTCATATATGAATATGAAGACAGTGAGAACATGTTTTGTATCAGTAGGCAGGACTTCGTGTACAACCTCAGAATTTGGAAGATGAAATACATTAAAAGGAATTTGACTGGGAAGCCTGGAGGATTGCTCTTACTACTTATCCCAGATTTGTAGAACATATCTTGAGTTGTTTGACAATAAAAACAGTAGTATCATATTAGATTTAGATTTTTCTAGTGGCTTGAAAGGGAATAGTGGTTTAACTGAACACTCTTTTTTTTTCTTTTTCTTTTTTTTTTTTTTCTCCTCACCTTTTTAATGGAACAGAGGTCACCTATGACTTTTATTATCATCCATATTTTTTTTGCCCTATCACTTAACATAATACACACAACACTTCTTATTTTAGTGGGCAATCTACAAGTAATGAAAAAATAATTCTTCTTATCCCATTCTATAGGTGAAAGAACTTAGGTATATAGCAGGAAAGTGATGCATCCAAAGATATACAATAAAAGATTATCACATTGACTCATGACTGTTCTGAGATATAATTATAAAAATAGTAATATGGGTCTATTTATTGTCACCTATTATTGTCACTAAAAACACTATTTTTATTTTCATAATGTGCTCTAAGTTTTATTACAATTCCTCTGTACTTTCAAGAACCGAGATCACATCATCAAACTACATCTTTCTGAGGGAGTAAAAACCTCAAGTCCAGGAACACATAATACACACCATAATGCTATAGGCTATGTATGTAGCTCTCTATATCATGGAGAATTAATGGTATTATTATTATTATTTATATTCACTGCAACAACAACTGTACATCAATATAATGGTGGATAAGTAACCATTGCTTTCTTCATCCTAAGCATTAAGGATGTTGTTTACCATTTCTCATTTTCACACGGTGTTGCTCTGAAAAAATCAAAGCAAACAACAACAACAAAAAAAAAACAGTATAGGCAAAAATGACACATTGAAATATATACATGTATTTTCAAAGTACAGCAGGGAGAGGGAAGGTCAATGAACAAAGTAATTGATGGCGCTAGCAAAATGTTTCCTATCCTGCAACATTGCTAGACTATGTTGATCACAAATGCCAAATCAGATCAAAGTATAGAAATGCAAGGTAACACCCTTTATTGTTCACATTGATTGCATCAAAGGAAATAGAATGCAAATTAGGAAAGCTTTGATGAATGGATAGGCAGCCGAAAGTACAATAAAGTGTTGGGTTTCTCTCTCCTAGCAGAAGCACACACTGTGTTACACAGCTAATCAAAATGCACAGTGCATATTTCAGTAGATTGAAATCAATTGTAACATGAGATAGCCTTTTATTTTATTCATCTTGACTCTACTGAATGATTACTTTACCTTCTGCTGTTCAGCAACTTTCAGAATAATGCACAACTCAGTGGACTTACTCAATGCCTGTGTGTTGAATCTTTATTTAATGTATTTACCAGAGACTGGTGGTGCAGAAGGCTGCAGCCTTGTATGATTTCTTGAAGAATATGTGGGTCACAGCTTCACCAGAGGAAACTTTGATTTTTATTGCCGATATAAAGTTTCCACATTGATGGAATCACATTCTTTATCTTTACAATGAAGAGCAATGGCTATACTATTTTAGCATTGCTGTCAGCCAATTAGTGCAATGCCATTGATCATGTAGTTTCACAAAAGGCCAACAGGCTTCCCCCATTGTAAAACAAGAATAAATTCTGTAAAATTTGTGGCCAAATTACTGGCAGCTGAGGTGCACAGTGAAATGTGGTCAATTAATGTGATCACTGTAAATCATGGTTACAGCTTGCTGTGTAAATAACACTTTATATAACAAACATAAATATCAACACAAGTGACTCAGTTTAGCAGTGGCACAAACTGTTGTTAATGGTCACATACTGAAGTGTGGAAATGAAAACAAGGTAAATATACAGCAGGAAAAAATGTTTAACCACTGAGGCAATGTTTTAGGTGACATAGTTAACAAACAACAAGGTACAAACCAGCAGGTTGACAGAACATAACCAACAAAAGAAACTGAATGACAGACCTCCCCCCCCCCCTTTTTTTGCCATCTTTCCATTTACCACTGCACGTACCTACAACTCAATGAATTCAACAGTCAAAATATAAGAGTTTTGAATTAAAAATTCTATTTCACCCTAATAAATTGAATGGAATTTGAGGGAGTGATTATTCCCCTCTGCTTAGCACTTGTGGGGGCCACATCTGAAGTATTGTGTTCATTCTGGGGCATCACAACATAGGAAGACATAGCCAAATGGGAGATAGACTCCAGTGGAGATCCACCAAGATATATAGTGGGCTGGAGCACATCACATGTAAGAACGTGCTGAGAGAGCTGAATTTGTTCAGCCCAAGGTACGGGAGGTTAAGAGGATATCTAACTGATGTCTTCAGCTACATAAAGGGTAGTTACAGAAAAGAAAGAGCTAGACTCCTCTTGGAGGTACACAGTGAATGAGTGAGATGTAATGGGCCCTGTTAATGTCAGGGCCCAAATGTGCCTTCTTTTGTTCTTCTTGTACTTTAGAGTTGTTCAAAGCCATGTCTCTGATAAGAGCCGTTGTGAGGAAAGTTAGAACAAATCCAAGTCCAGGCTGCCCACAAACAAGTCTGCTAAAAAGCCTCAGCAAGGTCTTCCACATCCTTTCCTTGGAAGCTGCTTTTAGAGAAGGCTCTTGCTATTCAGCTTGAACCTGAGCTACTTGTAGCTGTGTTGCAGCTATGATTGTGCTCTACCACATACCCCTGTAGTCCAAACTATGACCTCCATCCACAGGATGATGGCTGGGCCTGGCCTCAGCCCACTCCCATGGCCCTATACATAGGAACGTGCGTATGCCCTCACAGGGCTGTGTCTGACCCTGGGTCCCCTCCCCTCACTAGACCTGCTCCTGATCCCTATCTGCAGGCCAACATCCTGGCCCAGCCTTGGCCAGTCCTTGTCCACAGGGAGGTGCTCAGTGCCTGGGGCTGGGGCTGCTCCAGCTGCCCCCTTTCCTACCCTGCTCTCTGGCTGGGGTGGTGGGACAGGCCCTGTCTGCAAGGCCCTGATGATCACAGGGAGGCCCTCTTCCTCTCAGCCGCTAGAGTTCCCTGGCCCACGGGGCACCCTGACAATTAGGCACAAGAAAAAATTCCTCATCAAGAAGGTCATTAAACAATGTGGCAGGTTCCTTGTTATGTAGAGCCGTCAGAGAGGCTGTTGAATTTCCATCTTCAGAGATGTTTCAGAGCTCAAACGGACAAAGAGCTTGGCCCAAAGGCCAAGGCCAGAATGCAACTTGGAAGCTGACCTTGATTTGAGCAGGTTATTGCAGGAGATGACATCCAACAAGGTGACCTAAGAGACAAAAGAATTTTAGGTGTATAACTTAAAGAGAAAACTCAAGGCATCCTTCTTCATGACCACAATTTCTAGACTCTGCATTTTGAAATGGATAGGCAAGTCAACTGTTAATACCCTTGAACATGCACCCTGGAATCGGACACAGTCCTATCTTCTGTGGCATTACAGTGCTTTAAACACCACAGTGTAGGAGACAGCTTAGTATTTGCTTTACTCTCTA
Organism: Anser anser; assembly: GCF_964211835.1. Taxonomy (NCBI): domain Eukaryota; kingdom Metazoa; phylum Chordata; class Aves; order Anseriformes; family Anatidae; genus Anser; species Anser anser. The sequence continues at coordinate 42,935,869 of NC_139722.1, forward strand.
AGTGCAAAGTGTAATCAGATAGATAACTGTAAGAGGTCTGTAAGTTAAAAGCCCCAGGCAGGATACTTCACTAGTTCAGTTCCAGAAGGAAAAATTGCCATGTTTAAAATTGCTGATGACTCTTTGTGTGTTGAATAGACAATGTCTGAACTAAATTCCTATGAACTGAGGGAAAGAGGACTGCAACAGCTATAGTTGAAAGCAGGCATCAAGCCCTGCTATCACAGATTCCACATTTTATAATCTCTCATAAATTTATCAAGTTCCAGTTTAAAAACAGCTGAATTGTTTCACCCTAGTACTCTCAATTGGTGAGCAGATCCAAAATCTGAATGCTCCGTTGGTCAGCAACATTAATCTAATTTTCAGCCTGGATTTATTCATAGCTAGTTTATCCAATGTCTTCTTGTGCCAAAATGATTCTCTAGTTTAAATAGCTTTTTGGGGGTATTTGTAAACAAATTCATGCCCATTCTTAACTTTCCTTTGCTTTGCTAATCAAGCTAAGCTCCTCTATTAAAAGGGAGGCTCTCTAAGCACCTTAGTAGCCCTTCTTCTGGCCTGTTCCAGTTTCAGTTTATCTTTCTGGAATGTGTCTGATCAGGAAAGATTTTACCAGGATCTTCTATAGCAATGCTACCATTTCCAGTCTTTGATATCTCTTTTGATTCAATTTAGAATCAATTTTTTCATTTTCATAATCAAATCCCCTTGACAGATCTAAGAGCCTATGGGTCAGGTAGAACACCTTTCTGCTCATTTGCCATATGCAACTGATGGTTAACCAGCTTAAAAAAAAGCTTTCTACTATGAATCATCAAGGGTCTAACCTGCTATTTTGTGCTATTGAATTCCATCCCATTTTTACTGCTTATTGTTAAAGTTGTTGTTGTTGTTGTTTTTGTCTTTAGTTTTTGTTTTTGTTGGGGGGGGGGAGGAAGTGGTTTGGTTTGGTTTGTTTCTTTATTTTGTGAGCTCTGCAGTCTTCTGCCTTGATAATAGCTTCCAATTTTATGCCAGTATTTCATCAGTAAAATATTGTATCACAAAAGCAAACACTCAATATGAAAGAGCTGAAGGGCACTCTCCTTGTCGCTGCCTCAAGCTGTGTTATATATCAAAGCTTCCCTGATGCCATAACGACTAGTTCAACACTCCTAGTTTTTTTGCTCATCTGACTAGAAAATGAGTTTTACCAAGTTATCTATGGGTTAGCTTGACAAGATGATCTAACCTTGGTAATGCATACCTTCCTTTATACCTTTACCATCAAAATACTATGTTTTGATTTTCCTTTTCTTTTGCTCTTGATTTTCATACCTTTTTTAAGGAAATGCATTTCAGTTTACAGTTTAGCAGTTCTTCTTTTACTCCTTTTTATTTCTGCTTCTGAGAGAAGTTCTTGCTGATTTGGTCTTTCTGAAGATACAATCCAAAGTTGTATTCCAAAGATATATATTTTCTTCTCCTCAGTTATATATCATTGGTGACTGACTTTAGTGGATTCAGGAGTCACCTGTGATTGAAATTTTTATGATACTGTTATACCAATTAAGAATACAACATTGCTGTGATCTTATTTTTTTCTTAAGAAAGAGCTCTCCTAGTATAGAGGTCTCAATTTTAGCTTTTTGTTTTCACACAAAGTTCTACCACATTCAGCAAACATTATTGCATTTTAATTGTGAAAAATAGCAGTCTGTTTTGAGTAACAATACTATCATTTTATGAATCATGACTATAGGCATAAAACATCCATTTATTTTTGTTAGTGCTAACTGAAAGAAGGAATAAACATTATGTTTTCTCAAAAATGTAAAAATGTACTTTCTGTATTAACAGCATGTTTATCATTACATAGCTTGCCTAATGTCAGAAGAAATCTAAACAAATCCATCATTATTATGTGTGAGGTTCACAGCTCAGGTTGTTTGTCACAGTATGCGGTTATTATACACCAAAGGTCAGGTCTATATAAAGAAAATGGAAAGTTTACTTTCTTTTCGTAATATTTTTTAGTACTTGACTTGTTTCAGTCCAGAGTGTTTAATGTGGAATGTTGCAATTTAATTATTCATCATACAAAATATACGTTTAAAAAATCTGCTGAAGGTAATATACAAAGGATAATGAAAATCAAACCGAGGAGGGTAGTTGATATAAAATTACTCACTGTTCCTATGAGGCACAGATACTACCCTGTGATGTTTAAACAGGAGGGGAGGTTAGTCAATAGGCTAGAAATAGACATTCCACTGGAAAAAAATACACTAGCAATGAACAGTGGCTTCCAAGTTATTCTGAGCTAAGAAGAGTTCAGTTCTGCTACATGAAAAAGGACAATTAACAATTAAGTATATAAATACCAGCAGACAACTGATCATGCTGCAAATCGAGATGTGTTCATACGTTGTCAGATCAGTCAGCTGTTTGTGCAGTTGCTCATTGCCTATGGGACTCCAGAGGATTAATTACACTGTGACAGCAGGCCTTTTTGTTACTTAGTTTTGTCTGTACAAATAATTGAGTGTGCAGCTATGAACAGAGTATGCTGCTGTGACCATAATAAAGACAGCAAGGGACAGGCATGCCATGACAACACAGCCTACAGACCACAGTGCCATTACAGGAAGGGGAACTGCACAGCAAATCACAAGTTTTCCCTGAGTCTAAGGTTTACTTCTGTTACCCCAAGACAAGTTGCTCTGGTTAATTGAAAGCAACTTACATAAATGGAATAATAAAGAATTCTAGATGCTGCCAGAATCATTATTGTTTTCATTAAAAGTAAAGCTCTGTAGGCCAGATCATCAGCTGCAGTAAATTAGCACAGTACAGTTACATCTACAGCTATATGAACTTGCACCAAATGAAAATCTAAAGAAGCTAAGTTTATAAACTATGATTGTTTGAATCATGTTCAGAGTATTCTTAATTTTGTTTGACTCTTTAATGACTGATTTTGTGAGGATACTTGAAAGCAACTCTCTGTGGAGCCAGGATAAATAATCTCTTTATCTAAAAAGGATAAGCTTCTATTCTTCTTATAATAATTATTATTATTATTATAAATATTTGTTTAAATAATTGTGGTAGCTTAACACTGGTAGGTAGCTCAGCACCACCATGTCACTGTCTCATTCCCCCTCCTCAAAAGGACAAAGGGAGAAAAATACCATGAAAAAAAAAAAAAAAAACATGGGTTGAAATAAGGACAGGGAGATCACTTACCAGTCACTTCATGGGCAAAACAGACTCAGCATAAATGAGATTAATGTAATTTATTGCATTAACAGACTAGAGCAGTAAGAACTAAAAACACCTTCCCACTCATCCACTCTCTTCTATGTCCTCCCCCTGAGTTGTGCCAGGGAACAGGGAATGGGGGCTGTGGTCAGCCCCTAACACTTCATCTCCGCTGCTCCCTCACGGTCACTCTCTACCCTTGCTCCACGTGGGGTCCCTCCCACGGGATGCCGTCCTGCCCGAACTGAGCCCGCAGGGGCTGCCCACAGGCAGCAGCTCTTCAAGAACTGCTCCCACACGGCTCCGTACCACGGAGTCCATCCCCCAGGAGCAAACTGCTCCAGCACGGGTCCCCCACGGGCAGCAGCTCCCCCCAGACCCCTGCTCCTGCGTGGGCTCCTCTCCACGGGCTGCAGCTCCGGCCCGGGGCCTGCTCCTGCGGGGGCTCTCCATGGGCCGCAGCCTCCTCCAGGCCACATCCACCTGCTCCACCGGGGGCTCCTCCACGGGCTGCAGCGTGGAGATCTGCTCCGTGTGGGACCCATGGGCTGCAGGGGGACAGCCTGCTCCACCGGGGGCCTCTCCACAGGCCGCAGGGGAACTGCTGCTGCCTGCCTGGAGCACCTCCTGCCCTCCTGCTGCACTGACCTTGGTGTCTGCAGGGCTGTTTCTTACTTCTTGCTCTCCCAGCTGCTGCTGCACAACTTTTTGTTGTTGTTTCTTTCTTTCTTTTTTTTTTTTCTTTCTTTTTTTTTTTTGTTTGTTTTCTTTTTCTTAAATTTGCTTTCCCAGAGGCACAACCATCATTGCTCACTGGCTCGGCTCTGGCCAGCAGCATGTCCCTTTTGGAGCAGGCCGGAGCTGGCTCTTATCTAACATGGGGGAGCTTCTGTGCTCTTCTCATAGACGCCATCCCTCAAACCCACCCTCCAATACCAAAATGTTGATACATAAACCCAATATGCAAATGTTCTAGCCCACAGGGTCCAACCTGTTGCTATGGTACATGCTAGGTACATAGCCTGGTCTGAATTTTGTGATGAATTTTAACATACTCATAGTATAGCATGACACATCCTTTCTGAGGCTGCTTCTTCTCTGCTGCTTTTTGAATTGCTTTCTGGTTCCACTCCTGCAAAAGTCTCTTACTATTTTTAAGCTAATTTCTTAACTGCGGACCTCTCTATATAAGGTCTCCCTGTATCCTTCTCTTCTCCAGGCTGAACAACCCCGTCTCTCTCAGCCTGTTTTGTTAGGAGAGGTGCTCCAGCCCTCTGATCATCCTTGCAGCCCTCCTCTATACTTGCTCCAATAGGCCTATGTCCTTAAAATGGTCCAGTCCATGTCTCACAATCAGCGTTTCATCTCCCAAAACTTAAGCCATTTAATATTTGCTCCACATAACTTCCTAAGTTATAGCCTCTGTGTATATAGTATTTCTGAATCACAGAAAAGCATGCAGATCAGAATACTTTGCTTCAGAGCCAAAATTTTCCCACGCTAATAACTCAGACATTTATATTTCCACATTATTGTCCTCTTTTTAAAAATTGTTTAAAATAAAATATGATCTTTAGTGTGACACAGTGATCGTGTTTCAAAGATCAGATTTCCAGTATGACCTTGGGCAAACCACAAATTTTCTTCATCTGTAAAGCATGTGCAAAGTTGGTCCTTACTTCAGAGACTGAGAAAAGAAAAGAAGCTTGTTCTACCTGACAATCAAGCATCACAGAAAAGTCTATATTTATAAGTTAACTAACTATATACTAAAAATGTTCTATTTGCCTTCTGAGTTCCTTAAAGTATTTTTTCATCTTTGCCCCAGTGTTCTATCTCTTCTATAGTCAAGTTCATTAGTGGAAGTAGATGAAGAATTGTCATGTGAAGAAGTCTGGCAGCAAAGAAACAGAAAACAACCTGATGCAACAAATTTCATCTATACTATAGGCTAGATGTAAACAGATATTACAACAGGAAACAGTATCTAATGTACTGTGGAAAAATAACATCAGAAAGGACAGTTTGTTAAAAAAATATTCAGATCCCCTTTCTCCCCATCTAAAGAGACTTTCACTGTTTCAAAATCATATGCTTTTTCATCTACATATTTGAATACACTTACAAGACTGAAAACAAGTATAAAGAAATTTTCTATTTGCTTATTTATTCTTAGATGAAACTTTTTTTTTTTCCAAAAGTACCAGAATATGATCCATTTATGGGCCACACATCTCTAAAGTTATATGGTGTTCTAGTATTCCCACAATAACCAACCAACCAACCATTTCACCTTGAAAAGAAAAATTTTTATTTAATCTTTCACTTTTTACAACTACTAAAATTTAATTTCCAAAAATGACTTCAGTAGCTTCACAAGGTGTACCTGCTTGAGTACTGATCCTTTTTGAAATATTTCAGATGTCTAATTCTCCCAATTGACAAAATTACAGTGTCAGATGCAAATTTCATAAACTGGAAGCACCAAAAAAAAACCACCCTAGTACACTTCTTCAATTTTTGATCACTGCAGCTGTTCTCAAAGCTGCAACAAAGTGATTCATCAATGCAGAAAAGCTACACAGACAATGATGAGAATTACTACAACAAATAAATCTAGATTAAATAAGCAGGTAGTGAATTTCAACTAGTTTTGTAGGTTTTAGACTACAGCATGTGGAATCAAGCATAGGGATCCATGGTGAGGAGATATGGAACTAATTAGATGAGTACTTGTAAAGTAACTGGGTATAAAGGATAATAAATACAGAAAATTTTATTTGTTTTAACTACATTTAATACTGAGTAGCATTTTCACTTAAATTCCATCCTTCTAACAGGAGTGTTAGTATCCACAGTATACCCACCTCCTGCTGGAAAGGATTCAGCTGTACAAATACTTCTGATCTGCAATATGAAAAAAAACAGACAAAGCTCTTAGCAAGGCATTACAGTAATAAAATAGATCTCTCGTGGTCTCTTATCTCAGCTTCCTATCTTCCTTGTGAAAGTCACGGAAGGGACTTTTAAAACTCCACTGACCACTTTTTGGAAATCAGCAGATCAGTTTTACAAGGTGTCCTCCCTCCCTCCCCAGTGACATTTGTTGATTGGGGACCAAATACATTCCGTAGAATCACAGAATGGTTTGGGCTGGAAAGAACCTTAAAGATCACCCAGTTCCAACACCCCTGCCTTGGGCAAGGACACCTCCCACAAGACCAGGTTGCACAAAGCCCCATCCAGCCTGGCCTTGAACACCTCCAGGGATGGGGCATCCACAGCTTCTTTGGATAACCTGTTTCTGTTCCTCACTACCCTCAGAGTAAAGAATTTCTTCTTTATATCTAACCTAAATCTACCCTCTTTTAGTTTTAAATCATTACTCCTTGTCTTATCAATACATTCCATGGGACCATGCTTTTCTATGTTTTCTGTCATTATATTTCATATACATCTGGGTATATTCCTACATCAGCTGAAGTATTGTACTTCTTTGTCTTTATTATTGGCAAATAGTTTGAAAATACTGAGCACTGAAACCTCTGAGAGTAAGAGAATATCAATAACCAAAAACAACCTGCATGTCTGCAATACAAAGGAGGGATATATTGATTTGTGAGAGTTCATCCAAATTAATAGTGCCAGCCAATAAAGAGACACCATCAATTATTTATTTAGCTTGAGAAATACTGGTGTTAGGAAAAACAGACTTCTCCAAACAGCAAAAGAAAATGTACACATATAGAAGAAAATTGCACAGTCAAGCATAAACAACTATACTATGTACTGCAGTTGTATAATTGTTTAAAGCAATTCTATTTTAGTAAAAAGGATAAACTGTGAGGAAGAACGGAAATCAATTAATCAACAGGGAATCTAGTAGTAATGAAAAAAGTATGTGTATATCAAAAGTTTTAGTGTAGTACACAGCAAGATGAAAAAAATTAATCAGAAAATCTAACTGACATTTGTTTTGACATCAGTCAAAATGCTTGTTTAAAAGTACCAACCTTTTAATGGTACTCAAAGTGACATCTGAACTCCTTCTTCTAGGCAATCTTCTTATAAACCCAGTTCTCCTCTTTTTACCTGGATTAGGCAAAAAAAGCTTTCTGGTCTGCTTGTTACCCTCATGTTATCACTACTCCAAGCTTTTGCCTTCCATCCTTTCTCTGTTTCTGAACAGCATATCTCATTTATACACCAAAACGTCATCTTTGTCTTGTGCACAAGGATTGTTTCTAGATGATCCCACATAAGATGAGGCCCAAGCAACCAGAGGATCTCTGAACACAGACTCCAATATCTAGTTTAGGTTAGGCTGTAAACTGACATTAGCTTCCTTTCTCAGCTGTTTCACTGTGGCTGTAGTGCTGAAGAGATCACCTTGAGCACTCAAATGTCCTCATCATTGCAGATTTGTTGCCAAAGGAGACAAACTATCATTGCTTATTGCAGGACAGTGCTGGAAAACAGACATGGGAAGAATGGAGCTTTCTAGGACAAGCTGCTCATGGTGCAGTAGGTAAAACCATCTGTTTTTGACTCTTGGCTGGGTGGAAGTAGTATATCCACCCATCCTAGGAGGAGTAACACCTACTTCCAGCAACCCCACAGTCGCCACCTGTATTGACTGGGATGAAGGAGAGACCCTAAAGCATAAACTAGCTCCACAGGAAAAGACCATCAAGCTCCTCTGATCTTCCAACTGCATAGAATACTGTGGGGTTACTAACACTACCTCTGGTGTTTACCTTTTCTAGGTAAAAATGTGCAGTGACTCAAACTACTGAAGGGAGTTCTGTAACAACCTCGCTCAATTATGGAATGGGCCTAATGATATTCCTGGTTAAAATCTCTTTTGAGGAAGTCTGAGGATGACTAAAAATGGTGAAGTGCAAAGTAGGAGTGATTTTCTGTGTAAGAAAGAAAAGCTCTCAGTAAGAGTCTTTTTTTCTTTTTTTTTTTTAAATGCCAAAAATCTAGCATGCACATAGCCAAAAGAGTCACTAGAGCCACTTTCTGCCTTGGAGCAACTGGGGAAAGACAGAGATCAATTACCAGAAAATCACCCAGATTATCAAGCTGAGGCCCATCTTTCCCTGAGACAAAAACTGGACTGGAGGAAGACCATGACACTATTAATGGGCTTTCCATACCCAGTACAGATGGAAACAAAATAAAGGCTGATGTCATAGACAGCTATTATATTCACAATAAACCTCAGCTAGTGTTAATACATATTGATTTACTGATCTCACCTTCATTGTAAGAGTTCTCTCTGCCCTCAATCCCAAACCACTGCAAATTGTCTTAAAACAAGCTGAACTGCAATACGAAAGAAGTGGATTCAACCACCAATTCAAAAGGTGATTTGTAAGATATATTGTTTAATCTAAGAGTGCTCTATAGGAAAATAAATAAATAAATAAATGAAACACTGTTAAGATGCATAGGAAGCTAAACCAACAGCTAGATATAGTTAATCTGTTCCTGGTTCCTAATTTAGCTGAGCTTCATATATTAAATTTGGAATTCACTATCCTTAGGAGTACATTTCCAGTACATCAGTCTGTTTAATACCATACCTCAGCATAAGCCTTAGATTCGAAGTGCCTTCTGAAAAAGTGAAATTAAGCAATTTGGTTTTCAAGCAGCTCAGTAGCAGCCAATCAACAAGAAATGAAGTCTCTCATAAGTTATGCCTTTTAAAAGGTGGGAAACTAAAAGTGGGAAGTTTCCCATTTCTATCATTGCATTTTCATTTATTGACATTGTGGATGGCTCTGCATAAGAAAACGTAATCCAGTTTAATATTCTATGACATAAAGTATGTGTTCATATAAAAGAAGACAAAAACAAAATATTACCTTACTTTGTACTGCAACCAATGCCCAAGGCAGAAAGATAAAAAATTTAAATGAAATGTTTTTTAAAATTATTTTCATCATGCAACTTTCATTCAGCAGGCAGAAAGATTACTTTAACTGAGCTATGCTTTCTCCTTTGCAGTTGATCTGAATTGTCTGCATAAGAAGTTCAATCACATTTTCACATATTGTTTCAGAAAAATCAGAAGGATTTTCAGTTCTTTAAATACTTCTGGTGAGTAAAAACACACAACTTTCTATTGGCAAATGAAACCCCTTCTAAGATGGTGTGGGGTACTGACTAAAGCATACAGAAATCCAACTCTAACATAGCTTTGCATTTTGCAAAAAGGTACTTTTGTATTTTAGTCACTCAAATCAAGTATAGATGTAACTGTAAATCTGTGAAATAAAAATGTAATATTAACACCCACGGGTAAATACAATAAATTCCAAAATATTCCATTGTTTGCTTTAATAAAACCACCAGTAATGGCAGTAAACAAATGTGTATTCCTCCAGCCCATAAAAAATGGATCACATGATCTTACAGTTTATGAGACAGGCCATATGCCTTGACAGGTCTTTCTATTCTATAATACAGCATGTGTAAGACAGTATAATTATTTTCTACCCAGGTATATCTTGCTATATGGCTCTGCAGACACATGTTTTGTTAAAGATATAGATGACGAGAATATAACAAACTTGTAAATAGGTTTGGGAAAAAAAAATCACATTTTATTATGGAAAAAGTTCTGGAATTTAAATGAGAACAGGCATCAAATTTACAGGCATCAAAACTGACAAAAGCAAGAGCAAACAAGAGGTGATCTAAATGTACAGACAGTTGACCAAAGGGGTAGTACAGAACTGGAATGTAAGAAATGCCAAGTCAGACCTGTAGTTCATCTAGCCCCATAATTTGCCTCCAACAGTGACAATAGAAGAGATCTTCTGAAAATAATTGAATATGAGCAAATTCTTGAAAGTTAATCATGTTTGAGAAGGGAAAAAAGAAAAGAAAGGAAAAAAAAAAACCACACAGTCCATGTATCAGTGAAGAAATAAATAGATCAGAAAAGATTTTGTATATATATTTTCAGATTTAAATAACTCTAGATTTTCACAGCTAAACAGTAAGCATGATTGTAAAGCTAGGTTTTAAAAAAAATAACCAGGCTACTTTCAGACTCAATACTACTCTTCTTAGTCTGAGCTATCCCAAACTCTCTTTTGTGATCAGATGAAAGTCACACCATATCTGTAATATGTCATCATTGAAAAATACAATCCTACTTTAAAAATCAGTGAAATCACATCTTTTAAGGTCATTTGAAAATCTCATTTTGTTTTTTTTTGTTGTTGTTATTGTTGGTTTCCAGTCCAAATAAGATAGTTGTATTTGAAACAAAAACATAGCAAATTCAGAATGTGTCATTGATGGAAGTGAAGTGATTAATTCCCAGTTTGGAGGACTGGAAATCTTAAAGGTCTATATTAGGTAAAAAAATAATAATTAAAAAAAAAAAATCTTGCTTTTCTCTCTCTAAGCTTCTCTCTGACGACTCACAGTCACACATACACAACTATAATAATGGCTTTGTTCTGAGCATAGCACGTTGTCAGGGTATTTTAATAAATGTATAATAGTCTTTCATGAAATGGGAATAAGCACAATTTCATGTGAAGAATCACATTCAGGGGAGCAGTTAGTATGTCAGTGATTACATTTCCTTTATAAAGGAGCATTTTATGTCATTTATTATGATGGAAAAATTGATATGGGTCATACACCAACAGACAAAAATATGTTCTGAGTACCTATTTAAAAGTGAGTAAAAGGTTTATGCTCAGAAAGATGAAGAACCGTCTAGTCTTGTTAAAGCACTGGGAACCAACATGCCTTTTTCCTCATTCATATGTATCTCACAAATATACGTTTCCAAATTCAGACTCAATTTTCTTTCTTCACATAAAAAATACATACCATTTAGTTAAACATATTTGAGCTTGCTATTTATTTTTATGCTCGTTAATGTAGTAACTATTTCATAAGCATTTAGTTTAATCTTTATACTTAGATGTGTGCAAAACTTAGATTTAGAAAACTAAGGGAAACAATATTCTCTACACTCTCTCCATAACTGAAAAGTCTCGAAGATTTCAAAGACAGAGAATTTATATATTTATTTATTTGTTCCAGTTCCATTAAGAAGACAGTCCTGTAGCTATAACAGACTTAAGTGTTATTTTTACAGAATCATAGAATAGTGGCAAGGGACCTCTGACGAACATCCAGTAGAGCTCCCCTGCTACAATAGGGCCAGCTCAGGGTTGTGTCCAGTTTGGTTTTAACTGTCTTCAAGAATGGATACTCCATGACTTCTCTCACTGGCCAGCACTGCAACCTAATCTTTAATTTTCGGCACCATACTTCGAGAAAGTCCCTATCAGTTGCAACAAAGCAAGAGGAAAATAAAAATAATGGGAGATCTATTAGCATGATTTCTCAGGAAAAACTGAATGTCCTGGGTTACTTAGCCTAAAGTGGAGAAAACTATAAACGAAAGAGACAACAGCAAGATGATATTCATGATATACACAATGCATAAACAGATATTTTCTCCTAGACAGAGTAGTTCTTCATGTCTGTGGCAGACAGAACTAGGGGTTTCTACATTTCTACATTTCTATACATCTACATTTCAGCAAGGAAGATGCAGATTAAATATTAGGAAAAATGTATCTTTTGCAAAGGTGGGTGAGCACTAAATTAGATTGCTCTGTAAACTTTCAATCTCCAAAACTGTAAAGGGCCAGAAATATATATTAGTGACATAAATATGGATCCCTGTTGAACATGTGTTAAATGACCTTCCAAGATCCATGCAGTCCTATGAACCTATAAGTTAAAATTGCATAAACATGCACTTACAAATCACACATGCTTTTAACTAAGATTAATGTGTACCGATTAAAAAATAAATTTGGAAGTATCAACTTATCTCTTGATAAAAATGAAATGAAACATATTTTTTAATGAGAGGAAGGGTGAAAATTAGCATCGATCCATTAGAGTGAGAAACAAAACTAAATAAAATTCTAGAATTATAATTTATGTCATGTTTTTTCTTAGCAGCTAAACTAGAATTAAATTACTCCCAAGAAACAGAATAATAACTGGAATCAGTTCTTTGTTACAGAATTAAAACAACACTGCTGTGTTGCTGATGCTGACCCATTATTTTGGGCTTTCTTAATCTATTTCTTCCTAGATCTATGATTTATGACATCTGAAGACTGCCCTTTAAATTTCTGCCCTAAAAAGCATATTTATTTGCACTCCTTAGTAATCAAAAATAAAGGCCTCCAGGTCAGTAAGTATTAACTTCTTTAAGCATACCACATTGTCTCACATAAAACCTAGAATTGTTGACAAGCAACCTTATTTGAGGTCTAACTAGTTTCTATACTCCTAAAACAAATCTAATTTATACTGTCTAATGTACCTTATTTTGCTACCAAACAGCTTTTTCTAAGGGCACCTTTTTTTCTGCTCTTCTAAATAAAAATAGCCTGTGAAATATGAAGCATCAGAGAGAAATAGAATTATTTTTTTAACATAGCTATGAAATAAGCATTTCTATTGATTTTGACTTTGTCAAAAACCACACATATCAACTGTCTTTCTATTTACAAACAGTAAGTGCCAATTTTTCTCTTGTTATCTTTTAAGGAATGTGACATTAAAGTGAACAAAGCCCTTTATTTAGATTAATTTTGATATGGAGTTTGGGCTTCTTCAAGATAATTATTATTATATTAATATTATATACATTGGGCCTGGAGTATTTTTATTTTTTGAAATTCATGTGGATAAAAATAAAAATAAATATACAAGTGGATTTTTACCGGAAGAGAATATGACTCTTTATTTTCCCTTTAGAGATATTCAATTATATTAATCTCACCTCAGTACAGTCACTTGATTAAATGTATTTCTCTAAATTATTCTAAACTTCTATTTTGATTTCAGGCAATTACCAGGGTAGGGGCACGTTTGAGAAAACTCTCAGTTGCATCATTATGTTATTACCAAATCTTCACTTCTGCTTTTGATTCAAAGAGGGAAGAACTTAGTCCAGTAAGGTATAGTTCAAAGAAATGGATAATGCAAAATCATATAGAGAGATGAAATCTCGAAAAGCAATACAGCATGTAGAGAGAACTTAATCTGCCATTGGGAAGATTGACAGCCTTTTAAAACTGCAGATTTCCTCAGAAATACCAAATCTAATGGCATAATTTTAGCTAGAATAGCAGTTTTTGAGCTAGCAGGTGCAACAGACTCCAAGTTAATAAAACACCAAGAAGAACATAAAAACATACTGACTGATGAGTATACAGACAATGGCTTGCTTCCCCTTGCTCAGCAACAGCGATTAGGTAGGCAGCAGGCAATGGAGGACTGACAATGGGGAGAAGACACTTCATTTCTCTCAGGATGTAGCTACATCAGGAGAAGCCTGAACTATGCTTCCAAGTGTGAAGTCAGAGCAGAAAAAGACAAAGCTACAGAACTAGCTAGGTTCACAGTAAATTTGACTGACAGTGTTACCCTTACTATATCAACTCTCTTTCTCAAAGTTATCCTTTTTATTTGAAATGGAAAAAAAAAAAAAAGTATGTAAACTGAAAGATAACTAGCAAAAGGAGTTACAGTGGTGCCATGAGCAGATGTTTTCTGTTATGCTTGACCAAAGAAAGACTGCAGTAGGAGATGTTTTCATGTATTTGTATTTGTAAGACATTGTCAGAGACAGGTAACTTAGGTTTGTAAATATGTCCATCCCAGAATAGCCAGCAATATACAACACAGACCTACAATGAATCAGCACAGTCAAATGACTCTAATTTAAGTCTCCCACAAGTTCAGACAAACATGCAGTATGTGTTTATTCCAGCAGGATCTTTGGAAAATAAATTATCCATCTTGCCACTCAAAAAGTGCATTCCTGAAGGGAAGAAATAGTTTAAAGTTCTTAAAAAAAAATAAAAATAAAATAGAGGGTCTAAAGAAAAAAGAGGCTCAGCCATTGACTAATTAAAATGGCAGAGGCATTCATCTGACTCATTGGTTAGTCACAGTACTCTAAGTAGTAAAAATAGTGTCTCATTAGTCTTTTAAACATTTATTCCTTATTCTACATGAAATTGATACTTAATCATTTTCCTGGTGTACAGCAGGCACTTATTACACAGGGAAAAGTTGGGGAATGGAAAGTTTATAAAATCTCTGTCAGTCTCTCCTACATGTTAGGAATGATTCATTATAATGGGTGATAAGCGGCAGGGTGACTCTGAATGGAAGCTTGTAATTAACTTTGCTTCATGTTTTATTGATAGCATTTGCTGTTTTCTGAGATCTGATCATACATCTTGAGCAATGTGTAAACCTATGGATCATGCTGTGCTTAGTTACCTTGGCATTGGGGGATATACGTGAAGCTAAATAGATTATAAAGAAAGTGTAATGCATCCCTTATGATCTGTATACACATTTAGATTCCCCCTTTTCTGCCACCTGTTTGGCACTGTTTCCATCTCAAAGCAACCTTGATGTTTAATATGAAACATGGAAGTTAATTTCTGCTGTATTTGTCCAATATTTACTTATGTTAGTCACAGACAGCTGATAAAGAATAGGAAAAAATACTTGGTCTCCCTTAGTTACTAATAAATATATATATACTCTGAAATGTGATGTATCTTACACTTCAAATTTGGAATTGCAGACACTTTGCAGTTACAAACTTGAGGAGAGATGAATGGATATAGATGAGCCTTCTGTTACCCTGGAAGTAAATCACCCACAAATTAAGTAAAATATGTAGGGTTTTCTTGTAATATGGGTAATTTGGCATAGCTAAAAACAAATTTACAAAATCCCTAAAAGACCATGGATTATTTAGGAACAGATGGTGTGAAAGGCATTTGAAATCCTTCCTGTAAATTGTGTTCTACTTCATATAAAAAGACGCTCACTGGTCAGGATCTACCTCCAAATGGTTTTGACCCTAGTCTTCACATCTGGTATCAGTTTCCTGATCAAATAATTTTTCAGTTTCAGAAACAAAGCCAGTTGGATTTTACCTATTTCAGAAGACCCTCTTTTCACAAGATTCAGACAATACGATATTCTAAAAAGTACCTTAAATCTCCTCAGATAAATTGGACTTGATTTTACTAACAGCAAGGGAGTGCTCTTTTGACAATTTTAAACTCTAGTTCTGGCTGTGACAATTTTTTTCTCAAGTGAAGGAATTTGGTATGATTAAAAAAATAAATAAAAAATTAAATGATCATAACATTTTTTGCTGTGAAGTTCTACTTCCCAGCTCTGCTCATTATTTCTGCAACACATATTTACATGGCTTTTAACTTTTTGAATTGAATTTTAAGATTCAATGAGAATCACAGGTTTCATTGAAAAAAATGCATATTTTTTCCTTTGTCTTTCTTTTCTGACTCCAGTGTTTCTAAAGCTCAATAGTTGCCTTAACTATAAAGCCTCAGTCTGAGGAGGTCCCTCTGACTCCTCAGAGTCAAGTGATAAATAAAGCAAATATTAATGGAGAAAAAACAAACAAACAAAAAAAAAACAACAGTGGAATTACATAATTAAAGACTGCATTGTAGACAAGAAAGAAGGAAATAAAAAATGCAGAAGCACAAATATTTCTGAACTTTGTAACTACTGAGTGCTCAAGTTTGCAAACTTAATGCTGTTCCTTCAACACTATTTTTCTGCCTGTGCACTTATTCAAATTCAGACTTGATTAATGATGGAAGAATTGGAAGCAAATTGGCAAACAGGGCTGTGTCATGGACAAATCTAAAATTCTGGCTGTGTGGAAGATCCTTTTAATTAACTGAGAAAACAAGTAGTGGGGGATGAGAAGCCTTTTGTCAGAAGCACAGCTACATTTTGTTTTTACTGACAAACCAAGAATATGAAAGTGTGGACTGAAACACAATTCTGTATCTTAGCAGCCACAGGTATTCAAAAAAACATGACCTGTTTTAAAAACTCATGGACTGGTTTAAAAGTCACAAAGTTTACAGAAAATTGTATGAGCTTTTCCTCTGTCTTTTAGTTCTTCAGTTTTAATAGCATATTTAATTTGCATTTCCAAGCATCCTTCTGCCAATATGACAGGTAGATTCTCATGTAAACTTCTGATTGCAGGACTAAAGGACTTGTGACAATACACTGAAAAATGTGAGCCTTGCAATGAAATCCCAAGATGTGAAGCATTTTTGCAGTTTCATACTGGTTCTAAATCATTTTTCTTGATGTAGTACAATCATTAGGGAATTTTTCCTCTACTCTTTTCAATAAACAGTTCCCTAGTTTGACAATCTAAGCTGTTTACAGTGACTTTGAATAGCTATCTATCAATAGTTTGTCTTTTCAAACAATTTAATAGGCACACAGTCATATATGTCATTCAGCTTGTATTGCAAACATCTACTGTGAGTTATAAAGCACTGAAATTTTCCCATGAGACAAAATATCTAATACAGTAAAGGCCTAATCTAGTTTGACTGAACTATCTACTTCATGCAAGAATTACTTATTGAGCCATGGTAAAATTTAATATGTAGCCTGAAGCCTAGGATTGTAAATCAAGAAATTCTGCAACCAAAATTCCACCCATATCACAGCTGTGACCAGTAACTTTAAAATGGCTTAAAAAAAAGTCAATATATATTTATCTTTTTCTATTATTTTTATACTTAAGGAGGGTTACAGATAATCAATAAGCACTTTCCTCATATGCAGTGTTAAACCAGATACTAATAAATAGCTAACTCTCATTGGCTTGGATGGTCCTTTGGATTCCAAAATCCCTGCATGTATTTTACAGAAAGGGGATAAAATAGGACTATTTCCTATAAGATTCTACTGTTGGTATCTTTCTCACATGAAGAAAAGTGCTTACTTTTTGCCCAGATGTCAAGAGAAGAGAGTTGTGGCCCATTGTGATCTGCAGCTGGAACTCAGGAAAATGCCATAACTTACTTGGCAATAAAAATTTAGAAAGCATCTTTTATAATTTTTTCTTAGTTGAAAACAAACCACCACCACCAGCAAGAGCAACAACAACAAAGATAATCCAAAGTAGTTTCCATGAAAATTCAGTCAATTAGGGGGTTTTGGCTTTCTTTTTTTTTTATTTAATGTTGTTTATTTTGTTGTTGTTGTTGGTTGGTTGTTGATTGGTCAAAGAAATATTTCAAACCAGTGTAGCTTATGAAGTCTTCAAAAACCAGCTATGAATATATATACATCTTCTGAGTTCTGCTTCATTGTAAAAACAGTGTATCAGGGAAAACTGTTGCTAGAGTTGATCTCTCATGTGCATCCCTTAAAACTTAATCCCTTAAAAAGTAATCTTTCAAAATATACATCCATACACAACTTTTTCAGCCTTCTGATAACCTTCCAGTCCTCCTACATCCCATCACAGGGGTACTTTGAAAGTAGTCAAACATTTTGTTCTATCCCTTCTCCAATCCCAGAGTCTCTTTCTGTCTGACATGGAAGAAATGAGGGAGATGTTACAATCCATCCCATAAATTTCAAATGCAGTTGATGCATTTCTAATTTGTGTATGATCTATGCTATGAAGGCAATATTAAATTACTGCAGATATTTTGATGATATCTTGAGATCCCAGCCAAGTCTCAATAGCTTTGAAATTTCCTAGGTAACATTTTTTTCTTAATTATTATCCCCCTCCCTCAGAAAACCAAGTCTCTAAATTAAAGAAATGTGGTGGACAACATGCTGTTTTTGCCACCATCAGCAAAAGTGTTTTTCTCTATGAGGTTTTCTCAAATAAAAAGCTTAGTAGGCCACTGATGATCATGACCTGTGGCAGCCCTGTTGTACTGTGTAACTGAATTATTTCCTTTCTTAGATCTCCAAGCATGCCACTGAGAATGCTAGGTCAGCATATATAGTAAACAAATCACCAATTGCCCAACAACTACTGTACCATCTGCCTCCAGAATGAAAGATCTTTTCACCGGCTTGAACTTTTGGACCTTAAATTTGACCCTGTCTGAGCTTTTGTTATGTTAACAAATTATTTTGATGGTACAACTGTGAATCTACGTATGGGACTGGTGAAGGAAACACATCAATAAGGAATTACTTAAATAAGTCAGGTTGCTTGACCCAAGCATGTCAGCTCTCTAAATGCATTTCCTTCTCACCCTTCTGTATTGTCACTGCAGCTTTAATTTCTCCCTAAGCCTCCATGAATCCATGTATACTGATCGCATCAGTGCTTTTGGCAATTTTTCCATATTTTTTTGTATTCTTTGCATGAAATAGCTCTGCTGGAATTCCTGTTTACTTCTAATTTCAGTTTGTTTCCACTGGTTTGTCAAACAGCAGGTTACAGTTAATTAAAATAAATCTGAAAAGAGATACATTTAGTATAGGAAATGTTTGTAATGTGATACATTTCTTTTCTTTAGCAATGTTATGAAACTGTATGTTATTAATATAGTTGCACAAATAATTACCCTAAATCTCATATTCAGGTAATTACAAAAATAAAATGAACATCTGTTATTACAAATGCATAATGCCAACTCATAATATGAAGGTTAGGGGTTAACACAGGCAAATTGGACACGGTACATAAACACGGAATAAATTATTGTATGGTAGTGTAATTGCATTCCAACCATTATGTTAATTATAATTTATATCAATTCAATAATTAAAGAAAACAAGCTCTTCCTTTGGTTTCCTATTCAGATTCTTCTGAGTAATGATTTATTCTATGTCAGCTAGGATGGCACTGGGACATAGATCTGACAGCAGTGCATGGTGATGTTATTTTTAATATGTAAAAGCTTAGTCTATATGCTAGATTTGAAATAAACATTTTTTTAATTGAACTGGGTCAAAAGTAAGCAAAATATTGTTAAACGGGGCATTGAAAACCCACTTGCTGATTGTCCAAAGAATTATGTTAAACATTTATTGCCTTAAAGATAATAACCTAAAGTGTTACATTAAAATGTCTTTATGGCAAAATTAAATAAGAATGGGACAGATTCTCTAAGTACAGGCTATATTATCGAAAACCAGGGAACCTAATCACAGAAATATATTGCTGAAAAGCACTTAAATAAAATAAAATAAAATAAAATAAAATAAAATAAAATAAAATAAAATAAAATAAAATAAAATAAAATAAAATAAAATAAAAAACCACCTATGAGGCATTGTCTTTATTAGCTCTGAGGAGAAACAGAAATACCTAAACCCAGTAGATGATGGACGTAAATGTTCTTGTTGCTTCCTGCAGAAAACTCTGCTTTGCCTAGAACTTTCTTTAAATGTGGTAAACAAAAGTTCATGGAGTGCTTTAATTCAGCCACATCAACACTGAAGAAAGATGAATAAACAGGAATTATCTCCCATATCTTTGCATTTCTCTCCATTATAAGCACGTTCTAAGATTCACCTTTTGCAATGCTAGTACATTGGCAACTAATACTTAGTTTAAATTTCAATATTTCTCTCTGTAGTGTTTTCACCTACTCAGGTACTCCCCTCTGCATTGTCTAATTTCTTAATCTGTAACTCTGAGCTCTTCTTCATGGTTGTATTTTCCAAATAACCTAAGCAACTCAGAGTTGTGAGCTTATTATTAAAAACATTCTCAGCTTCCCCCAGCTTCCTAACATCCACAGATTTTATAACCATACAAGAAAAGATACTGTAGTAATTACTGTCTAACAAAAATAGTGACTGGAATGAAACCAACTACATGAACCTACTTAAAAAATCCTTTCATTATGAAAATCACTTATATAGATCAGGCTTTTTTACTCATATTTTTGGTGATTTTATCTCTATCTGCAGTTCCTAACAAGTTCCTGGCAAGTACTCCATTAAACTTCTAGAGTGATTTTTTTTTTTTGGTTTTGAAATTTAGGAGGGAGGAGGAAAGGTCTGGGTCCGGGGGGTTGGGGGCAGCATGGGAGGGGATGGTAGGAGCTGGTGTTTCTTCTTTTTCTTTTTTTTTTTCCTTTTTTTTTTCTTTTTTTTTTCTTTTTTTTTCCACCTATTTTTCTTCCATTTATCACTGTTTAGCAACCTATGAAATGTTTTATTGGATATTAAAGGTCTACAAAGCAAAAAGTTTGTCAGTCTCTGGTTAAAGCCACTGGTGGCCAATGTGGGATTCGTGCACTAGGTATGTCCTGTTAAAGCTCTTCTGAGAGCCTTTTCTCATTAATCCCTCTGCTCAGGGACACAGGCAAATGACCAAGCCCTGGCCTGAGGTTAAGCTGACTGAACAGATCAGGAGAGACCACTGGAAGTAATTTCTGAATATAACAAATAACAAAGCGAGGAGTTGACAAAAGTTACAGATAGAGCCATGAGGAATCAAATTTCACAGATGATTAAGGGTGCAGTGGGTATTTCACAGATAACTAAAGGGCACTACTGGGGACATTTCAGGCAGTGGAGCCTTGCAAGGCCAGAATTACCTATCCTTGAGAAAACTTACAGTATATTCCTACGGTATACAGATACAAATAAACCCAAACTAGAGTTTCTGCTGACAAAAAGAAAAGGACTCACACCTCAGCAATGCCATTGATTTCAGTCATCTGTGTATCACAGTAATCAGTGGAGGTCCAGGAGGCAGTGTGACAATATTCAGCTTGCTGTAGATAAATGGATATTTATAGCAGGAATGGGATTGTATGGGTCAAGCTGTAGCAAAGCTGAATAGAGCATCAAAATCAAACTAAAGCACTTAGGAGTTGTCCAGGCTCAAAATCTAAAAAAGTTTACCTTTGATGGCTCCAGAAATACTTTCTGTTTGGGGTTTGAATGGCCTGTGCAGGCTGAGACAGATGTGTTTTACAATGTAAGTGCTATTCTCAACAGTAATGAACTCAATTACTTTGGGTGAGAGGGAATGACAGAAGAGCAGTGTGGAAAAGCCACATTCTAGTTCTCCTGCTTCTTGGACAGTACTAATGGAACTGGAGTACAAGAAGGACAAATATCTGAGCTCAGTTTCCATGCATGATGCATTTCATCTTGATCGTATTCCAATACTGCAATGACACGCTTTAAGGGATTTTTCAGTTTTATCGCAAAACTTTACTGCAGTAAGGAATGTTATGCTACCTACCTACCTGCTACATCAGGCAGGCAGTGAAGGAATCCTCTTGAATTTGATCTTATTTTATTTATTCATAAGCTATTTGACTTGATTATTAATACTGCAAGAAGCAGAAAAACATTAAATTTCATACATACTGTGCATTTATTTTATATACAGATAACTGACTTGTAGACTGCAGCTGTTTTATGACTGCAGCCGGGGGAGAAATCTGGAGCAAGGAAGATGTACCGCTGGTGGAAGAGGATCAGGTCAAAGAATATTTAAGAAAACTGGACAAGTCCATAGGTCCTGGTGGGAAGCATCCACAAGTGCCAAGGGAGCTGGCAGATGCCATTGCAAGGCTACTCTTGATAATCTTTGATCAGTCATGGTGACTGAAAGTGTCCAAAGACAGAGAGAGCAAATGTCACTCCTGTCTTCAAAAAGGACAAGAAGGAGGACCGAGGGAACAACAGACTTGGTCAGCATCACCTCAGACCTTGGGAAAGTGATAGAGCAGCTAATCCTGGAAATAATTTTCAGGCACATGAAAGGCAAGAAAATAACCAGTAGCAGGATTCACCAAAGAGAAGTTATGTTTCACTGACCTGATAAATTTCTGTGAAGAAGTGACTGGCCTGGTAGACAGCAGAAGAGCAGTAGATATTGTCTGCCTGAACTTCATCAAAGCCTTTGACACTTGAAGGAAGGGTGCAATGAGGATAGAACCAGGCTCTTTTCAGTGGTGCCCAGTGACAGGACAAGAGGTAATGGGCATAAACTGGATAACAGGAAGTTCCTTCAGAACATCAGGAAGGGCTTTTTTGCTATGCGAGTAACTGAGCACTGGCATAAGTTTCCCAGAGAGGTTGTGAAGTCTCTGTCCTTGGAGATCTTCAAAAGCTGCCTGGACATGGTCTTGGGCAACCTGCTGTAGGTGTGCCTTCTTGAGCAGGCGGTTTGGACTAAATGACCTCCAGAGGTCCCTTCCAACCTCAGCCGTTCTTTGATTCTGTGATTCTGTGAACTGGAGAAAGGGCTTTCGGCCAAAGGATCTGGAAGATAGCCCTGGATAAATCAAGTGATCAAGGTCAGCTACAGGGCAAACTTGTATGTGCATGTGTGTGTGTGTAACTACTAGTAAACTTCTATCCTGTTCAGCCAGACAGGAGTTTTTGCTCATGTTTATACAACCTTAAGTTGGTACCTGTAAAGAGACACTGCTCTCTCGGTTGTGTTGTTCTGTGCTGCCAGCCATACTAGACTGCAACATGTCCAAGCCCAACCTGGGGATAGGGACCAGCAGCAGCCTGACTATCAGGACTTTACAGAGTCCCCCAGAGTTGGTTCTGGGGTTCCAAAGATTCCCTTAACACCTTCCTTCCAAGGGTCTCTCAGGTATGGACAAGACATGAATTAGAGTCCATATGCATAATTCTGGTAGCTTGCAGCCTGCTTCTTACAGCCTTTCCCTATTATATGACCAGAATATGATCATAACATAATCAAACTAAAGTCTTAATATGTCCCAGTCAAACAATGTGGGTCATAACTTCAGCCCAGAAAAATTTTATAGACAACTCTGGCGGTTATTTTGCTGGAAAGGTCAGAAACACTGATCCACTTCTTAACTCGATAGCTTGCTTGAGAGAATTTCATAATCTACAGCATAAAAAATTTCACTAAACCCATGACATTATTTGTTAACTCCTCTCATCCTATAACATACTAGGCTAGTCAAAGAAAGAATTTGGATTGATTGATAGGATTTGTTTTGACACACATTATTTCTCAGTATATTATTAATACTTGTGCTTATATAAACCGATTACTGAAAAAATCTTAAATCATTCACTAGTGACTCAGATCCATCTCCTACAACAATAAAATACTGGAGTTATATTTGCAACATTTTGTGGGTAGTTTAAGAACTTTCAAAAATACATTTTTGCACCTTTCCAAGAAAGATGACATTCTGTTTGCATAAATGACCGAAATATTTCTTAATACATGTCAACAACCCTTTTGCAAAATGGATATAATTGAGCAGTCAACCAAACATTCTAATTGGAATCTGATTCAAATGCCAGAGAATCTACACAGATTCAAGATTCTTAATGTTATTCAGGTATTGAATACTGCTATAAAGCAACTACATAAAAGCAAGTGTCTTTATGTTACTCCTTTTCTGAAATTGGGTCACTGAGTAGCTGTCATTATTTGTGTTTTCTTTAAAACTTTTTTCTTCTTCGGAAGCTCGGGTGTCTTGACATTCTCTATATTTTCATTATTCTGTATTATTTGCACCAAAAATAAAGAACTTTGTTCATTTGCCTTGCAAAAGTGTCTGTAGCAATACTTTTGTTCTACTAACATATCCTGGTATACTACACAGTGTCTGCTGCTAGTCCAGGACTCTGGTCTTCCATATATCTTCCATTACATGACAGTCTTATATTTGACTCAGATATCTTAGTACATCTCTGGTGATACAAGTAGGTTATGTTTAGACCTCTGTAGCAAGTATAAAGCATAAAATATTTTGCTGAATTATTTAACTCTTACTACATTTTGGATGGATTGAACTTTATCTTTTAAGATTAAATGGCAATAAATAAATAAATAAATAAATAACATTTTATATCTGAGGAGATTTCACTTCCAATTTCAGCTCTAATTTGAAGATATTTCCATAGCAGAACACAATGCAATTTAGCTTCCAGGAAATTAAGCCTCTTTAACAATAACTTTGCATCACAATTCGTGATCACAATTCGGCAGGGGCAATTGAATGAAGTGGCATTCAATTTCATCACTTAAAAACAAATTTTTTGAATTTGCTCAACAATGCAATTGTAGTGAAAATCTTTGTCTGACAAGACAACATGTACTACTTTGTAGTTTCATTATGATCTTACTGTTTTCTTCTTGACAAATATCATCAATCATCTTTATGATCTTTTGAAAAGCATTCACTGCTTAGTGGTGACATGAATAGTATTGATATTGCTTGGACTCATATCAAACCCCCTTCCAATTAAGGAATTTAGAAAATACGAAAACATATTCTTTTAGCCCTCTCAGATTTCAATTTGGACAAAAATACTGTAAATAGGTGAATCAAAGTATGCTGTCACTGTCAATAATGAAGCTATTAGAAAAATCAAACCAAGTAAAACAAAAAAACCAGACTGTTCCCAGACTATGGCACAGGACTTAAGATGTCATTCCTAAGACTCTTCAGAACTATTAATAATGAAGAAAGTCATGTTTCAGTTTCTGTTGTAGACAACATAACAGAAAGCTCAATAACACGACAAGAAAAGATAAATCAGCATTTGCTGTAATACGTTTCCTTTCTGAACCAACCATTCTTTATTTCATCTTAACATTTTGAAATTGTTATATTTATATTTTATATTATTTATTTGATCATAGCTTTCTTAACAAAAAAAGGCATAGGATTAAACAACTAGTAGTAAGTCCCCAGGTAAATACAGAACTATTGGGGAAATCGGGCTGTTTTGTTTATATTGTCAATAGTCACTTCAAAAAGGATCTAGCTTAACATCATTTAACAGCATATATATTTTAGATGCCAGCTGAAAAAAAAAGCCCTAGTAAATTATCTTTGCTGCCTGTTTAAGTGTCTTTGAAGGTCTGCAGAGGAGTATTCATTCCACTTAAGGTTAGATTCCAGTTAGCCAGCTGGTCTTTGTGGTCTCTGAAGTCTACACTGGCTATCTAGGAAACTCAAGCACTTATTTTAAGGGTCCTGGCTTATTTAGACTCAGTCCCAGATCAGGCTTTTTTTTCCACTAAATCAAAATGTGACAAGAAATCCTGTTCCTGATTATTTGATTACACTGGAATATAGTTGCTTTTTCAATTCACTCATGCAATATTCTTGACTTTTTTTTCTTCCTGTAGAACCTCTGACAAGAAAAGACCACAAATCAGATAGCACAACTCCTCTGACCTCATCTGTCCACTCCTTCCATCATAACAGCACTGATGTGCCAATTGCTGCTAGCAATTACTCTTAGTTACTAAAAAGAGTAGCAACTCTCTTAGTTACTAAAAAGAGAATTATAGTACTTTCTCAGAAACAAACAAACAAACAAACAAAGGTTTAACTGTAACATTTAGGGTTAAGGTGTGGCTACTTGTTAGCACTGAGGTAGAAGAACTCGAAGCGCTGAGGCTGTAAAACTGGACCTGCATCTCTCCTGGACTGGAATGTAGGAGCCAGATGACAGAGGAATCCCTCTGCTCTGAGAACTTTTGTCCTGGTTTCGGCTGGGATAGAGTTAATTTTCTTCCTAGAAGCTGGTATGCCGTGTTTTGGATTTAGGATGAGAATAATGCTGATACCTCAGTGATGTTTTAGTTTTTGCTGAGCAGTGTTTACACTGTCAAGGACTTTTTAGCTTTTCATACCACCCTGCCAGTGAGGAGGCTGGGAGTGCACAAGAAGCTGGGAGGGGACACAGCCAGGATAGCTGACCCCCACTGGCCAAAGGGGTATTCCATAGTGTGTGGCATCATGCTCAGCAATAACAGCTGGGGGGAGTTGGCCGGGGAAGCCAATGATGCTCAGGGAATGGCTGAGCGTTGGTTGTCTGGTGGCGAGCAATTGCATTGTGCCTCACTTGTTTGTTTGTTTGTTTGTTTTAATTGTTTTGTTAATTGCTTGTTTATTATTATTATCATTATTTTTATTATTGATTATTATTGATGTTGTTGGTTTTTTTCTTTCATTTCCTTTCTTCTATTTATTAATTTATTTATCATATTACACTGTCCTTATCTCAACACAAGAGCTCTTGCACTTTTCTTTTCAATTTTCTCCCGCATCCCACTTGGGGGGTGACAGCGAATGGCTGTGTGGCATTTAGCTGTCTGCTGGGTTAAACCACAAATACATTCCAACATAGAGATGACCTTAGCAGATGTGATTGTCCTTTTTGCTTTGTAGCTCCTCTCTATGTTATCAGAATAAATAAAGTTATTCGAGAAGTGTTCCGTCACAAAGGCATAATCAAAGGCTATAGTCAGCAAAGGAGATATCAAAGCAATGTTACACATAACTCATCAACTCCCCTGTTTTTTGTACCTCACATTAGCTGTTTACTGGAATTTAGAGTTCTTTCCCAAAGTAGCGCTACAGGAAAACACTACCCAATACTAAACTGTGGGACTTTGTATGTGAAAATTACTGCCTGAAGAAGATATTAATGAAGATGGCAATTGTTCCCAGCTGACTTTCAAAGGAAGAATTTTATACAGCTTCATGGATGAAAGAAAAAAAAAAAATAAATTTTTTTAGACATGTTGAATCACTTTCAAGGAAAAGTTATTACATGTATAGCTTAAGTTATAAAACAAATTTATTTTGGTAGTCTTTTTTTTTACTGTTAACCTGAATCATATCAGCATGGTCCCATAAAGAGATGTACTAGTACAACTAAAGTGATATAAAAATGAACAGCCTGGCTTGGACAATGTGAATCAACTAATAGTCTTATATAAACTTTTTTTTTTTTTTGGCTTGCTATTATGTTGTTATTACATATGAGTAACATGACTAGCCCAACATTTTCTCACATATTATAATAATATCTTCCCTTGTTTCCTTCAGAAATAACTTTATAGACCATGGAACAAGACTATCATGTATTATATGTTATATAGACTCCCTATTGAAAAATGACGGCATCCTCATTTCTTTTCCCAAAATAATCCTGAATTTATCCATCATTGCAGTCTCTACTAATCACTGTAGTTACTAATATACCAGCTTTTGGAGTCAATAGTTGATTAGCCATTGTTTGCTTCTTTAAATGGATATGTATAATGCAGCACCAGTATGCCAATATGTAGCTGTCCCAGCTAATATATCTGCTGTTCCTTTACTATTGAGATGATCACATCATTAAAAATATATATATATTTGAATTTGCATTGACATAAGTATTTAAAAGTGAATAACCATAACCTACAAACACTTGTTAAATAAAATATTGTTTGAGGTAATCAGTAATAAATGGACACTGAATGTGTCACACAAAAGTTGCAATTTTTACTACCATGCATTTGTGCAAAGATAGAACTGAAATACAGATCTTGTTACTACTTCTCTCCCTATCTTTGGGTCAACAGCTGCTGTAACATAAAGTATGTTGACTACATTGTTGTGCAGCAATAGCATTTTCTTTTTAGTACGTGACATCTCAGCATTGCAATTCCTTGTTGGTCCATACTGAATACACTATGAGAAACACAAATCTTGGTGACAAGTGCCCTGTTAATACACTGTTTCATCATCAAAATATTACAGAATTCTGAGAATTGAGACATAAAATTTGCAATGATTTTGATGGGATTTTAAAATCCAGATGTAAATAAAAGAATGAAAAACATGAAAGAAACCTTTGAAAAAAAAATGACAGCAACATGTCTTAGAAGATATTATCCATGCATTTTCTTTGATTTGTGGAGTGCAATATTAATTAGGATGACCCCTTTCATATGTTACTTCTTCATTAATATTAGAATTAAAATTTACCATACTCATTCTCCTCTTTTGAGGAACACAGTAAGTGTAAGTAATTTGAGATGTTTTTCAGCAGAGCATTTATTGCTTGATGTAATGATATTTTATCCCATCATAAGATATTATTATATAATATATTAAAACTGATAGGATTAGCCAATGAAGAATAGTTTCATTACTTCCTTTGGGTTAATTGTATACAAGTGAAATAACTCCTTGCAGAAGTACATTGACATAAGAAATGTATTTTTCATTCTTTAACAAAAGCTAAATCATACCTATGGGTTGCACAAGAAAAAAAAAAAAAAAAAGTGTAACACAGGAAGCCTGTCTGGGAACCTTAGTTTGATATATTAGCTGTGTCCAAACTAAGAAAAAGCTATGTGCTATGCTCATGTTTCACAGTTCTTGCTCCCTAAACAAAAGGCAAATTCTCTAGCAGAGTACACTGCCTGTACACATGCACAAATCTCCTTTCAGAAGGACAGTTCATAGAGAAGGATGGAGCATATCAAAACACGAGAGCTGGAAAATGCCTTCTAATCCCTCAGTTCAGACTTTCCTACTGAATGAATAGGGCTGATCCAAAATTTTCCAGTGAAATTGTTTCTCCTCAGAACATGCTGCTGATGAGGCTTAGACGATTTATTTTACATACTTAGGGAAAAAAAAATCTTCAGTGATGGATAGATTAAAAAGTCAAAATTAGATTCCTGCTCTGAATCACTTGTTAGAGAACCTGTTTTGAAATGATTCAGAGCAGTGGCCTCTATCTAGGTGCTCAAAATTGCTCCGTGCATCAAGGTCTCTCTCTTCACTAGCTACAGTGGAAACCAAAAGGTGATCACTTCACCAGATGAGGTTAGCATTTGTATATATTGAACCCTATCATTTTCTTACTGATATTTGACTGGAGACTGGTTATGAAGGTTAAACTTTAACGGTGAATGGTTCATACTGTCCTACACTTCTTACAACAGAAAATCTTTGTCAAGGAATTGAGGTCGAGGAAAAAGGAAGGAAGGAAGGAAGGAAGGAAGGAAGGAAGGAAGGAAGGAAGGAAGGAAGGAAGGAAGGAAGGAAGGAAGGAAGGAAGGAGGGAAGGAGGGAAGGAAGGAAGGGAGGGAGGAATGGTAATGCTCTCTAAAAAGAATAGCACTAGAAATTTGTTGGCTTATTGTTTTTTTCAAGTTTAATGTAGATATCCTGAGCTATTGAGGTCTTCCTTATTCTTGGAGGACTAGGATTATTAGGCCTTCATGATGCAGACAAAACATACAATATAAAAACACACTGTGCATGTTCTTTATGAGAAAATGCAGTGTCTTTATGTGGCATGATATACACCTGTTTTGTGTTTTTGTGGTTGTTGCTGTTTTTGTTTATTTGATTTTTTCCCTGGGGACTATTTTATCTAGTGTTGTAGAAGAGTAACAATGTTGTAATGCTCATTTTGCCTTCGGATCCCTAATACGGATATGTGTCCAATGATGTTGATTTTTGGTTTTGTTTTTATTTGGGGGGGAGAGGGAGGGAGGGAAGGGATGTGAGGGAGGAGATTGAGCTTTGGGGTTTTTATTATTATTATTTTTGTTAACTCACTGTCTTCAAACATTACCGCTAGTATGCTTTTATAAGTTATTGGTTTTATAAGAGATTACATTATAAAGCAGAACAATGTGTGATGTTAACTGTGCCACTAGGTCTCTGGTGGAACATTAATTATTGATCTTTGCCTCAAAAGTATCAGAATGTTGCATTAGAACTGCAGTGAACTGTTCACCTTACACACATTCAACTGAACTATGAGATTCAAAGGTGAGAAGGTTTGGCTCTGCTGCTATATTCAGTGCACTCTGAAAGCTGCAATAGAATTGCAAACACAGCCAAACTTGCCTAATAGAAACAGGATATTTGACTCTAACCATTTTGTTGGACAGGATATTTTTGAACTCATTCTCAGTTTCTTATACCCTGTTCTCTCTTTTCTGAGTTCCCTTGCTTCCTACAAACCATACTTTCAGTGATAAAGGTCTTGTAGACAGTATATCACTCCTCTCAAGTGAGTGGCACTGCATTTGGTTCTGTTGGTGTCTTGAAGGCATGAAAAAGCCTTGTGGGTAAACTCCCTAATTTACAAGCAAATATCTCTCCCTGATAGGTGTTCTACCACAAGTAAATAGTGGTTTTCCTGCTGTGATGTGGACTGAGATAAGTATGTATATGGCAGAATGCTACTCAAAGCCTACCACTGGGAGAAAGTAAGGCCTCTTGCTGCTGCAGTGACACCAGCAAAGCCCCTCTCCTTGGTTTTGCAGGAATTATGAAGTTTCCTTCGTTAGTTTGAGCTACTGAAGAGTTACAGCCCTGCTGATAACTCTTCAGTGTGTTGTTATATCATGTGGTGCTACATAGCACAGTTATCAGTCCCTAGACCCTGCTGTTCATAAGCATATGCTTTATTTTTAGCATTTATGACTGACATGTAGTAGGACTAGAGAAATACTTAAGGTAGATATCTTTAAACACCTGTGATCAGAACTAGTTTTGCTTAACCCCTCTGCATATGGCTCCTTCATTTCTAACAGATTGCTGACCAACTTGTCTCCTAAAGAAAGCTCAGAATATTCAGTTCTGTCTTGTATTAAGATTGGGCTGACTTTGAAAGAGCACCTTTTGACTTCTGCCCATTCTTAAACCTAACAAGCTACAGACTGTACTTTTCACATTCACAAAAAAGGGTAGAAAGGTCATTTTTCAAACAACAGTTTTCTTACTGTAATTGCCTTTTGTCTGTCTTTTTTCCTCTTGCTGATGGCCATTGAAGAAGGACTGTTTGACTGATGTAGTGATATAGGTCAAACCTGGCTCTAGAGATGACAGTTTGATCATTCTGTGGGGGTCTGAGCAGGTGAGGAATCAGTCCATGGGGCAGGCAGAGCAGTTCTCTTTATGTTAGCATGCTTAAATTAAAACAGTCCTGACTTGAGACACTGCTGTTACTGCAGAGGCTGGCAGGTCTTCAGAAAAAACACAACATACAGTACTAGCAAATATATTTGTGATAACATTCCAGGATGAAATCATCTGGATTAAAATGAGACATAGAACCATAGAATCATTTTGGGTGGAAAAAAAAATACACCTCAAAGATCATCAAGTTCACCCGTTAACTTAGCACTTATTAAATCTACCACTAAACCATGTCCCTAAGCACCACATCTACACACCTTTTGAATACCTCTGGGGATGGTGACTCAACTAAATCCCTGGGCATCTTGTTCCAATGACTCACAACACTTTCACTGAAGAAATTTTTCCTAATATACAACCTGAACCTCCTCTGATGTGACTTGAGGCCACCTCCTCTTGTTCTATTGCTTCTTGATCGGGAGGAGAGACTGACCCCCACCCTGCTACAAGCTCCTTTGAGGTAGCTGTAGAGAGCAACAAGCTCTCCCCTGAGCCTCCTCTTCCCCAGACTAAACAACCCCAGTGCCCTCAGCTGCTCCTCACAGGACTTGTGTTCCAGGCCCCTCACCAGCTTCGTAGCCCTTCTCTGGACACATCCCAGGGCCTCGATGTCCTTCTTGTAGTGAGGGGACCAAAACTGAACACAGTACTCGAGGTGTGGCCTCACCAGAGCCGAGTACAGGGGGACGATCACCTCCCTGGTCCTGCTGGCTACACTATTCCTGATACAAGCCAGGATGCCATTGGCCTTCTTGGCCACCTGGGCACACTGCTGGCTCATGTTTAGCTGGCTGTCAACCAATACCCCCAGGTCTCTTTCCAGCCAATCATCCCCCAGCCTGTAACATTGCATGGGGTTGTTGTGCCCCAAGTGCAGGACCCGGTGCTTAGTATTGTTGAAGGGATATTAAATCATACATATATTATGCTATAAAAAGATAATCCTAGTCACTAAAAGGAATTTCCAACTCTGTAACCTGCACAAACAGCAGTAGGTGTTAAAGGTTCAAGCTGTGTTTCTTCTTCTTTCAGTATCATCATGACTGCTGGGTAAGGATTAGTTAATTCTTTGCTCCAGAGGCTCTCCAAGACAGCAGGAAATTAAAAAAGAATGTGAATTTAAGATACTTAAATCCTGAAATATATGAATAAACTATATGAGGTGTCAGCTATAGATCCTGAATTATCTGAACCAACTGGATTATAGCAGAACAGATGCATTCCTTAGGTGAGATTACTGTGTTCTGCTGGTGTAGCTATGCTGGAAAATAAATAAATAAATAAATCTATGGGTATAAAATCACACTGCCTGACTGATACAAGTTGGCAAAATCTCTAGAATGGATACATCTATGCCAGCAAACAGAAACATTTTTCTCAGCTTAGTCTATGACCTGAAAAAATAACATTGATTTATAAGCAAAGCTCTCCTCTTGCCACATATAAAGTATCTCAGAGCAGGAGCTCTGTCAACATGTGTAAACATCGTATATGGACAGCAAAATCTGAGATACAGATACAGGCATAGAGAGCATACATTGCAGGGGAGGAGGGGACAGGTAAAAAATCCAGAATTTATTAAATACTGGAAAGCAAACATAAAAACTTAGAGGGACCTTCCAGAATGTCCCTAAGACATGTTCCATATTTAATTTCATGATCTCAGAAATCATCCATGACACACATAATTGTACCATGAAGTAAAGTGAGATAAGCTTGCTATTACTTTCTTTCCAGTTCCTGCCATTTTAACTCTGTGAAATAACATGCCTACTTGAATGAAGAGAGTTTCACTGAAGTTATTCCAGAATTAGAGATATACACTAGCTACTGCATAGAAAGGATATCAGAATTCATTTGCAAGGATTTAAATCTCCCATCTGTAAATTGACAGTTAAATCCAGCTCAAGCTGAAAGCAGCCAACAGACATCTGATGACTGTTCAGTGCACTGTGTAAAATTACTTTAATTCAGCATTGGACAATACCCAAATAAAAATATTCATCTTTCCCATCTCAGTGAGTGACACGTTTACTGATGGTATCACCATTAAATCTTGTGTCCCCTTATACATCTCCTCCAGCAGCTGGCCTTTTGCCCAGTGAAAATGATAGGCATCAAAGCTGGAACAATTCAACTATGTCCCCATTACTCTCTGTGGTTGTAGCCATACTGAGCCTCACTGCCTTTACAGAAGCTTTGTGCAAATTAAAGGCTTGCCCACATGAAGCATGTTAAGTGGACAAGCATCGTTATGTATTTTAGATCTGCTGTAGCACGCCCAGTTCCCGGCCATATTCCAAGGGAAACAACTATTCAAATGGGGATGATGCATTTAAAAAATAAATTGTAGAGAAGCATGTTTAATTACTGGGCAGTCTGCCATACACTGAACAAATTTCCACCCCTGTGCTTGTTCCCCCTGGCTGTACTCAGAAACTTGTAGTTATAATATCCACTCTAACCAACAAAAAAATAAGAAAATCCTGCATTTCTACAAGCTTAGAAAAATCCCTGAGACTTCCTTAATTTTACCAGTGTTCAGTGCTTAGAATAAATCACAGCCAACATTTCCAAGTTTCCATGTAAGTGTCAAAAACATGGCCTAAATAACATTGCAGAGTAAACTTGAACATATACTTACCTATGCATTTAGTATCCTAATCTTTAATAATGGTGCCTTGCTCCTTTCTAAGACCTAATAATACTGGAAGAATATTTAAAAATAAAATAAAGTAAAATAAAAATACTAAAATAAAATAAAATAAAATAAAATAAAATAATAAAAAGATTTTTCACTACTTCAGCTCTACTAGCAGGACCAGAACCAGTTTAACTAGAACAAATTTCAGAAGTACATTTATCAATACAGCATACAGGTAGAAATAATGCTGCCAACCTTTCTTCTTTTGTAGTGAGTACCATGTATATTCTCAAAAATACAATGAGGAGTCATAAGACCATTCCCCATGAGGAAAAAAAAAAAAAAAAAAAGAAAAAAAGATAAATTATAATTTAAAAGATAAATTATAATCTAAAAAAGCAATGGTCCCCAATCCCTCCAAAATGAAAAGGCTTATTCTTATACTAGCACTTTAACCCTACCACATAATAAGTTGTAAACTTCTAACATAGTTTAAAAACAATCTTATTCCTTCTGGATTTAACCTACTTGCAAGCAAGAGGTATTTACTATCATCAAGATTTATTTATTTAATGTTTTACTAGAATTTAAAAGGTATACAGTACCTGAAAAATGATACTGCTGCTTTTGTTCTCTAGCAAAGAATAATTTACAGACTTCTTTAGATTTTTGAATCCTGGAGCCATAGTGGCCTCTATTGTTGTCATATTAGAATAGCATGTACCTCCAGTGTAGTAAATAAACTACCTTTAGACATTTTTTATTTTTTAAACATGTATGACAATCATTCTTGTACATTAAATCACCAGCATGGCTACAACTTACAGACAACTTTTAAAGACATTCCGTGATAATTACATCCTCATGCATCCTTCTAACATCAGATCAGTCACAGACATGCTACACTTTGTTGTCAAGTGAAACCAGGCTCTGCTTTGAAAATTATAGAGATATGCAAGGCCCATAAAATTTTCCCAGTGTGCTAAGAATATCAGGAAAGTCAAAGAGACTAAAAGCATTTTTTTCTTCTTGCTAATTAAACGCTAACTTGTCTGAAGATGAAAGATGCAATTGCATGCAACTTTAGCCATCAACAAATGTAGATTAGATCTTAGCTTTTACTCTCTGCTTTTCTAATGCTATAAAGACCTCCATTAATGGAAAAAAAAAAAAAAAGACAGAAATGATACGTTTTCACTTTTCCATATATAGCTTAACCCAATTTAAAATAAACAGTATAAATCTGCTTTTGAGACTACCTCTCTTTTTGTCCATTTGACTATTCAGTTCTCCCTGACAGTTCATTTAGACAATATAGCTAACTTTTAGATGAGTAAAGTTAATAAAGATGAATGGATATTAGAATTCATTTGCAAGAATTTAAATGTCATAACAGATTAAATCTGAGGTCAGTTTACAGAAAAACAGCATAGTAATTGCTCCATAATAACTGTGGATGCAATTAATATCAGCACTTTATGTATCAGAATGAGTTTTTAATTGTGCAAAACTTGAATATTAATATTATCTAATTTATATCATTCTTTCCCAACACTGCCTGGAAATAATTCAAATAATGCACGTCATTTCAATTCTATGAAGTTCTGAAGCCTACTATTAAATATTCTATTGAGAATAGACTAAAACTCAATTCCCTTGTTCCCTTTCCACTCGGGAAACATGACTGATCTTCCTAATTCTCACTACTACAAAGTGATTTATGTTCCTTGTGATTAATAACATATGACAAAAATTGTTTCCTTTCCCAATTTTTGAGCCAAAAATAATCTCCATTATTATAATGCCAAATATACGAAAAAGAAAGCAGTATTCAGCACAAAAGAATGGGACTTGTCCAGATATCTCTTTAAGATTCCATACTTTGAAGTGACAAATGTTATTCATATTCTGGGGAAAAAATGATATGAAATAATAAAATAAGGAAGATCATAGTAACCATGTCTACAGTAAACAGTGCATATATTTGTTTATTGAAACACGGAAAACATTTAAGTTAAATATTTGTTGATTGTGAAAGCTTTAAAAAGGAGTACAGTAGGCTTTTTCATCAATAGCCAAGGACCTGATGAATGAACCTCGGGTAAAATGAACATACAACTTATAAAGGAGGCAGGCCTAGCACAAAGTAATCGAAGATGTTGAGAGACCAGTGTTCTCATATTTCAGTGCCTTTGCAGAAAAGGATATGGCACAGACACTGTAAATGGGCAACTTGATTCATGATCTGAGTAGATCATTCTGCCAATCTCATAATTTATGTGGCTGCAAAGTTGCCAATTTTATGTTAAATTCAGACTGTGAACTTTTCAAGTTGCTACTTCTTTGACATCTTTTCACCAGCAAAAAAATGGTAACAATCATCCAGGAAGTAGAAAGTGAACAAAACAGACATACATATATGAGGTAATTCACTTTGACAGATGCTTGTTCCCTTTCAAGTATAAGTGAAGAAAAAAATTAAAGTAGCTTCTAATAGTAAGACTAAATGGGAGTGCAAGTCAGGAGAAATACTGCTTTGTATGCATCAAGGTATATGTTTGCCTCCTGTCAGTACCTTGTTACTTACCCTGAAGATGAATGATATTATGTAGTTGGATAATTCAGTAGAAATTAAGTTATTAAACAATTAGCATTACTGATATAAGCGCAAAGATTGTCTCCTAAAAGGTTACTTTTTCCTTGCCCTTACAATAACAGCTTTAGTAGACATGACAGAAATATTACGTTATAACAAATTGAAAATAGATAGTAAGTGATGGGGAAAATATGAATCTGCAGGTTGGATAGCACATTACAAGAAAGGTTAATTTACAGGACCCTTCATCTTTAAAATGTCTGTAGGGCATGTTGAGCAAATAACAGTTTATTCTGAAGATATAGCACTTTTTTCCTCTAAGTGCTACAGTAGAGATAAGGTTGTGACCTGATTTTAGATATTTTTATTACTAATATTTGATTGAAATAGAACTTTTGAATCCAGGATTTAGTAAGGTAACTTTTTTTTTATTTTTCTGAAACTTGTCAGATTCAGAAAATTGGTGATGTAATTTGCACTTAGAAGTAATAAATAAGACTTATTTTACTTTTTAATCCATCTTCAGATCTCTGATATGTCTGTGTTAGTCCATACACAGTACCTGGAAAGCTCTTGTTTCCCCCAGGTCTTCATTTGGAGCAGGAAGTTGAAAATGCAACTTTGTGCTATCGATGTTCAGAGGCTGCTAGAGGTTGCCCATCTTGCTCAGAAACTCAGAACATCATTGGGGTTCCATTTACCATTGTAACAGCAGAATTAAGAGAAGACAGATGGTAAGAGAAAGAATTATAGCTGGCAGCAGATGTTATGAAATCTGCTTCTAGAACACAATTGCTTATATAGACTTTTTCAGGCAAAGCCCAGAAAAAGGAAAACATATTTTTCACCCTGACACAACAGCTGGAGTCACTGCTATAGTTAATGTAACCATACTATTTGGAAAAACATATTAGAAATTGCATCATCATTGACAACATGAAAAAGAACATAAAAGTCTCACTCGTTCTACCATCATGTTGAAGCAACTGGATTTATGTAATTGAAACACATTGTAGCTATAGAAATAAGGTTTTGCTTTTAAAATGTTTAATCCTTGTGTGTTCTCATAGCTATTCTATCCTACAATGTTGGTAGGGATAGGTGATAAAGTCACTGATTTAATCAATTTGAGGTTGGTGACTGAGAAAATCCAAAAGCAGTACTGTCTATACCAGAGAAAGCTACATTTCCAAGCCACTGTCCTACAGTGATCCAACTTCTTTTCTTTTTTACACCACATGTCTCAAGAACCATGGAGCTGTCCTAACATGCAGTAGTGTTGTTAGTGGCATCTCCTGCAAATGAGTACTTCAGCATGCACAGATGCAACAGGAATTATATATACAACCAGGAAACCCTGCCCATACATAGTCCTCATTTGTGGTCCATTGGCTGGACAACTCTGACTTACCTGGCCACTACCAAAATGCCCATTCCCTGACATAAACACTAACCTAATCAGCAATATAAAACCTTACATACTGAATTACATCACAGGCACGACTGGGAAGAGAGATGATACAGGTGATATTCAGTTGTCTGAACAGAATGGTGTCATTTGTAACATCCCACCCAGCACATTCTGCTGCTGATCCAGAAGAGTGAAGGCATTCCATCAGTTCTGCATCATATCCGCCAGCACCATGCACTTGGTTGAGATATCCAGGAGCAAATAAAATGACAGCAGATTATTGTTTTCTAGGAACTGAATTCCTTTTCCTGTACTAATCTTGAGTGTCAGGTGCTGCTAAAACTTCTCTAAGGCTAGTAAATTAAAGGTGGTTAGGAAGATTCCTGGAAAATAATGTGAAAAGGCATGGAATGACCTGCATCCATAATAGTGTCTAACTCTCCTGGCACCCGAAACCAGAGTCATCATAATTAAACTATTTGTTTACAAGCACCATCAGCAACTGAAGCAGGACCATGGGTCACAGCTTGTGTGCCTGGTGCCAGGTGCTGGGTCAGGTGTCTGTATCTTCCCCAAACTGGATGTGCATGGGGTGCACAAGTGTATTTGCTGGCAAACTCTGACCTGGACCAGTCGGTGAGCAGAAGGCCCAAGGTTCAGTCAAATGTAACAGGTGGGCAGGGTGTCCATACTGGTACCTGGGGGGACTTGCAAGTGTCGGGTACCTGTGGGATGAGTGCAGGTGTTTGCTAGTGAGCACCAAGCTGGACCATCTGGAGAATAGGGGTCCTATGGGGTGAATAAGAGGACCCAGGATCTGTGCAGAGGTATCAGGTGGAGAGAGGAGTCATGCTGGTACTTGTGAATAAGCATGTGCTTGTGAATCTGGCGTGTGTCATGTGTGCCCACACCTGTGAGATACAGTGCTAGTGAGGCCTACATGTGGGTGCTGTTCAAGGCAGCGCCTTTTCTGCAGCAGTCAGTGCAGCTGGCCTTGTCCATGTCCTCTGTGCCCACTGCCTCTGGGATACGTGCTGATCTCCCCCACTGTTTGAACCTGCAAACAGTAGAGCAGCAGCCATGTCCATCACCCATTTGTCTTGGGGACAGAGATCTCGGATCCCTGAGCTCCAGTAGAAAACCCCTGGCCTGGAGCTGCTGGATGCAGTGGTCACTTGTAACGTCCCCTAGCACTCACAGACCCAAAAGCCTCTTTTGTGATTTGAAAGAGCTTGAAACATCTGCCTTGACAATGTTGGTTCTCATACCATAAGATGGACAATAGCAAGCTGCACATATTGGTCACGTACTGAGCTGCAAAACCTTCTGCAAACAAACAGCAGTGGGAGTGAGGTAAATTCAGTAGATCTCTTTCTCAGTAAGACTCATTAGAAAATGAGAGTTCTTGGCAATTTAAAAGTTTCAGGTATTTGTTCCCTTGGACAATGTTAATGAAACGGGGTTGAAGCCAGAGCTTGACAATTCACCCAAAATACTACCTCCTCCATTCCCTGAGCTAGCTGCAAATTTCCTGCTCTCAAGGAACCAAATCAAGGATTCAGATCTAATTCGTGTAATTTTTGCATGCTTGTTTTCATGCAAATATTGCTGTACACAAATTCTCCTCTGACCTTTTGTCATACCATTCCAAGGTACTTACAGACAACAAATATATCCTATCTCAGTCTGCATTGTGCTGATCTAAGCAAATCAATTTCTTCTACTCCCCTCTTGTATGGTTGCCTAATACAGTGGGAGATTTGGCAGACCTGTCTTGAACACAGAGGTTACATTTGTCTTGAACATAACTGACTAGACAAAATCACGGCAGTATGGTGTGGATTTTCCATCCTTACTGTAAATATCTCTCTTGACACAATTTAGATTTTAACTGGCCCTTTTCATGGTTGAAACACAGCAGAGGCTCTCAGTTACTAATCTCTGAACTTGGTCCACTCTTTATACTCTTCTTTATTTTCCCTTGAGGGGTTTACTGCACAAATGTTGCTATTAACGCTGAAGTGCATTACAACACATTCTGTAGTATGACATTTCATCTCAAATCCCTCAAACAAGTTTTAAAGGTTAAATTTAAAATGGTGTGCAGCACAGGGTCTTGAGTCCTTTGTGGTTGAGAAGGACATCAGACAGGATTTTACACTCCCTGAGAAAACCCTCCAATTATCCTCTAAGCACAGTTGAGGGAAACACTCCACAACAGCCCACTGTTTCTGAGGCCCCAGTCTGAGGGCTCTGGCCCTGGGTAGGTGAAGGTACATGCTTGCAGACTTGTGTCACGTAGGTAAGTTCCAGCAAGAGGAAAGGTATCAGAAATACCCAGCCTTGGCATTGCCTTTCTTTGCAGCCATACTTCACTGCTAGGAACTACGATGAAAGTTCTCTCTGGAGGCCAGATAACATAAACTAAACCTTGCAGAGTATCATCTACAGGTAACCTTTATTGAATCTAAAGTCCCTGAGAATTATTAAACCAAGGACTACTGTGTCTTGATACACATAAAGTAGACATAAAGCCTCAGAGGAGGGGGGAGATGATGGGTGAAGCAACATAGAGGTAAAAAAACACTGCATGATCTTGACAACAACTAAAAGTTTACAAAATGGGAAAACAACTTGTACTTCAGCTAGTTTAATGAATTAAAACTTTTGAAGACACTATTGTCGTAGTCAGCCTTAGGCTGAGTTTAGAAGTATGTCAGAACTGGAACTACCAAGTGTCATGTTATAGCTGCAAGTGAAGGGAAAAAAAATTCCTTCAGAACTAAATACACTGTGGTCAAAAAAATAAATAAATAAATTTAGAATGACTGAAATCAGTACCATGATGCAAGAGTGTCTCTAGGGCATCCCATTTTTCTCAAGACCACTGACACTATAGTAAAAAATGTTAGCATAGCAAACTGGAAAAATATCCCTAAACAGGAATGAATTGTTTTCAGACTGTTAATCAGAAACTCTTTATACTATATCTAGATATTCATACAAGAGTATAAAAGTTTGAAATATAGCCTTTATTAACCTATAGTAAATGTTTCCTAAGAGATATTTTAATGTTCTAGCATAATTTATTAAAGAAGAATAAACTAAAATAAAATCAAGTTTAATCTGTTCTTCTATTTACTACACTTGTTTTGGTTGGGATAATTTAATTATTTTTAATTGCAGTTTAAATGACCATAATGATATGATTTTCAATATTTGATACATGATTTAGATTAACTATATTGTAATGGAATTTTGAACATTAACACCAGCTGATTAATCAATTTAACAATCACCAACTGACGAGTATATTACAGCATATGACAACAATTATAAGAGTTATTGCCATAACTCTTATGCTATTGTTATTGTCATTTGACTAGATGATCTTAGAAGTCTTTTCCAACCTAAATGATTCTATGATTCTAAGATTTATGGCGCTCCTCCGGAAAAACAAAACAGACACATAATTTTCATTTTGGATTCAATTCTTACTTTCCTACTGAGTATAAAGAAAAAAAAAAAAAAAAAGAAGAAGAAATAAGAAGAAATAGACAATGTTTTCTGCTGTTAAAATATGCACAAAGAAAGCAACCAATTATAATGTTAAGAATCACAAGTAGGAACTAGAAAGAAAGCAACTAATTTAGTAGGAAAAATAAAATAATAACAAAAATCCTCACCACAGTTCATCTCACATAAAGTTTAGAAAGTTTGCTTTTATTCAGATAAGAATAGTGGCATTTTCCAGCTGTAAGCTACCTCATCCAAAACAAACTTATCTGTACCTTTGATTTCAACGCAGAATGAACAGGGACCTTGCAGATCTTCAATCACTGCAGTTTCTCCATGTACGACTTTGGAGGCTTGGACTCTGGACTCCAAGGAGACCAAGCAGTGGTACTGAACTGATAAATGTCCCCTGTTCTTGGGGACCTTGGGACTCCTGGGGAGCACTTCCAAAGCTGTGAAAGTACTAAGCATCTCACAGACACCACAATTTAACAGCCTCTCGTATTAACACATTTTAAGTGATAGTTGCTAAAAAGGAATACATAAGAAGGTGACCTGAGGTACTGGGGCACAGAACTGCCTCTTTCATTCCTGGCACAGGGTCAGAATCCTTTGGTCAGAAGACAGAACTGGCAGTTCTGGGCAACAGCAGCTAGATCAGAGAGGCCAAGTCTGCTTGCAGCTCTACGCGGAGCCCATGGCACACAATGATTTAGAACAGCAGCGTCCGCTTGACTACCAGAAACATTTATTATAGATCTTCTGCAGCACAGTGGGAAATTAGGGAACCAAAT
Organism: Anser anser; assembly: GCF_964211835.1. Lineage (NCBI taxonomy): Eukaryota > Metazoa > Chordata > Aves > Anseriformes > Anatidae > Anser > Anser anser. The sequence continues at coordinate 42,977,696 of NC_139722.1, forward strand.
GCAGACAGAGAAGAAAATTGACAAGTAATTGAGAGAATAATACATTTTTTCTTCCTTAATCTTGTCATACACCCGTTCTATCCATATTCTTGTACTATTACTTATTTTAAAATTTATGTTAATTTTTGGAGCACTTGGTACTAAGAATATTTCCTTGTTAAAATAAGCTACAGGGAGAACTTTCTTCTGTGTTTAACACATTTCTACCATCTTCCTTAGAAGATTTTCCTCCAACCATAGACACTCTTCACTCAACTTTCTCCCAAGCCATAGCTGTTCATGCCACCTTCGCAGATCCACAGCCCTTATTGTGCAGGGCCACAGAATCTAAAAGCCTCAGGAAAAAAATTCTTTACTTGATGTCCCTCCCATCATATCTCTGTAGATGAGTGCTTATAAATGCATGATTTATTGTAGGGCCTCTCTACTCTCTTCTAAGAGTGTTTTATTACTCTCATGTAATTGGAATTTCCAAAGGAAAATCCTAATATTCCACAAAGTCCAAGTGCCTTGGGCGATACAATTTTCCACATTTTGGAGTGGAGGAAGAGGGCACGAAAATACAGATTTATCAACACAAATGTTGTGCAAGAAAAATAGAGTACTGGAAAGAGCACAAAGAGACATTTTTTTTAATTTTTTTTTTCAGAATATTTTCATCAATGGAAATATGCTTAGTTCTTATTACGAAAGAGTGTGGTTGTATTTAAATACAGTTGTTAGTGTCAAGCACTACCTAACCCATGTTTATTCTAATCCAGCAATTAAAAAAACATTGGATATCATCAATACATCTGCCTAGTCTGTGATTCTTTCCAAGGATTAGTTAAAGTAAATATTTTGGGAACTGTGTAACAGAGAATTGGAAGAGCATTAATCTATTAACCTCTGTTATTCCAATCAGGCATTATTTTAATTCATAGATGTAGAGAAACTTTGTGTTGAAGTTGATTTTTTGTAATACCTCCTAAACATTTTTAGCTTGAACAGAATAATCCTGGGTAGCATACATATTTAATCTCATTTGGTGCTGTACCAAGCATGCTAATTATGCCTCTTCTTTATCTTTCAGAAGAATATTACATATTTTATGCCTCCTCTGCACAGCTCCACATAAGCTGAGGGTGCCAACATGCTATTCACTTCAGAAAAACTTCACGTAATAAAAAATGCATACAAATATTGCAACTAAAAACCAGTATGCTGGAGTCACAATAATTAAAATATAAATAGTAGCACTTAATTTGTGTATTCCCCAAACACCAAAGCGGTGACTGTGGCTTTTGGAGCAAATGTAAATCTATTCTGTCTGTCATAATTTATACCACAAATTCAATATTCAATATCTCAAATAAGCATAAATGGATCTTAACTATCAAGTCAAAGAGACATTTTGCAGCAGACATACGTTATCAATAGTCCTATCAATAAAAACTGTTAAAGCTTCATTTCTAACATTATTCATTAATTTCTTTTGATAAATAAAACAATAACACTATACATAATATACATAGTGTCACTGTTTTGAAGTAAAGATGCATTTAAAAGCAAAACTTTTGCAAGCTCATTTCCTTGCTAATGCTTTCAAATTAAAATGCAGTGACTTTTAACTTCTTATAAACAATTTACGTGAGTAAAATATATTCCAGACTTGAGGCAAGTACTTGAGTGTTTGGGTATTAAAAATGCCTCAGTGGAAGCAGAGACAAAAGAAAATAACCCCTTCATTTTAAAAATAATATAAAAATTAATTTCTTCGCAGTTCCACACCACAATCTAAGTAGACTGTGATGAATTTGGGTGCACAATTTAAAAATTATATTCAAAACCCCCAGGTATCGTTAGGTAAAGAAATAGGTTCCCTCAGAAAGTGTTGTAACCGCGAGAAACCACTAGAGGGCAAAAGTTCCATTGCAAAAAGAGTGCATGAGCCGGCGCCTTTGTGTCGAGAAAAGAAATACAGGGGAAAAATCCCCCAAAGTAGCGTTTGCCCTTTATAAAAAATAAGTAACAAAAGCTTGTAATCACAATATAAATTAGTAATGCAAACATTGTCAATTAACCTGTATTGTTTGTTACTTCCTGTTTTACAAATAGCATTTTTCTGCAGCTGTTTAGGTGTTCTCAGCACTAAAAAATTGTTTTAGAATATCTGGAAATAGGTAGTTTCTATTTGCCAGACTGGGCTGGAAAGTGAAGTACTAGTCCATTGGTAATTGTTACTGGAAAAAAATGGTGGTTCTTAAAAAGAGCAGTTAACAAAAATAAAATATGACATATCTCTCTTGAATATTTAATAACAATAACAATAATAACAATAATAACAATGATAACAATAATAATAATAACAATAATAAATAGAACTTTCTTAGTCTTGAAAATTTGTCATAGTGGAATAAAAGATAACTAGGAAGTGACAGCTTTTACTTAGTACTAACTTTCATTTTGCCAGTTGTAAGAGTAAATATACATTGCACTTTCTAAAGGTCCAGCTATATGGCTAAGTTGCATTTATGACTTTCATCGCTTTAGGTAAAGAACTCTTCACAGTCATCAGTGTGTTTATGCACAAAATCATTTAGAGAGCTAGTGTTCTCAATAACTTCCATGTGACACATTAAAATCTAGGACTAAAATTATACAGGGACTCAGTTATTGCAATATTCAACCATTAGGCATCTTCTACTCCAGCTAAATTGCTGTTAAAAGCTGAGAGCCCCAGCATCACACAGAATACACAGATAAAGTCTGATGCTGAAAGGTAGAACCATGCCCCAGTACATGCTGGAGGCTGAGAGGATGGAAAGCTGATTTGTGAAAAAGGACTTGTGCATGCTCTTGAACGTCTTGTGCATGCAAGTTGAACGTTAGCCAGCAATGTGCTATAGACACAAAGAAGGCTAATGATATCCTGGACTGCATGTGTAAGCCAAATAAAAGAAGTGTATATGAAATGCAGTAAAAATACAGTACTGGAAGCAGAAGCAGATCTCAGGGAGTTAAACCTTATAAGCACCAAGTGAACACCACTCCAGATTTCTAGAAGAACTGACAAATTAAGTTGCAAGCCAGATAGCATGTAATTTCAGATTACTGCCACAAGGCAGCAATCAAACAAATGTGAAGAACAGTAACACGTATTACCTCTGTTAAAGAGAACAAGAATAGACCAATAAATAAAGACTTTTTCATATAACTGAAATAACACACAAGGTTTCGTATACATTTTTCCTTCATCTATAAGACTTTTTTTTTTCCACTGAAAAAAGTAAAGATGTAACCCGTCCTTTTTAAAAATGAAATAATTTCCTGCAGTAGGGTAATGAAGTAAGAGCTCATCCATCTAGGCTCTAAGACACTGACACACTGAAATCTGGTAGTTTAGCTATAGAAGATAAAGATTAATACAAACCTAACCTTAGCAATAAATTGGTCTAATAGGAGACAACACTAGACAATTAAATAGAAAATTCCTGCGGCTGGGGTGATTACTTGGGGAAGCAAAGAATGTCTTTGGGCCTGATCTCTTTACAAATTTCCATTGCCAGAAAACGAGTTCTCATCACAAAGACAGAAGAAAAAAGAAAAAGGGTTGAATGATCTGAAGGGCTGTGGTAGTGGATATTCACCAATACTAAATACTTGGCTGTGCACTAATATCTAAAAATATGTAAATGAAAAATATTTTTTATTTATTCCTATAACATGAAAACAGAAGGATCTGATCATATCCGTTGGTCTAATGTGATATTAATGTGACTCAACTACCTAAAAGACAAATGCAATACTGGAACATCATCATTAAGAATATACTGATTGTCAAGCTTTAGACAGATTAATTAAAATGGAAGAGAATTAGGAAAGGGCTGTTAAGATGATAAGGACAATTAAAAGCCTATCATGGGAGAGAGGACTAGAAGAGCCCTACAAGAGTACTAGAAGAGGACTTTTTTAATCTACCAAAATGTAGGCTGAGGTGAAACTTAACTTCTTTCTAAGGTACTTCAGGAAGATAAACACTCAGGAGGAAGAAGAGTGACTTCAGCTAAGAAACATTATTAGCACAAACACAGATATGAATAAACTCTCAAATGAAATTTAGTAGAAACCCTCAAGCAGCCTTCCAATGAGAACTGGGGCAGAAAGGAAGGACAACAGAAGGGAGGGGAGAGAGAATGAACAGATTAATTTTGAGATGAGCTTTGCTATTCTCACAAAATTGAGTCTGGCTTTTGGCTCTTGCAGTCACCATGGAAAGATGCACAAGTCCCTTTTAGTACTGTTCTTGTTTTGTGGGTATAGCTTGAGAACACATTTGGATCCCATAAGTATAAAGAAATTCTACTCAAAGAAGCCAGCTACCACCTAGGCATCTGTCATAGAACCATAGAATGGTTTGGGTTGGAAGGGACTTTAAAGACCATCTAGTTCCAATGCCCCTGCTATGGGTAGGGACACCTTCCACTATACCAGGTTGCTTGGTAGTCTTCATGAGGATTTGAACAGTTAGGTAACACATGTAGCAGTACACTGAGGAAATTTAGACATTTTATTACATTAGGCAGCAACTGAATGGTCTGAGGATCTCAAGTGATGCATAAATTTCAGTCATTGGCCCGTCAGGGGCTCTAGCTCACAGTGAACTATGCATATGTACAATAAACTATGTGGCACTGCACAGCTCCATCATGATAAATCATTTAAATTGCTTTTTTGTTCCACTAGCCAAGCTAGCTAGCGCTTGCTATACTGAAGTCTGTGCTGTACACATACCAAAAATATCTTACCTATAATCAAAATGAAATCTGTAGCGGTAGACAGTGTACTTTCTGAATGTTATTATAAAGAAGTAGACAAAGAAAGTCATATCTTTCCTTTTCAGAATGAACTTTCTAGAACACTAGCTCCTTAATAAGGGATAAGTAAAACAAAATAAAACAAAGTAAAACAAAACAAAACAAAATAAAATAAACAGGTCGAGGTGGTTATAGATTTAAAAACCTTGAAGTATTAGTAGGTTATTGGAAAAAAAAAAAGAAAGAAAAGTCAACCAGGCATATCTGGACCAAGCAAATGGTTATCCCTATCTCATTCTTACACTCATCATTTCAGTACTTAGGCTGAGGGCACAGCAGAATTTTACCTTAGAGAACAGCAGAAGAGAAGTGACTACAGATTAAAACAACTCTATGAACACAATCAAAATATTCTACATTAACAAAGAAAAATAATAACTTCTACATAGGAATTTTGAATAGGAATTGAATGAAATCAGGAAGAATGAAAAAGAAGCATTAAGTGACAGACGCAGGCTACCCTTAGGAAGTGGAACAAATAAGTAAAAGATTTAAGAAATTATTTTAAAGAAACTATCTTCTATTTTGTGTATTTTTTATGAAAGCTGAAACGTGAAATTTCATGCACCAGCCTAATAGATAAAATTTAAAATTTTATTTAAACTCACTCATCAATATATGATATATGTTATAAATAAGGTCTCTTCTAATTCACCTACATTTTGAATTTGTGCTCATTTTACTTTGTTGGTTGTGTGAAGAAAGATATTTTTAATGAATACTAAGAAAAAAAAAGTGTTCAATACGTTGTCATTTTACATTAGATATGAAATTGAATAGTGCCACACTGAAAAGGGAGAAATGGAAAGTGCTTTACAAGACGTGCTTGGTAAGAGAGGGGGAAGAAGCAGGAAATGTTTTCCTGTACAAAAGCTATCAATAGATTTAATCTGAAATACCAGATTTTTGGTTTGGAGGATAGCAGGATCCACAAGCCTCTCTTCTGTGCTGGAAAAAAAGATGGTTTCACTTTCAGACCTTAGAAACAAATTAGGCTTGATGACGGTTTCCTACTGCTTTCATCTCCTCAGCCTGACCACAGTTTCCAAATGAAGGTTTTACTTTCTGGCAGGAAATGGGTGAACACGTCTGCATTCCCAGATAAGTTCTTCCTTTGAGAAGGTAAGGAACTTGGTTTATGTCAATCTGCCATGTTCACAAAGCAGAACAAAATGATGATGTATAGTCATATGATTACAAACAGTTGTGTTACAGGGTTTAACAGATTGTGTCTCATTAGCAGAGCTATTATAACAAATCTCCTAGTCTACTGCAGTGGAGAGTAAAACGTTTCAGCAACTTACCATGAAAACATATTATGATAAAACTTGTAGGAAATATTTTTGAAATTGGTTATCCTTTTAACATCGTATTTTATAAAAACAAGAACTTTCATTTACTCTGTATAACTTGTCCAGCTACTCATGCCAGAGATGTTAAGATGACATTCTACTGAAAGTCGGTCTGTATTTATTTTTCTAAGAGTGCCCTCACTCAGTCAATGTTCCTTGTATTAGGGAGCTGTTTCACAAAACAGAGCTGTCTCCAGACTCACTGAAAACAAATTTCTAATTATCCTTGACATGGGTCTTACTGTTTCCTAGACCCTTAATATAGAAAAGTCAAACAGTGAATAATCTTCACAAGATCTGGATGGCAGATTGGAAATTGTTCCTTTAAAATCCATAAACCTTGTAAAGTCAAATATTTTTGTAATGCTCTGGTAACAATATTGAATTTCATCACTGTCAAAGTCACAACCTAGTTCTGTGCCTCACTGAGAAAAATATATTGAGAAATCCTTTGATTCTCTATCCCTCTCTGCTTCTTAATTTCTGCTATACCTTGTTAGTTTCAACTGCTGCAGCTGCTTCCTTTTCCCCACACCTTGTCTGTTTCCCCCACTCCCCCACATCCATTCCTAATAAACCATGCCTTTATAGAAATATTTTTCACCCCTCAGATTGATCTTGTTTGCTTTATCTGAAGTTTCCAGGGTTTCATTGTTTGCCTAGGTTCCATTAGCCACTGCAATCATCTACCTCAACATAATAAGCCAGCCCAGGCAGGCTGCCTTTGCATTATAGCATCATAATGCCTTGAAAGAAGTGGAAAAATGAATTCATTTGTTGCAGTATTACATTTCAGAAGTTATAGCAAAAAAAAATTGCTTTTTTTTTTTTTTAGAAAAAGAAAATTAAGTGGCTGTTAAATCAGCTAGAATTATTTCTATTGCAATTGGACAACCATATAAGGTTAAAATACATGTATTACTTTAAATCAGGGTATTTTTGAAAAGGTCACAATAACATTTAACAGTAAAGGTTATATTAATATTATTTAGAAAATAATTGGGCAGTTTATCCTTTCCTCTTTTCTTTGTACAATATTTCTCCTTTCTCACCTCTTCCTATCACCCAGAAGCCCACCACCCAAAAGTGGAGATGAGTGGGTCCTGAAAATATGATTGTACCATGCTGCTGGCCACATAACATTGCTGCTTTCATACAAGGAGAAGCAGAACAGCCAAAGGCAGCCTTTATACCCTGAGCAGCTTTAAAATTTAATTTCATAGAGTTTTAGTTGAAATTTCTATAGCAGGCCTGGGAGTAACAGAGACTCCTTGCTCTCAAATCTCAATGTTAAAATGGTGTGGTGAGAGTACATATGAGCTAAGCAGCTGAAAGGGACTATGAGGCCATAAAGTAGAAGCTAGATAGAAGGGTCTGATTCTGTCAAGAGAATCCCTAGGGTCAGAGGAATTACATGCAAAGGACAGAGATAGGCCATTCAATACATATAAATTTTCACTGAATGATCAACTAGAGCATATGCCTCATTCTTAATATGATGATCTAGCTCTGCATGCGAAACCTTGCTAAAGTTTAAAGAAAAAACATTTTCCAGACCTGTTTTTTTAATTTAGGCTTCTCTCCATCTCATACCTTTTGAATTCTATCTGAATTTGTGCTTAAAAACGTAGGATGGGATGGGTTATCTAACAAAGTGTTTCAGATGCTTCTGGATTCCACTTCTTAAGGTCACAGCCACCATGAGAGAAAAAGTTTCTTGGAACCCCCCTCACTGTGATCCTTCACCACCTACAATGAAGAAATAAGAAACTAACAGACTTCCATGTATCAGAAGCCATCATGAATTCTGGCTGTGGTGCACTATTACAAAAGTACAGGGAAAAAGAGTCTGAGAGATCTGCAGGGACAGTAGATAGGAAATTAAAATTTTATCATCTACATAAACATTGGTTCAGATAAACATCTCCACTTTCAGTCTCCAAATCTGGGTGTCTCTATTTCTATACAAACCGATATATAATCCTTCAGACCCACTCCAGATAGATGAGGGAAAAATATTTTCTCCATTCCTTCTTCAGCCATGTTGAGTTCACTAAGTTTAAATAATTTTGACTAACATAGAGATGTACTCTGAACAGGGGTTGGATCAAATGACTTTCAGAGGTCCTCTCCAACCTTAATTATTGTATTATTCTGTATAATCCTTTCCTTTCCTTTCCTTTGTTTTTCTTTTCTCTTTCCTCTTTCCTCTTTCTTTCCTCCCCTTTTTTCTCTTTTCTCCTCTCCTCTCCCCTCCTCTTTTCTCCTCTCCTCTCCTCCTCTCCTCTTTTCTTCTCTTCCCTTCCCTTCTTTCTTCAAAATAGCAAAAACTACTAAACTTGCTGATATCAACTTCAGATGAAATACTTAATTATGACCTATAGTTCCCTGAAGACGCATATGCTTGAAATCTCTTTGGCATTGCAACATGCTTCCAGACCAACCCAGGACAATAAAAATAGGTGGCAAAAGCAGAATGAGAGGTTGTTGAAGTTCACTTTAGAAGTAAAGTTCAATTATAGATGAGCTCTTAGTCTGAGGGCATTTAATTTGACAATAAACAAATAGCAATTTTTTTGACATCTAAATGCCAAGCATCATATTTCCAGCAGTTCCAGGCACTTACCCACATTGTTCTCATTCTCCCTGTTCCAGCTGGCAGTCCCACATGGCATTCTAGTGCAAAATTAACTATGACTGGCACAAAGCAGATGCCTGCAGGCAAGGAGATTGGAAGAGGCATACTTATTTTGCCTTGACTGAAGCTTATATTGGTTGGTAACTGCAGTTATCTTCCAAGCTGACCTTTCTCAGGATGTGTTGGTTTATATTGGAAGTCAGACTCTCAAGTTTTGAATGAATTATGATGTAACAGTTTTTAATTATCCTCCTACCTCTTCTGCCTAGCTGCATCAGATGCAGTGCATTTTGTCAGCATTATACTCTGTAATCAAATTCATACTTCAGATAATTACATATATTTTACAGGAGCTTTTATTGTTTGTATTGTTATAAACTAAATCAACTGTTTCATTTTACATAGAGTAGAAAGTTTATGGTCTTATTAAAACTCCAATAACAGCCTGCTCAATTTATTGTTGTGCATAACAGAAGGCATATCTTAAAGAGGGAAGGGCTTTGGGGTTCTTTTTTTTATTTATTTTTCTCTTCCTGAACTTCAGCCCATTGCTCTCCATCATTATGCCCACTGAAATAGTAATGGTAAAGACTGGAGAACATAAGGAAAAGTAACAACAAAACCAGCTTTGAATGCTACCATTACCATAGTTCCTCACTTGCTGAATATGGTATCAGGTATATTAAAGGATACTAGTATCTGAGAATGCAGATACATGCAGATATGAGACCTCCTGTACATGTCATGTTAATTTCACATCTGATTTGTCATTAATTTCCATTTCCTTCCTGTTGAGCCAACACCGTCAGAACTACCCCTGTTCCATTCCAAGGGTATACTCCTCACAACTTGAATTGTCACAGGTCCTCATTCTGCTCTAAGCCTGTGGGACAAAAAAAAAAAAGAAAATCTGTGTCAGAAGAAAGGAAGATGAATTACTGATTCATATTCTCCATGCTGGATGTATTTGTCACTGCTCCTGCCCTTCCGTCATAGAAAGAAAGACACATTGATCACTGGTGTTCCCTATTGCCTGAAACAGTCCATGTAACCAAAATACAAATACACATGGAGAATTACAGACTTAGAGCCCTAAAGACAGTGAAAACTGCCAAAGACTTTTTGGTGAGGATCTTATGACAGAGCTAAGAGTGAGATCAGTAGCAATGGTGCAATGGCTAAAACCCAGCAATCAAATGCTTTCTGGCACTATCTGAGAAATAAAACTAATCCTCAGCTCCAAAGTCTGAAGGTTAGATTTCACAATTTAATGTGAAAGATGCTTTCTACACTTCAGAAATGAATATTGCTATGGAACTCTAAGATAGATGCTCTATTTACAATGGTCCTTAGAAGCAGTGCAGCCTATGAGCAAGCGTGCCTCCTGGCCTCACCCAGCCTCGCTCACTGTCATAGGGATAAAGCCACAACGTTGTCCCCTGTGGTCAAACCACAGGATAATATCAGTCTGACTTTGCAACATAAAGCTATAAAGCTGAGAACTTTATAGGAAGGACCCAGCTGAGCCATCACAGGGCAAATAATGGCAGACATCCAACACAAGGAAGAACATTTGTTATTTTTATGTCCCAAACTTGCACATAAACTTGCTCGTCTGCATCTGAATTCAAACTGTAGTTTGTAGTACTGTATCTAAGTACTACAAACATGAGAATCACTTGGGTTTAAGGATGATTTCAGGCATACAAAGTGTAACTTTGTGTTTACATACAAAAGTTTACATACTTCACACGCTTTGTGTTTACATACAAAGTGTAACTGCTTAAGAAGGGTGCTCTGTACTTAGCTTCAAATCAGTCTATTCAGCTTACAAATGATCATACCTAGGATTTTTTGAATTTGCCTCCAATTCAGATGTTACTCTTTGATTACCACCATACTGAAGTTCTATTTCCTGCACTCTGGGTGTCTTTTAATGTGTATTCCTCTGCATACCAGTATCTTGCAATGAGTATACAAATGTTATCAGGATTTTCATAGCATGTATGATTTTACTACCTCTAAACATATTAAAAGCTACTGTGCATAAAATCATTCCCAAATAATTGCACCATAAAATAAATGCAGAAAAAGATATAGATGACTACTCTAAAGTATTAATAGACAACAATTGTATATATCGAGTACAAGGTATAATTGCATTTCTCCTTATTTACAGCCAGTTGCTGTAAACAAGCAAAAGAAATACTTAAAATAGTGTTGCCTCATTCACTATATTAAACTACAAATGCAGTCTTCTGCAAGACACTCTGACAGTTCCAATATTAACTGGTATCTCCATGTCAGACACCCAACCAATGTAGGTATGTTTGAAATGGTTTCTCAAATAAGTTGAGAGATGTCTGCACTGAAAATTATAACATGATGAATTATATATCAACCAAGTTAGTGTCCTTACTGACAATTAAAATTCTCCTTTCTCATATTCTCTACTCTTGCAAAGGTGTTTTTTGTTTGTTTGTTTGTTTGTTTGGAGTGGATTTTCTAGCTCATAGAGGCATGCCAAAATGTTTTTCTGTGCTGCAGAGAATATAGAGCATTTTGTGAAATATAAACAGCTTTGTCAACCCTGCTCACCTCTGATCTACCCTAAAACAAAGACCTTTCATTATAGGATCCAAACCTGACAAACAAGCAAACAAACGGCAAAAGCTTGTCACAGTGACAAAAACAAAACAAAACAAAACAAAACAAAAAATAGAGAGAGAGAGATCAGGAAGTTTCTAGAGAATCTGAGGACTTCTCAGGAAAGGCCTCAATATCTCATAGCATCAAGGACAAAACTACTAAACTACTGACACCCAACAGCCCAACAGCTCCTGTTTTGTCCTTCTCCCACTTACACTTCCAGCCCTAAGCTACCCTAGCTGCATCAATTGTTTTCACAGCCTCTGAACAGGACATCTCAGATGTCCAGAGTTTTCTGAGTGGCACCTTCAATCTGCACTGTTCTGTTTGCCTCCCCACACTCCCCTCAATGGCAGTGAGATCCAAAAGTAATATCCAAAAATGGACGTTTAAACTAAAACTGCTGACAGCCCCTTACCTACAGCATTTAGCATGATTGTGCTGTAACGCAGCATAAGAGATTAAACTTTCAAGTTATAGATGTGCTGATGAGTCCATAAATTTCTGAATTAAGCCTGAAATTTCTTGGCCTACATTTTAAATTGAGTTTTACTGAATTCGTTCCTTAGAGTAGGAACAGGTAAGCCATACTAGTACATGCAGACAAAACGTTTTATAAGACAAAACTGTACTGTTAGTGTCATTATATTCTTAGCTCATCAGAGATATGGGAAAAATTCTGTACCTTTTAATGAACCAGATAATACAGATTGAGTAAGAAAGGGACACACAGCTAACCCAAAGATACCTAAAAACCAGTATTGTAAATAGATTTATTTGATGAGTAAATTAATTTTCTCTACTTAAATCAAGTAGTTTATTTTGATATAACAAAAGACAGCAGAAAGTCTTTTTTTTCTTTCTTTCTTTTTTTTTTTTCTTTTTTCCCTCCCAACACTCTTGTTTGGGAAAACTATGAATTCTATCATGTAAGCTCCAATATTGCATTTCTCTTTTTTACCTACTGAAGATCAAAATGAGTGTGGGATGTCAAATACTTAGCACTGCACATTGCAAAGATGTGAGGTCTTTAGACAGAGTATTACAAGTTCTTATCAGTACCACCATATGCTGTAATACAGAATGCACATAAACCTGTCAACACACATAATACTTGTTTCCTGATTAAAGAGAAACCTTACAGAGAAACTACACATACTTATTTCCTTCTGGATTACGATCCCATTTAAGGGTATACGAATGTAATTTATCTGTCAGAGAAAATAACAAACCAAATAGCAATGCATCTGAGGTAGAGAGGACTTGATTTGCTCGTGAGCTATGTCAAGTCAATTTTCTGTATGTAATTGCAGTGTAAAAGACTTGTGAAAATACTTTTGTTTCAACATATGCAAGTAGCTTCCGTAATAAGATATTAAAGAAATCTAAACCTGCGATTTCCTGTGATCTTTTGTATGTGATTATGGATTTTCAATAATAAGTTTAACATCAGTCCAACTCGGAATCTTCCAACAGAAAACAAAAATCCTCTTATTTCCAGTGTGTGGCAAACAAGTAAATTCCCCAAATAGTGTATGGTTAGTCTCTGTGAGGGAAAAAAAAAAAATATATATATATATATATATATATTTTTGTATACCTCATTAAAAGATGTAGGTGTTTTGTTGTCTTTCAGCTGGGTATATATATAGACCAAATGGGAAACTGCACTGCAGTTGCACTAAACTGCAACATATAATCAGAACTTTTCTTAAGACAAAGTTGCTGTCACTTTGGCTTGACGTCTGAGGATATTAGGAAAAGGTCATATCTTCTATTATGTGTAAAAAGATGACTTAGCTAAACAAAAGCTACCTAAATGAAAATCAGTTTTGATGTGAAATCTGTATTGCACAGTAGGTATCCATGGCATTCACAGCTTAATAGCAACATACATAGTAGTTCTGTAGTTCAATAATGCCATTACCAGTACCAGCCTTGTACTAGCTTTGCAAGCCCTTGGGGCTGTGGCTTGCTGGGCTTGCTTTATCTGAAATTATCATGGCTTGACTGGAGCCTGCTTTCAGATGGTAGAGCTGAACCAGCAATTTTTCAAATGACATGGTGCTTATTGTCTAATCCATTTCCTTTCTGTTTACCTTTATATAATTGTTTGGTTTAAACATATTTTTTACACCGAGAGAAATAACAAGATGTTATTCTGTTTCGAATGGAATATTTATGACTCCTGCATAATGACACAGTGTAGAGCAACGCAGGCACAGGATGATAGCAGGGATCTGCAAAGTGCAATACAAGACAGAGCACAGAGAAGTACAGGAACACAATCTTAAAAACGAGGGTGTAGAGTAACACTGGAGACCCCAAGGCTGCACACAGCCGGTGGTCAGTCAAGGAAAACTTTGGAGGTGGGCAAAAACAGTTTTTGGAGTAACAATAAAGCCCCCAAAACAAAGAACGAGTATCTCACATATGTAAAACATATATTGTACATTTAGATGTAAATTTACATTTTTAGATGTAAATCTAAATTTAATGTAGAATTGCAGAACAATGAAGAAAAAGCAAGGCATAAAGCACATTAGAAAGCATAAAAATAGCCCAAGCAGATCTTAGAATGAAGGGAAAACAATCATACTCCTCTTGTCAAAGAAGAGGAAGAAATTTCATCACCAGCTTCACACTCCTCCCTGTGAGAAATTCAGGATCCTGACAACTCAGTGCACCATCCCTCTGACTTCTTTAGGAGATAAGGTGCAGTGAAAGGTGACTGACCATAACACCAGAAAAAAAGGTGTATACTAGGAAGGCTTGGTATAACAATTTCCAACCATATTACTAATGAGATGTCTTTGGACTGCAAATATTTGTATGATTCTTACTGGACAAATCACAGTCACTGTGTTTTTTTTAGTGAAGGTTATTAGGATTTTAAATAGCCTAACAATAAATTCTTCGTTTCACGTCTGGTGTGTAACCCTTTTTATCCATAACAAGATTTTGAGTGTAAAAACCAGGGGAAATAAGTTAAATGCTGGAATTTCATTTTAAATGCTACATAGTACTGCAACATGGAAAATAATATACAGTTAAAAAGAAAAAAAAAAGATACAAACATACAGGCACATCCATACAGGCATACAGACAACACAGTGGTTTTCTAGTCATCAATTCATGTCAAAAGTCAAAAGTCATGCAATAACAGTTTATAGCTGCACTTCCTAAATTAGCTTTTAGTAATTGGGGCAAGTTGTTAAAGTTAATCTACGTTGAGAAATACATGTTTACATTTTGCATATATGTGATATATATATATACATATATATATATATATATATACACATACTTTCTCTAGGGGAATATTTATATATTCAAAAAGAAATGGATCCTAATTGGGTAGTCACACATCTCCAAGAACAAGAAAAATAAGGCACAAGATCAATTAGGTGTTAGTGAAGCAATTAAAATATATACATATATGTTAATTGAAAAAGACTGCTTGTAGGCAGTGTGACAGAGACTCTTTGAAGTGATGACATTTTTCAAAGAGATGTTGTGTTTGACAATAAAACCTTAAATTATTATGAGAATAATATTTGTATGCATGACACTTGTGACAAGTTCACTTGGCCTCTATTTCCCTCCCTCAGCCTAATGAAAGCCAGTTAGAACACCTACGGCCAAATCAACATATTCATACTTTCTGCTACTGATATCCTTATTTTAACTTTGGTGCTTCTTTATTGACATATTTTCTGCCGTTAATAATTTTAAGCACACTTTATCCTTAAGAACTTGATTTATGTTTTCTAAGCTACCATTACTAAAGCTGGGAGGTGTAGTAGATGGTTATAGTGGACAAACCAGCCCAGGCCCTCATTTACTCACAAATGTTGCTTGTTGTCCCAAGAATTTAGGAGGTTAAACCTAAAGCCATTTACACCATAGTCAGCCCTGAAAGAGCAACAAATGTTTTTACCTGCAGCACCTTATCACTAATGTAAGTGGTTTAATAGCAATTTGCCTGCACCATCACAATACTGGGTTTACTACAATAAGTTACTTTCAAGGTTTATGCTCTTAATTGCTCATTGATTAGTCACCACTCTTTATAGTGGGACCTCAAGAGTTTAATTGGAATCAATGCTGACAAATTGTGTATGATCCTGAATCCTCACTACCGACTTAAGTGGACAGATATACACTTCCAGTTTTAATTGTAAGTATGAAATATTACCTCATCTGTTTTGCTATTCTACTTTACAGCTACATTCAGTCCTTTATTTTATTTTATTTTAGGTGGTGGTGGTGGTTTTGTTTGTTTTTGTTTTTAGAATCATAGAATGGTTTGAGTTGGAAGGGACCTTAAAGATCATCTCATTTCAACCCTCCTGCCATGGGCAGGGACACCTCCCACCACACCAGGTTGCTCAAAGCCCCATCGAGCCTGGCTTTGAACACTTCTAGGGAGGGGGCATCCACAACTTCTTTCGGCAACCTGTTCCACTGTTTCAACACCCTCATTGTAAAGAATTTCTTCCTAATTTCTAATCTAACTCCACCCTCTTAGTTTAAAACCATTACTCCTTGTCCTATCACTATACACCCTGACAAAGAGTCCCTCCCCAGCTTTCCTGTAGGTCCTCTTTAGCTACTGGAAGTCTGCTATAAGGTCTCTTCTTTCTCCAGGCTGAACAACCCCAATTCCCTCAGCTTCTCCTCATAAGAGAGGGGCTTCAGCTCTTTGATCATCTTCATGGCCCTCCTCTGGAGTTGTTCTAATAGGTCCATGTCCTTCTTGTGCTGGTGACCCCAGAGCTGAATGCAGTACTCGAGCTGGGGTCTCGTGAGAGCAGAAGAGAGGGGGAAAATCACCTCCCTTGAACTGCTAGCCACACTGCTTTTGATGCAGCCAGGATATGGTTGGCTTTCTGGGCTGCAAGTGAACACTGCCAGCTCATGTTGAGCTTCTCATCAACCAACACCCCAAGGTCCTTCTCATCGGGGCTGCTCTCAATCCATTCTCCGCCCCATCCAAATTTGTGGTTGGGATTGTCCCAAATTGCAGGACCTTGGTATTGGCCTTGTTGAATTTCATGAGGTTTGAACAGGCCCACCTCTCAAGGAATACCACTCATTAATGATTTCTACCTGGACATTGAGCTGTTGACCACAACTCTTTAAGTTCAGCCATCCAGCCAGTTCCCAATTTCTTACCCACTGAGTGGTTTGTCCATCAAATCCACATCTCTCCAATCTAGAGACAAGGAGAAGTAATGAAGGACATAATGCAGGACAGTGTCAAATACTTTGCACATGTGGAAGCAGATATCAGTTTGCACTTCCCCTATCCACCAATGCTGTAACCCCATCATAGAAGGACACCAGATTTGTCTTACAGGTTGGTGTTTTGGGATCTACTGCATATGTCAAGATATGTTAGCCTATCTAGTCAATTGAGTATGGAGTCTGGAAATTTGATTTCTAATTACCTTGTACTAGTGTCATGGTTTCAGCTGGGATAGTTATTTTTCCTTCCTGGTAGCTGGTATGGTGCTATGTTTTGGAGTTTTGATGGAAATAGTGGTGATAAAACACCTGTGAGCAAAGCTTAGTCAAGGACTTGTCATCTTCTCATGTTGCCCTGCCAGCGAGGAGGCTGGATGTGCACAAGAAGCTGGGAGGGGAGACAGCCAGGACAGCTGACCCAAAATGGCCAAAGGGATGTCCCATACCATATGGCATCATGCTGAGTAATAAAATGGCAGAGTTGGCTGGGAGTGGGGCACTGCTTGGGGCATCAGTGGCTGGTGAGCAATTGCTTTGTGCTTCAATTGTTATGTATATTCTTTAAACATTATTATAATTTTCCATTTCTTTTCTGTCTTATTAAACTGTCTTGATCTCAACCCACGACTTTTACCTTTTTTTCTGATTTTCTCCCCCATCCCACTTAGGGCTGAGTGAGTGAACAGCCATGTGGTGCTTAGCTGCCTGACAGGTTAAACCACAACTGTCCTTTTGGCACCCAGTCTGAGGCTCAAAGGGTCAAGTTAATGACAGATCTGATCAGAGAGTGTTAAAACAAATATGTTATAATTATTCATTATATTAGTTTAGTAGTTGCTGGTCACAATATTGATTTTTTTTCCTCTCTTCTCAGAGTTGTGCTTTTTCTGAGTTGTGTTATATAACACCTTACTTGTTGTATATGATCCCTGTTGTGCTGTTGATCACCTTGGGGCCTAGATTAAGTTTATCATTTTGCTGTTTAACTGTTTTACTCTGGTTTATGATATGATAAAATCAATGGTCTTGAGGCCAATCTGGTATTTATAATAAGCATTGCCATCATCTCCATATTTTTGGAACCATCTCTTAGAAACTATTGATAATTACACTCTACCTTTTCTCCTCTGCAAGCCAATCTATGAGGGAGACAAAGGGAAACACCTTGTCCTGCTCCTTCACCTTCCCCTTCTCCTCCAGGTTAGTTACAATAGCTCTTGAGAGTTGTGAATATCTTTGGGATGTTCAAATCAGCATGCTCCTGTTTCTATGTCTCCTGAATGTGTTTCAGGTCTTGTTTAAACTTAAACAACCATTTAAGAATACCACCCAGTGATCTGCCCCAAGACTTGGTAGGTACAAGTGGCAGGGCATGTGGGATAGTATGGACAGGTATCTAGGACAGTGGGCACTTCTAGTGTTTTGGAACTTTACCCCTAAACAAGTGCAGAGTCCTGAAAAACTAGTGCAATATTTGGAAAAAGTATGCTGTCACCCTGGCAATTCCAGAGACGTGAACCACTGCAATGTGCTAGGTAGGGCCTGACCCATGCCTACTGAGCCCTGCTCAACACTATTCAGTACCCTCAGGAGGGAGAGGGGGAAGATAAGGTCTCTGGATCTGATGACACAATGACAGGCACCGTGGCCACTCCAACCCCTGCAACAGGCACTGCAGCTGAACCAGAGAACCAGCCTGTGCCTGTATCAGTCACCCCTACACACAAAAGGAAATGATGGATGTGAGTCAGCTCATTTAGTCAGGGATGAAACTCCAACTAAGAAGGGGAAGGAGGAATTGGATGAGGCAGGCTACTCTGAAACAGGGCCATCAAGAGAACAGCAAGAGGAAGAGGCAGAATTCATAAACACAGCAGTAACCACACAATCCCTATCCTCAGGTGAGTTGAAAGATATGCAAAAAGATTTCAGCTGTCATCCAGGTGAGCACATTGTCACCTGGCTGCTCTGATGCTGGGATAAAGGGGCCAGTAGCCCAGAATTAGAGGGCAGGGATGCCAAACAGCTGGGATCCCTCTCTAGTGAGGGGGGCATTGACAAAGTGATTAGAAAAGGGGCACAAGCCTACCTTGACCCTAGAGGTACAGATACATGAGATGCAAGGGAAAACAATCACAAAAGAGGAAATTTTCCAGGAAAATTGCTGTGCCAGTTTCCAATGGACAGTTCCCCAGACAGTGCAGAAGGGACCTTAATGAACGGACTTCTGATTTGCATTTACAAGAAGTGAGAAAAGAACTCTATGACGAGGACTAGAGAGCCCCTGTTTCCAGACAGGTGGAGGAAAAGGACAAGTGTGTTTATTAGACTTTGTGGATTCGATAGGCTGGCACATAAGACTGACAGTAGAATAAGGTTCTAGTGGACACTGGCTCACAGTGTACCCTAATGTCATCAAGCTAGAAGGGGACAGAACCCATCTATATTTATGGAGTGACAGGGGGATCCCAACAGCTAAGAGTATGGGTGGCCGAAGTGAGCCTGACTGCGAATGAGTAGCAAAAGCACCCCATTGTGACTGGCCCCAAGTCTCCGTGCATCCTTGGCATAGACTACCTCAGGAGAGGGTACTTCAAGGACCCAAAAGGGTACCTACTTGTGGGCTTTTGACATAGCTGCCCTGAAGATGAAGGAAATTAATTAGCTGTCTGCCCTGCCCAGTCTCTTGGAGGACCCTTCTGTTGTGGGGTTGCTGACGGTTGAAGAGCAGCAGGTGCCAACTGCTACCACAACAGTGCACTGGCAGCAATATCACACCAACCAGGCCTCCCTGATTCCCATCCATAAGCTGGTTCATCGACTGGAAAGCTAACGGGTGATCAACAAGACTTGCTCTTATTTCCTTTTGCAGCACATTGAGGCATAAAGATAGGAATTGTTGCAATATAGCAGATGTAGAGTTCTATACTGTCATTGACAAATCTAACTCCAAAACCCAAAGAAATATTCATAATTTAGTGATGCTTATATTTAGCTATATCCAATGCTTAAGAAGTCCCAGATTAAAAAATACACATATGCATCATAAATAAACATCAGTACTGAATCATACTTTCTTACTGGAACAATGGCTGTCTTGCTGATAATCATTACTGAAATGGAAGACAGAAATTTAGATTTTTTTTTTTTAAAGGAGAGAGAAAGCAGCTATATGACAGTGACACGTGAGAACTCAAAGGGAAAGGTATCTTATCCTAGAAAATGTTCTTTGGATTTGACCCAGCATTTACAGTTCTGCAAAAGAAATATTAGATCTTGCTAGTAGTATATTTTAGGCAAAACCACAAACATGCTCAGCCCTCTGAAAACTGGCTGATTATACTCTGTGGTATGCTAGTAAACATTTGTTTTATATATAAAACTGTCATTCCCATGTTTCACAGTTTATATCACTAATTACATTTATGCCAGAGATCAAAAAACAAAGAGGATATTGGTTCTTACCTTTTTTAGGCTGGAGAACTCCAGGCAAGTACAAAATATATAAATTATGCTAGAGTTTCAAGTCAGAATTGAGGCATCTATATTTTTTCAGGCAGCAGTTGTGCAGAGATAGATGAGATTGTAATTTTTGCACATAAATAACTTTAAAAATTACTTTAAAATTTTAAATGTATTATGTTCACCCAAGTGATTCTACACTTGTCCATAAGCAAGCTATATATCAAACCTAAAAGCATTATGCAAGTGTTTATGCTCACCTTCCTAAGTTCTGTCACATTTATAACTGTTTCCATGGTCTTGTTTTGTTTTGCTGGCAAACACACAACCATCATAAATCAATACCATGTTTTCAGCATTAGCTATCTGTTAAACTCATATATTTCTGGAAATGTCTCTTCCCAGGCTTTTCTAGGGTCCTTCTGTGGTAGCTTCTACTTTTGCATCACAGAGATAAAATGCCTTTCCACTCTGCCTAAATGGAGGGCTGAAGCTAATAAACTTGCTAGCCCCACTGTCTGTAACAGCCACAGGAGTAAAACACACTAATTTGCAGGCAGTGACATTATCCAATACATAGTCAGAACATCTATCAAAAATAATTACATATTACTTCATTGAACAGCTGAGATTTCTTGAATATGAATTATTTATATACTCCATTCCTATATTTTCTGCTGGAGACCAACTTTGGAAAACATTAAATCAGTTTTTGGTTGAATACTTCAGAAAGCATAGTGACAATCCCGTCCTGAGACTTAAGTTCCAAGATTAACTTCACAAAAAATATTATACTGAAAACAAACAGAACACTTGGGACACATAAACAAAATGTGGTACTTCGATGAGTAATAGTGGCATTACTGAAACTTGATCATGAGCTTTATAGATATACCAGGCACGATAGCCCTTATGTAATATAAATCTTAATAAGACAGCATGAATATGACAGGAGATATTCATAAGTTTAGGTACCTGGGGTCTAGCCCACACATATTATGTATTGTATATAATTTTTTTTTAAACAGCAGTCTGCAAGGAAATCTAGAATTTCCTATCTAATAAAATGTTTAGAGTGCCTAATAATCACAGGATAGCAGGATTGTTTCCCCTCATGCTTTTTATAATTTATTAATTAAACATTAATAATAATAATAATAATAATAATAATAATATAATCCTGTTGAATGCATTAATTTTAACCCATCCATCCCTATGCTTCCTTGCTGGTAATGTCAGTCCAGCAATTATGGGGATTTTTATTATTTTTGTTGCTTGAAAGGCATTGGTTTTTAGAGGTCCACCATGTCAATCTTTAACCCTTCCAAAAAAAAAAAAATTAAATCATGCAAATGTGCAAAAGAGTGGACACAGTGAGAAAAGAAATGTAGCTAGAAGAATGAAAAGGGCAACAAAGTGTAGCATGAAGATGTTTAATGATTTCAGGAGGTGGGTTTTCTATAAAGGCTGTCTGGACTATGAAAGATAGCATAGGAAAGTTAAAATCAGGAATTTTAGGCATCAGATATTCTTTCATAAAAGAACAGCTTCTTAAATAATAGGTTATCCAGATTGTCACCAACAAATAAAACTAAATCCCTACAGATTATGTTCATGCAAACAAATTTTATTCAGAATGACATCTCCCAATTTCTGAAGATGGAAGTACATATGCAAAGTTGAACTCTAAAGTCATGAAATATGAAGGTAAGAAAACATGGAATGGAGAAAGAGGAGGAAAAGGAAGCTCATTTTTACACCTCAGCAACAGACACTGGGGATTGTTTAGTTGATGCAGTCACAATTGCAAGGTGAAAGTGTAGTGTGTAAGGAGTGAAGTCAAATTATAAGGCAAATAAAGGCAACATGCTAAAAAGATATAGCAACAAAAAAAAACAGTAAAACAAGAAAAAACAGAAATGAAAGCAAGGATCCTGGTATAAAAATCTGAACTACACATTTATGTTGTGGTTTATTCTCTTATACATTACATACATTTATTGGAATAACAGGCCACGTCTTTCAGCAAGATAAAGAAGAGTAGAATAGAATGGCTGAGCAATTCACGGTTAATATGAATCCACTGGCAGATTTGCTTTCTTTACCAAATACAATTGAATAACCCAAAATTACAGAAAACTTGAGTTTATGTTTTGACTCAAGATATTTAATAGCTTTCTTATTTTGCAAATGGGTTCAAATATAGCAAGAAGCTAACTTCAAGACTGGTGGCCCAGGTAACACACATTCTTATTGTCACCCACTAAAATATTATTCAAGATTATTACCAGGATTAGGTACTACAACTTCAGTTAGTCAATGCAACATTTTCAGCAACAGTCAACGACCACCATTCCCACAAGAGGGGGTAAGTATAAGATTAAGTTCAAGATACCAGCTTGGGTACCACAGCAGGTAGAAAACCCTGATCAGTCAGCTTTGATTTTCTCTGCTGAAAAGAAGGGAATCCATAAAACTACATTTTTTAAAACTGTCATTCCCATGTTTTACTTCTTACATAACTGATTACATTTAGCAAAAGGAACATAAAGAATTGTTAATATTGTTCTGCATCTCCTTTGGACTCTTGCTGCTAACCTCATAAACAAGAAAACACTGTGAATGTAAGCTTCTTGCTGTGTAATTCAGGACCCAGCCGGGCCTCTGAGGCAAATCATACACCTGGCTGAGCAATGTAGGTGGTCAGCCCTTTGAGGAGCATTCTGTCTGAGGTTTTAAATTTTTTCATCTGAAAAGTAGTTTGCCTCCAAGAGACATGGAGGCTGCTAGACGCTGAGGACATCTCTGTCTTGACGGACCTGAAAGACCATGCTCCCCCACCTCGGCTCCAAATCCCCTACAGCTCTCCCCTCCCAGAAGCACAATTCTACAAATCGTTCTTGAGTGGAAGGGGTCCACAACACAGAAAAGCTCAAAGAAAAATGTAGGACAGTCTAATGTTATAGTAAAAATTTATAGTAATTTTTGTTTCTCACGGTGAACTGAAGTGAAATATTCTAGTACTGGATTTGGCACTGCCGTCTAATCTTTGGTGTACTGCTGTACATGTGCTGTTTGGCTGTAGGTTGTAGCCACCTATACCACCTGTTTGGCTACAGGTTATAACCAAACTTTCTTTCCCTGTAGAAAAGTAGATTTTTATTCTTTTATGTATTTAATTTTAAGTGTGAAAAGGTCAGTATTAGGTAATTATTTAGAAATTCATCTGAATTAACAGTATTTTTTCATAAAAGAAGTTGGAAGAATTGAAAAAGTTTTAAGAGTAGTGATTTAAACTTTGCAAAGTCATAGAAATTCATTTTAACAGACAACATGATCATCAATAATAATCTCTGAATAAATTATTTTTCGTTGTTTAGGAGCTAAAATGTTAGGTATCCAGTGATGGCATAATTTTCAGTTTCTCTCTTGGAATCTCTGTATTCAATTATTGGTAATCAAAATAGTGATTAAACCACTTTCAAAACCAATTATTCTTAAATTATCATTTGGCTGTTCCAACTGTGTTAATTAATGTAAACAGCAACCAGCTGTTTTTCCACTGTCACTACCTGCTTCTTGTAACTGAAGCCCTTTATTTTTTATCTTGATAGAAAATAAAATCTGATTTTGCTAATTCTGTCCAATTATTTTTTTTATCCTGTAATGTAAAGAATTCCATTAAAATTCAAATAGCTTTAAAGGTAAATAAGGGTGTACACAACTGCAGAAAAATGACACCGATGCAAAAGAAAAAATATATATTTGCTACAGTGAATCAACTAAGCATTTTAGATTTCCAAGCAGTTTTCTGGAGGAAAAATATCCTCAGATGTAGATGGTCTTTAATTTCTGTGATGTATATCAAAGACAAAAAATTACATGGACTGAATTAGAGTACTTATTAGGGAGCAATCATAAAAGATATTCAACATTTCACTGTCTCCATTCAGTTAAAGAGGAAAAAAGAATAAAAAAAAAAAAGAAAAAAAAAAAGAGAGAGACAACCCTTTAAAATAACCTTATCTGTCACCTAACTTTATAAAGTAAGTCTTCATGGTTATTTCCTCAGGGAATTCACTGTGGTAATAGAACAAGAAGGAAAGAGAAAGAAAATTCTTATGACCCTTAGAGACTTTGAGAAACTCCCTTAGAGAAAGGCATGAAGTATTTTTAATAAACTTTGTGAATTTTAATGAAAGGAGTTAAAACACTTAAGTAATATTTCATTGAAAATAAAAAAAAAAAAGTGATTCCAAATTACATCCCATCCTAAGCAGTAGATAAGAAGATTTTTTTCCCAGTCTTAAAATCATCTCTTGAGATTTAATTTATTTTATATTTATACAATCAAAAAACTTCAAAGAAGATGCATGGGCTTTTTCTTTCATTTCACAAATTACCCTTGTCCTTTCAGACTAATTTGTGTTTATGTCCTTTTTTTATCTTCCCAGCATTGTAAGCAGTATGCTGTCCAGAGCTTTTGCTGTTCTCTCCCCTCCACCCCCCCCCCCCTTTTTTTTTTTGAAGGGGGACACAGGAGGGTTAGGGGACAGACAGAAGAGAGACTGTAAAGACAGGAAAATACTTATACAGACAGACAGAATAAGTAGCGAGAGTCCAAAAGAATTCAGTGATGTTTTGGATGCGTCTATTACTTCCTGGGTTCTTAAGAAAATACATGCTGTCAGATGTCATGCCGTGTGAGTTCATTTAAAATATTGCAGACAAGATTTTTAATGTAGTGACATTTTTTTCTTAGAAATTCAGGGAATACAGGAGAAAGAAAAAAAAAAGCATCCTGTTGCTTGAAAGTAACTTTTGCTGGTGACATTAGAATTAATCTTTACGTGTGCAGAACACACTAATCAAAAAAGAAAGCCTTCATATCAGAAATTACTTAAGGAAAAGTATGTATATTGCACATCTAATGCATACAGAGCATTGGACTGTTTTTTCCCCTCTATCTTATGACCAAGAATATCCCATAGTGCATTTCTTCCCCAGCATATACACATATATACTATAAAACACTATGTGTTACCATTGCTATATATTAACAAATACAGTATCTGGGGCAAGGAGGCATTCTAAATTTTGAATTCAGGACTATTTTATGCCTCTAAGCAAATCTGAATTATTTCCTCATCCACTTTACCTCCACATCAAATTTCATTCCCTGGT
Organism: Anser anser; assembly: GCF_964211835.1. Lineage (NCBI taxonomy): Eukaryota > Metazoa > Chordata > Aves > Anseriformes > Anatidae > Anser > Anser anser. The sequence continues at coordinate 43,003,087 of NC_139722.1, forward strand.
CTCTATTTAGCTGCACCTATACTGCCTTGTGAAACACATCAGCAGCCACTTTTGGGTCAAGTGACACAACTGACATTGTACACATGCTGCTGAAGGCTCCATGCTCTTATGTTGACAGTCAGTCATATCTAAATGATAAGGAAGTGGCTAGCTAGTGGGTTACATCTATACCATATATTCAAACTTGGTTTGAATATGATGTTTGATGTTTACTTAACTTGCTTAGTCTCAACTATGCTAACTGGTCTAGGCCTATAAACTTTCTGGCATCTTGCATCTCAAGCACATCAGCACGCCACAGTAAGCTGATACATGAGTTGGGCAGCATTTTAAAAGCAAGTTTAGAAAGCTGCCTCACAGCTGTTCAGCAGTTTCCTACAATCTGGAGAATCACTTGTGTCAGCTGGGATCACTTCTAAGGTGAAAGGTAACAGCATTGTTTCCCAGCTGATACTGCTTCCCCAGCTGCCTTTCATCTTCCACAGCTGACTTTCATCTCTCCTCCTCCCAGGAGGAGGCAAGCACAAGGTTTGGTGAAGGAGTGTTGTTATTTTCTACCTCTCCACCAAGGTCAAATGCAGATACAGTAGTGCCTCTTCCTGAGAGAAGTAGCAGGTTCCAGTAAAAGCAAATAGGATGGTTTCCACAGCCTGCCAAAGGTGGCTAGCTCTATGGGGTCCAGTCTTTTTGCCTCAGTCACAAAACCAAATCAATAATACTTTTCACATAGGAACTATAGGCCTGAGGAAGGAAGCACGTCTGATACCATCTGTCTCTCAGCTTAGACTTCTGCCTAGTCTAGCTCAGTAGGCAGGCTCCTGCTGCTCGTACCAAGGTAAAATGCATCATGCAGCTGTTACTCAGTTTCTAAAAAGACTTTGTGGCCACATTAGGGAACAAAGAGGAATCACTGATTTCAACTGTTTCTTGGCACACCATGACTTTCAAATTTTAATATTTTGCATCAGACAGGGAAGTATTTTGGTTGTGGCATATAAAAAAGTATGACACTTTGTCAGTCTCATGGTCCCAGATGTTTTCCTGTTCTCTTCATCCAAAGATTGGCAGATATATTAGGCAACATGGTGATTAATGCTGTGTAAATCACGAAAACATGTATGATCACATGGCTTTCAAGTCTCCTGGTATCAAGTTTACCAGATGTTCCCTAAAGACCTGGTTCTGATACAGTATGTTCAACTTCAGAATGAACAGGTGCCTGGTGTTATAAACAACCCTGTCCTAGCCTTCTTCATCAATTTTTTTGGCTTCTAATTTCTCACTTCCTTTTTCTTGTGTGAAATAATATAACAGGGTTTTATCTTCTGTATGCAATATTTCAGTCATAAGCTTGAGAGGCAAGTCACAATTTATAAGCCTGACTACTTCTAGGACAATGCCTTTGGAAAGTCTGAATATGCCTCAGTAGTCAAGCTTTCTACTTTCAGCTAAAGCACTCAAATCCATTAATGCAAGTGAGTTTTCATAAATTGACTTTCCTGGCAGGTAAAAAGGTGAAGGGGCTGTGAAATTGACTATGACTCATATTGCTGTTCTGTTAAAAGTATATAGCCTGCCTCTTTTGTTGGTGCAGGGAAAGAAAACAATCAATGCACATCTAGTTTTTGAACTGTCATACCAGACAAAATATACTAGACATTGGGAAGTGCCAACAAATTCCACCCTCACAGAGGTTCAGGGAGTAATGTGAAGTGCACAATATAAGAAAGTCCTGATGCATCTAAATCATTTCCCATGTGGAAAAACAAGGCTGTGGTCCACTGAATAGTACACTGATAGTGTAATAGTACACAGGAATAGGAGAGATTTTTGATTCTATTTCTAGCTTCACTGCAAATTTCATCTGTAGTCATACTCAAGTCACCTTAATGCCTTAGAACTCAGCTTTCCCATATAGGAAAATAAATAAATAAATGCAACAGCACTTTACAAAGAGCTTTTATATTTGTGGTTCAAAAAACTGCTGCATCAGACTTGAAATCCAAAATTTTCAGACCTGTTTGTTAAAAGTTCGGGTTTCCCTTTAGATTAAAAGGGAGCAGAATTAGTAAGAAACAAATCTTTTTCCACTTCTACTGTGTTGTGTTTGTTTGTTTGTTTTTTCTTCAGGAATCTGTCAATCTCAAGGAGACTGTCAATCTCCACCAAGAGCCAGGTGCCATTTAACCAACAAAATGCCAGTCTAGGAAACAAGCACTACATACACAGATATTGAGAATTCATTCCATCCATATTATTTCTATCTTAAACCGGTAAAGAGTAGTCTTTGGGTTTTTTGTTTGTTTGTTTGTTTTTGTTTTGTTTTTTCCCATTTTTTTCTTTATTCTCATTATATCGTAGTATTCTTACTCTTGATCAAGTGAAAGCATTAATCTTTTAATTTATATCAATGATGTTAAGAGGCCTCCTGCCATTTTTCACTAAGCTTACAACATCACCGCTAAATTTACAAGTCTATTGAAACATTTATGCTTATGTATCCTCAAATGGATTGATTCAGGTTTCTCTGTACTGGAACCACAAGTCCAGTTAAGTACAAAATTACATGCACAGTAGAGTTTAACTGCCAAAATTAAATGTTGGTTTTGTTTGTTTGTGGTTTTGTTGTTGTTTGTTTTTTTAATCAAATACCTTAGAATGCATTTGTGTTCCCTTCCTTGTTGTCTTTTGCAATGGTGATCTGTATTAAGACTGCTTTTTTGTCCTCTTTAAACATTAAGAGAAAATAAAGCAAGTGCATTACTCTTTAAAAGCTTTAAAGAATGCCGTTAACATGTATTCTTCCACATTTATTAATGAAGCATAATTTCCAATAAGTACATGTCTACTGCAAAACATGTCAATTGTTTTCTGAGAATATGTGGATTTATACTTTGAGCTGAAATACATGTACTCAATCAATTTTAGTGCTTAAAAAGCCTGTTTAAGGAACTTGTATTTTGCTACAAAAAAAGTGTTGTGTAAGCCTAGGTCCCTCTAATGACAGCTGCCATTTAGCAGGTATCAATTTCTTAATAATTATCAGAGCAATAATAAAATATTCTATGCATATACGGAAAAAATATTAGTACTCTCTGGCAAAAAGATCTGTCATGAATGGTTCTAAATTGATTCTACATTGCAATCTCAAAATAACATTTACAATATTTTACAATATTTATATAAATCTGCAGATGCATGCATATGTTAAAAGTGAATTTGCTGATGCCTATACCTATACTGATATTGCAAGTCTGGACATTAAATGGGTGAATGAATATAACTTACACTAAATCTATAGCAACAGTGTGAAATCCAGGAACAGACTAATGGCCTTGTGTATGAAAGCTCTGACTTAATGGACAAGAAACAAAAAGTATCCATCTTACTGATTTCTCAGCCAATCTGGTTTCTCACAGGGAATGTACCGTTATTAAAATAACTTCATCTGGATGATGAAACTGCTGATTTTATTCCAGGTTAAGTTACTTCAGAGAGGGCTCTGCTTATTGGCAGTGTGCTGCACCTACAAATATTAAGGCAATCAAGAAACTCCATTATGTGAGCCAGGAACAGAAATGATGTCTCATGATGTCTAATGTTTCAGTGTGGTGTTACTGATAGGGAAGATTAATAATCATCATCACACAGTGAAGCTGTAGCTTCCACCCTAAAGGATTTTGTTTTATGTATAGATCAGATGTATAGACTAAGTTGCCAGCAACTCTTTCTGAAAGTAAAGCACAGCAAAGGCACTATGAATTTTTAATGCCCGTATTTTATTAGAATACAAATTAGAATAAACTACCTTGTAGAGGAAGAAAACATGACTCCCCTTGTTGAAACAGACCAATAAGAGATTTGAAAGAAAATCTTTCTGGGCCTACCTTAAATTTGGCAGAGGCAGTCCTTTCCTAGGAATCTCCAGTCTACACAAGTGCCTTCCATGCCTTCAGATCTCCTTTCCAACTCCACAGTATGCACTCCTTGTTCAACTCAATATTCTTGCTCTCTCCAACCAAGCTACAAAATCCCCATTTCTGTCTGACCAACCTGTTTTTCAGCAGGTTTGTCCAAGTAAATAGGGTGAATTGTTCTTGTAGAAGAACACTTGGTGAGTGGTCTGGAGAACAAGTCTTACGAGGAACAGCTGAGGGAGCTGGGGTTGTTGGAGGAAGCTTGGGAAGAGAAGGCTCAGGAGTGACCTTATCATTATCTACAGCTACCTTAAAGGAGGCTGTAGTGAGGTGGGGATTGGTCTATTCTCCCATGTGCCTGGTGACAGGACAAGGGGGAATGGGCTAAATTTGCACCAAAGGAGGTTTAGGTTGGATATTGGGAAGAACTTCTTTACCGAAAGGGATGTTAGGCATTGGCATGGGCTGCCCAGGGAAGTGGTTGAGCCACCATCCCTGGAGGTCTTTAAAAGAGGTTTAGATGTAGAGCTTAGTGGTATGGTTTAGTGAAGGACTTGTTAGTGTTAGGTCAGAGGTTGGACTAGGTGATCTTGGTCTCTTCCAGCCTAGACAATTCTGTGATTCTGTGAAGACAGTCTCCTCTCTGCTCTTGAATTTGCATGCAATCTTTGAGCAGGAACCATGGTAATCTTTTCTGTATCACTGCATTTTTATTTATTTATTTATTTATATGCACTGCTTTACTTAGTTCTGAATGCAAACTGGTAATATGAGTTCCTTAGCTTATCTAAGTCTTCAGAAGAGCTTCAGGTTTTCAAAAAGGTAAGAAGGGTTTGGCACTTAAGTAGGTTTACGTATTGCTGGAGAAAGCAGTGACTGCTGATGACCCTTAAAATGCCTGCCTTAGTGCATTCACACATGCACATGTAGTTCTTACAAATAATGCTAGATACTATTCTATTGATTAAGTAAAGCTTATATTTTCTTTGTAATGCTGATACTTAGACATATATTTTGAAAGCCTTCAAAGCTAGTATTTTTTCTTTGACTTCAGCATGCAAAAATCTCTTTAAGTTAATGGTGTGCAGTCATCCAGACCAATTTACAAACACACCTAGAATGTAAGAAGCTTCTTTTCTTCACACAGCTTGCAAGATCTGGAAGAGAAGATCTTCCTGATCAACCCTTAGCCAATACTTATGGTCTGATGGTCAACACTTAGCCAATATTTAGCTCCCAGCTTTAAATATATAGATGGAGCATCGTAGAAGTTTTATGGCTGGCAATTGGTAAGAACTGACTACTGCTAATTGGGAAAAAATGAGGTAAAAGCACAAGATGTTTTAAAGTTCTTTTCTGCTTCTGATAACTACTCAGTTCTCAGTTAATTCTACTGATCATAACTGTACTTCTATGAACATTCTTCACAATACTAGCAACAAATACCAGTAACAGTTGAGATCTTAATGAGTTTTGTTGTTGTTGTGTTTCTTTTTTTTTTTTTTCTTTTTAGAATTCCACTTGACTTAATGAGATGTCCTTTTCCCTTGGGTAGATACAGTAGAAACACTGTCTTCTCTGTAAAACATATTACTAAGTTTTTTGAGAATCACTCTGAGTAGTTTTTCTTTTGCTTTTCAAAGTAATAAAAAGGTCATTTTGTCATCTGGTAGTTAAAATATTAAAATCTGAAACTATCTCTAAGTGCACAAGAAACAAGCCTGTACCATTGGCAGATACTGTTCTGCATTATCAGAATATGTTCTCATCATGTAATTAAAAACTACTTAATACTACACATATCTATCTCACAGGTACTTAGTATATTTTGAGTGCTCTGAAGATCTGTGAGGCTATATAAAGGCTAAATATTACTGTTATGGATCATACGTATAGAAGAGATTCACATGGGACAAACAAAGCTTAATATACGAACCTCTGAAGAAACATCTTAATACAAGCCTCAGCTACTTTGGTCTCCCGGGTGATTGTCTTTTTGAGAGACTAACTGGTATACAAGTTTTATATAATAAAACTGCTAGATGTGGCATTATTAGTCCAGCTTAACCAGCCATAGAAATAATTTTTATTATGACTGACTGTGGTGGTTTTACCCTGCTGGGCAGCTAGACTCGACCACAACCTCCCTCCCAGTCCTCCTCCTCAAAGGGAAAGGGGGAGAAAATAGGATGGAAAGGGCTCAAGGGTTGAGATAAGGACAGGGATATCACTCACCAATTATCATCATGGGCAAAACAGACTCAGCATAGGGAGATTAATATAATTTACTACCTATCACTAGCAGACTAGAATAGTAAGAAACTGAAAGAAAACTAAAAACACCTTCCCTTCATCCACCCTCTTCCACCTCCTTTCCCCAAGTGGTACAAGGGAATGCGGAATGTGGGCTGCGGTCAGTCCCTAACTCTTCATCTCTGCCGCTCCTTCACGGTCCCTCTCTGCCCCTGCTTCCCGTGGGGTCCCTCCCACGGGATGCCGTCCTGCCCGAACTGAGCCCGCAGGGGCTGCCCAGAGGCAGCAGCTCTTCAACAACTGCTCCCACACGGCTCCGTACCACGGGGTCCATCCCCCAGGAGCAAACTGCTCCAGCACGGGTCCCCCACGGGTGGCAGCTCCCCCCAGACCCCCTGCTCCTGCGTGGGCTCCTCTCCACGGGCTGCAGCTCCGGCCCGGGGCCTGCTCCTGCGGGGGCTCTCCATGGGCCGCAGCCTCCTCCAGGCCACATCCACCTGCTCCACCGGGGGCTCCTCCACGGGCTGCAGCGTGGAGATCTGCTCCGTGTGGGACCCGTGGGCTGCAGGGGGACAGCCTGCTCCACCAGGGGCCTCTCCACAGGCCGCAGGGGAACTGCTGCTGCCTGCCTGGAGCACCTCCTGCCCTCCTGCTGCACTGACCTTGGGGGCTGCAGGGCTGGTTCTCTTACATTTTCTCACTCCTCTCTCTCCCACCTGCTGTTGTGCAGCATTTTTTTTTTTCCCTTCCTCAAATCTGCTCTCCCAGAGGCCCACCCAGCATGGCTCCCTGGCTCAGCTCTGGCCAGCAGCAGGTCCCTTTTGGAGCCGGCTGGAGCTGGCTCTGCTCTGACATGGGGCAGCTGCTGGGCTCTGCTCACAGAGGTCATCCCTGCAGCCCCCTGCTACCAAACTCTTGCCACGTAAACTGGATACACAGACAGTTTTACTTTGTTTAAACTATTCTGTTAACTATTCTGTTATTCTGCCAAAATTGTTCATTTAAAATACACAATAAATTAAAAGAGTCAGGGCTTTAGGGATCAAACCCAATTTTCAAATACTGAAAAAATAATAAAAAAGAGGAACTATAATTTTTTTTTTATAATGATTTTAGAAGATTACCTAAAAGTATTAAAGTGTGGGTGGTATAGAGATTCTTTAAACGCTTACTTAGAAGGTGACAGTAAATGAATATCAAATTATCAATAGAATCTTGAAAAGATAAGTGCACCAGTCTTATTTCAATGGTTTGGTTAAACAAACAAACAACAACAAAAAAAGTGTATTATAAATCAAAAACCATCCTTCAGAAAGGAAAATTTTTACTCATATAATTATGATTAAGAGAGATATAACATGTGCTCTGACCAGTTAGAAGGTTGCTACAATAGACATGTCAAAAAATACTTTGGAGTAACAACTTGCTAAGGGGACAAAATTTTCAAATGTATAGAAGCTGAATATCTACAGAATGCTTAAGATGAGAAAAAACATCAGAAAGCCTGTTATGAGAGAATAGTATACTATAACTGAATTTCTAAAAGGTTTTACTCAAGTATAGCATCAGTGGCTTTTAGAGAAAAAAGCATGGATTAGCAATCAGGCTTCTCATTGTTTTCTAACCAGTTACAAGACTAGAAGCAAAGGATGAAAACAATTGTGTGGGTTCCACAAAGCTTCCATTGTGGTATAGATTATTAAAAGAAAAGCTGACCAAAAAGAATTGCCTATGATCTCATGATAGTAGTTGACTGGGGAGTAATATAACAAATGAAATTCTGTCAGTAAATGTATAATGAAACAAAAAGAAAGAAAAACTCAAAAACGATGTGATAAAAAACAACAAAACCAAAACCACAATACCATACCTGGTATGTACAGTATTTATTTAATAATACAGAGAGAGGCAGCAGAGAAAGTCTTACAAAGCAGTTTACTGTTCAACAGAGGTCAGTAAGTCAAATAGAATGTTTGAAAGAAGATAGAGAACAAAACACAAAACCAGTATTATGCCATGGCATAAACATGTGATAAGTACCTATGAAAAATACTGTGGGGTCCTGATCTCCCCATCTCAGAAAATGTATACAGAAATATAAAGTACATAGGTGATAGCTAAGAAATGAAACGAAATAGCTACTTTACAAGAAGAATTGACTTGATGATAACTCTGCTACTCAGAAGAGAGATGCCTGGTGGGAAATAAGATAAATTATGGTGAAATCATGACAGTCATATGAAAGAAATGGCTACTCACTATTTTTCATAATGCAAGAACCAAAAAAAAAAAAAAAGTCTATGAATAATGAGGCAACTGTTTCAGAAAAAAAAAAAAAAAAACGTAAATTTTCATCCAATATGCAGATAAAGTATAGAGCTGTACTGCTACATGAACTACTGCATGAATGGTGGAAAAAAAAAGCTGTAAATACTGTCTCTGGTTCACAAGACAGCTTACTACTGGAAGCAAGAAGGATATTCTATGCCACTCAGCTTGGCCAGTTTATGTGCTTATTGCTTATGCTGCTAGTCACTGGTAAAAAGAGGCCAGATCATGCTTTTTGTTTGTCACAGTACAACTGTTCTTACAGCTTAATATTACCCAAACTTATTGACTTAGTGCACAAATATATTACACTGTCAGCATGGAGCCTCCTCTGTAGTAAAACAATTAAGATAAACTCAGTGAGGAGAGATTTCAGGGTCAGCTAAAACCACTGTAAAAAGCAGTTCATAAAATAGTTATTTTCTTTTGGTGCTCCTGTCTACATTGCTTTTATTTGATGCATTCTGCCCTCAAGTCAAACTATCAAAAATACTCCATGGCATAAAGGAACACAAATGCCAGCATAGTCAGATAACACTATTGATAATTTACTGGATGTAGCCAGACAAGTAGCTCTTAGATGACTGAGTTCATTGCTGAAGAATAAGTGGCTAGGGCGGTATCATGAAAAATTACAGATCTCTTTCAGATTCAATTTCTGGAAAGCACAGGAAAGTATCTGAAACAATTTATAATAGATGTTTCTGTGAGGAAAATATGTACCTCCAGCTGGTCAGATCAGTTGTTAGTTAGCTAGTGTCCTGCTTTCAACTGGGATAGAGTCAATTTTCTTCCTAGTATCTGGTATGGTGCTGTGTTTTGGATTTAGGATGAGAATAATCCTAATAACACACCGATACTTTAGTTATTGCTGAGCAGAGCTTACATTAAATCATGAACTTTTTGGTTTCTCCTACTGCCCTGCTAGTGAGGAAGCTGGAGGTGCACAACCAGGAGTGCTGACCCAAACTGGCCAAAGGGATATTCCATACCATATGGCATCATGCTCAGAGATAAATCTGTGGGGATTTACCGGGGTGGGGGTCTGCTGTTGCTTGGAGACTGGCTGGGCATCATTCAGCTGGTGGTAAATAACTGCACTGTTTATTTATTTTTTGTCCCTTCCCTTCCCTTCCCTTCCCTTCCCTTCCCTTCCCTTCCCTTCCCTTCCCTTCCCTTCCCTTCCCTTCCCTTCCCTTCCCTTCCCTTCCCTTCCCTTCCCTTCCCTTCCCTTCCCTTCCCTTCCCTTCCCTTCCCTTCCCTTCCCTTCCCTTCCCTTCCCTTCCCTTCCCTTCCCTTCCCTTCCCTTCCCTTCCCTTCCCTTCCCTTCCCTTCCCTTCCTTTTCCTTTCTTATTAAATTGTTCCTGTGTCAGACCATGAGTTCTTGCATTTTTCATTTCAGTTCTCTCCCTCATCCCACTGTAGGGGGTGGGGGAAGAAAGTGAACAAATGGCTGTGGGGTGTTTAGCTGTCCTGCAGTTAATCTGCAACTGCTAGTTAGTTAGTCAATTAGTTAGGCCAACAAGCTAGTTCAGCTACTAGATTTATAGATTGCTAATAACTATTGTGATAATGTTTTCTAACAGTTTGAGTATATATGTGATCATCATCCTACAGCTCAGGCAGGATTGCCACAGCATACCTCAGCTAGAAGCCTGCAGCACTTAAGATATGCCTATAAAATAAAAATACCAAATTACTTAAAGTTTGTTCCTTTTGTTTGGGATTTTCTAGGGCTTGGATGGATGATGTTTCCTAAAACTCTGAAAAAAAAAAAAAACTCAAAAAAAAGTTCTGAAGGGAAGACTGATGTTTCCTGTCTTTGGCCCAGCAGAACTTTCCACATGGAGGTCCTCTGTGTGGTTCGCAAAGATCACAACTCAGATCCGTGGAAAATAATTTTCTCCAGTAGCTAAAACCACTGCAAAACTTGGCAGCAATAAATACAGCAATACAAGCACTTTCTCCTGACTTTATTTAGTGCACCATGTGCACTAAACAGTAGTATGGCTGCAGTACCAACAACAGTGTAGAACATGCCTCCTGCCACACAGTTTTTCCTTGTGTAAAAAAAAAAAAAAAAAGAGAGAGAGAGAGAGAGAAAGAGAGAGAGAGAAAAGAAAACAACCAGCATACTAAAAATGTTGTCCACAAGTTCAATGAAATACCAGAGGATAGAGGGCCATATGTTAGAGTGACAAATACAGTATAGTATCCTATGTAAAATAGATTTTATTTTATACCATAATCATTGTGTGATTCAAAAAGTTAAAAAAGTAATCAGGTTATAGAGTGTCTTATTTGTTTCCACTTTATATCGAAATCCATTATGTTAGACTAAAAGAAAATGTAAGGCCTTTCTTTACTCAAGTCAATGGCCAAGAAAATCATTATCAAACTCTGTTATAAAATAGATTTTCTGCTGTTGGGTATTGAAGCTTCTCAGGGTACCGTGACTTCATTAAACTATTTGACCTTACTTATGTCTTATGAAGTACTTTATGAAATAATTGTAGACTTTAAGGATGCTTTTCTTAGCAAATAACGGTTACAATTTCAACAGAGATGTTCAGATTTATCTTGCAGGAAATTATAGACAGCGCAATACCGTATTTTCACCTTTCAAGCTGTCAGAATAAATACCATGTTAGAAAAATCTAAATATTGCACTTGGCAAACATGCAAATTCCTTGCCTAGAAGATCCATTTATTATTATCTTTACTATACACACATTTTTATGCCAAATCCTGCATTTACATATGTTTGGATAGGTTTGTAATGGGTTAGGATGCTATTCATTAGCAAGGGCAGTTGTAACAGAGGTAATGCAAAAAATGTTTGAAGACTGTTATACCTGTTTATTATTTAAAGATATGTTTCTCTGAAGATAATAAATAGAGAAAAGCTAAGACCCCATTTTCCTCTTTTCTTGTTATAATATTCTTATTCTGCTTCCATATTATCTCGCATCAGAAAAGTAATAGGCTATCATCCCTGAATGAATTTAGTTTCTCATTCAATTTAATCTCACTTCATATTTATTATTCTTATGTTGCTTCTCAACTACTAATCCCCCTAAAATAATTATTTCCAAGTTTTCTCCTATTTTTTTAGCTGGCCTAGTGTGTTACATGTTATCAAGAAGCCCATTTGTCTGGTGACATCTTGGCAGAGAAAGTCTTTCCCAGACCCGAGGCTCACTTACTTGCTTAATTGCCATCTTTCTGCCTCAGAACATCAGGATCAGAGCTGAGAATTCATATACCTCAATTCCTGTCCTCCAAGTCTTCTTCTCTAGTCTGCTTCAGACAGGTTTTGCAAATTGCAACCACTATCTAGCCCCTTTGCAGCTGTCCCTCAACTAGCAATGTAAGAAACTTAGACATAAATACTTTCCAAAATTGTGCCCAGATAGGAACAAGAAAAAAAGTAAAAGGTTCCCAAACAAATAATGATGCCTAATTATTTATTCATTTGCTTGCAATTTGCAGTGTTCTGTACATATTATATTTATTTTTAAAAGAGGACATCCAATTTGTTTTGCTGTATGTAATTATGTCCATTTGGGAGCACCATCTGTGCTCCCCAAAGAGGGGCAGTAGAGATATCTGTAAATATCCAAGAATATCCAAAACACAGACAACCTGCAATGTAGGTGGAAAAAAAGTTAAATTATTAGCAGAGGCAGGGAGCAGTCATTGCCAAGTCACATAAGCAATAAAAAAAAAAAAAACTTACCGGTTTAAAAGCAGACTGCCAAGAGTTTGTTGCAACACAGAGATAAAAGTCATTTTACCAGTATCACGCTGGAAAGAAAGGACTTGTACAAAGTAATAGGTGGCACATAATGAAAACTTTTTTTATTTTTAAGCCTAAGAGTGGCTTTTCTTTTTCAGCTTCTCTTTGTTAACATGGTTCAACTGGGACTCCTGTGTTAAAAAAGGGCCTGCCTCTAATCACAATGTGGTAATTCATTTCCTTTCATTATGATTCCCTTTTTTTCCCACAGCTTATTGGGGAAGATTCTGACTTAAAATGAGATGCAGGTCTGGTCTTTTATGGCTGTCTTTTACTAGCAACTGCTTAGATGTCAGAGGTTAATAACAGGACCTTGAAAAAAAATATGCTCAACTCTCTTCTGGCATGCTACTGAATGGCAAAATATACTGTATTGAACATATGGGAGAGGCACTTTGTAGAAAAAACATTCCTTGTATTTCTCATTCATGTGAGTTAGCAAGTCAAGTTGCATACTTAAGGAATTATAGCACTTTTCATGTAAAAGAAAGCAGTAAATGACCTATCTGCCCCTTGTTATTTGATACCTCTCATAGATTTTCAAGACAAGGAAAGAAGGTGCTAAAGTCCCCGTTAGCAAAATCTCTCCTGCCTTCAAATATCATTTATGCAGAATAGTAGCTTGCTTTTCTTTGAAAGCAAAACAAAATGGAAAGTGCTGGTTCTTGTAGGACAGCTCGTGGGGGAATAGAAAAAAGTGAAATATAATGATAATACTTAGAAAATATAAGAGCTTGCAAGAAGCACCTGAAGTGTCTCATGCATCTTTTAGATAACACTTCCAAATGAAGAAGCCCTAAGTTGAAATCTTAACCCTAAGTCAAGTCAGAGAAAATTATTATCCCTAACTTCAACTAGATCAGCATTTCACTCCACATGAGAAGATGAGATCAAACAACTATGTTCCATCTAGTTTAGACTGCACAGCGTCTGCAAACTTGTATGGAAACAAATAACTTACTAAAAATAAACTTTTCTTACAGTTGCAGTAACAATTACTGATGAAGAAGGCCACTTCAGACACTCTTTCTTGAAAGAAATAATGGGTAGGGTTCACCTCACCAATAAAGAAAGAAAATTCCAGTGTATTTTCAAAGTCTAAGAAACAATATTTCTAAATTTCGCAATACTTAAAGTATTGTTACAATACGCTATTGATATCTAAATATAAGCATATCTGACAAAGGAAAATACTACTTCCTATTGGTGATTTGTTGTATCTATTACAAATACTAAAATAAGCATCTCACTGTTTCATTTCTTTATTAGAAATCACCGAATTACAAAATCACGGGATCTCTTCAAATGATCTAGTCCAACACTGCTGCTCAAGCAGGGTCAGCTACAGCAGGTTGTCCAGGACTGTGTCCACGAGGGTTTTGAATATCTCCATGGAGCAAGACTCCACCACCTCTCTTGGCAATCTGTCCCAGTGTTTGATCACCCTCCCAGTAAAAATGTGTTCTTTTGTATTCAAAAATTCATGTGTTTTAATGTGTGCCAATTGCCTTCTGTCCTGTCACTAGGCACTACTAAGACTCTGACTCCCTTATTTTCATTCCCTCATATCAGGTACTGATGCACACCGATCAGATCCCCTCAGTCCTCTTCTCCAGCCCAAACAACCTCAACCCTCTCAGCCTCTCTTCATAGGATGCTCATAGGAAGGATGCTCCAGTCTCGTAATCATCTTTGTGACCCTTCACTGGACTCAGTCCAGCATGTCCATGTCTTTCTTGTACTGGGGAGCCCAGAACTGTACTCAGCACTCCAAGTGTGGCCTCACCAGTGAGGATCACCTGCCTTGACCTGCTGGCAACACCCGTCCAACACCTGCAAGACCTTGTTTGCCAAGCTGCCATTATGGGAGGGAGTGCTTTACTGCACTTGTAGTAAAGGCTTTACTATAGTTGAGGTAAATGACATCCATTGTTCTCCCCTCATCCACCAAGCTTGTCACATTGTTGTAGAAGGTTGTCAGGTTGGTAAAGCATGACTTCTCCTTTGTTAATACATGCTTAGTACTCCCAAACACCTTCTTGCCCTTCATGTATCTGGAAATAGTTCCATGGAGGAATTCCTCCATCACCTTTACAGAAATCGAGGTGAGGAACTAACTAAATTTGAGAAAAGGAGATTTAAGTTAAAAATCATAAAAATCTATTTAAAAGTGAGGACAGTGAAGCATTAGAACAGGTTGTTAAGCAAAGCTGTGCAAGTTTTTAGAGGAAATTTTTTTATAACTGTCCCTTAAGAATGACAGAATTATAGTGAATAGTGTTTCCTTTTAATATTCATTTCCTCACTACTGAGGAAAAAAAAAATTGTACAACACACTATTTTTATTTCAGTAGCCTGTACAGGCTACAATCGAGGATTAAACTCTTTTTATTCTACCTAGTTTGCATGTGCAAAACAAAAAGATCATTTTTACTCCCTAGTATTTTAGTCCATCAGACTTGTCTGACAAATAATGCGTTATAAGTTAAGAAATGGATGGGCTTTTTCTCTGGGTTATTTTTAATGCACTGTTACGTAAGTTAGTTCCCACTGTATTATTAACCAATCATAAAGAAGATGATAGTCAGAAAGTGCTTTTACCTCTGATTACAATAGGTAAACAAAGAAATACTACCTATAAAATGCATAACGTTTCATATGTAAACTCTTTAAATCTTTTTATTCTTTCAGTATCAACTGAAGAATAGCTCCCTTCAGACCCCACAAATCAAAACAAATATGGGTGATCTCTCATGTGTCTCTCTTTTCCTCCCCTATCTTTCCTATGATGCTTAGGCAAACAATTGTTCCAGGCACCTGTTGCTTTTAATCACAATTCAACACAAGAAGTCTACAGAATCTTAAGGTTTGTTTTTAGAAAGTAGCAACTGAAATGTACCAGCGCTAACATTAAACTGATTATACTGTTCGTTTTATTTCCCTCCTTGTGCCCCATTGTTTCTATTTTGAATGATATTTTGCAAGATTGATTATAAATTATTATATTTCGTTTTATAAATTTGTGCTAGTTAAATGAAGATTTTCTTTTTTTAAGCATGTACTAAAACATCCCTTAAAAAGGACTAATCCACATACAAATCATGGTGCTGTTTGGCTGTGCTTAACAAGTAATCTGCTCTACAGTATACCTTCAAGATATACCAGAATTCAATTACCTCTGCAGGTCTTATACTACAAGATCATCTAAAGCAATGCCCTTGAACCAAGAGTAGAGGCTGAAAGGTGCATACAGCTGAGAAACTTACTTGAACTTACTTTTTTTTTAACTTTCCACAGCATACCTGACCCTCTGATGACTCCTGTGGGTAAAATGCTTTTGAAAAGGGTTTCTTCCCTAGCACAATGGGAAGCATAATTTCTCATGATCTTCTATTTATTTGTATGAAAATTGCAAAGAATTATGAAATGTACTGAATGGTTTTTAATTAAGGGATGTGATTATTCCCCGAGATGTGCTTGTGTTATCCCCAGTGACTTCCTGAAAGCCCTGCATCAAAGCTGCCAATCAACCCCCATATCCTCTGCAGCATACTATATCATTACACAGGACTAACAATCTTTACAATAGAAAATCAGTAACCATAAAATGATCTTCAAATCATCATCTTTGCTATGAACTGTATTTTGATTAAGTTCCTGGCTCACATTAGCTGCTTTTTAAGACATGGGAGGAAAGTGAGTCATACAGTATCTCTTAAGTCTGGGGCCAAGACTAAGCAATATTTGTAGATGATGTACAACAGACACCAGAGAAAGGCACTTTTCCCCAAAGAAGGACACTCTACTCCTAGAAAAATCAAGTCATCTGCATATTTCTAAATAAGCACTAACTGTCAGGATACTTGTTGACAATATTGCTTTATGAGAGTAAACAAAAAATCATTCCTGACTTTTGCATTTGTTTTAGGAAAAAAAAAAAAAAAAAAAGTGGGCAAAATCTGTGCTCCGAATTGGCATTTTGCTACCAGCTTCCACACTCATCTATGCAATTGTCTATACTTTCCAATATCCTACATATTTTTATCCTCCTGAGCTGACCTGCAGTGCCACCAAGGGTCACCTTAACACCTATTTATTTAGGAGATCCTACAAGAATCTAGCCAATTAAATTCTAGTTTTGATTCCACTATTGGTAATACAAATACTATAATAACAGTAAGATAAGACAGTCATTAATGGTGTACAACTACCTCTCCCTTCCAACTCTATATTGAATCATGCTTGAGAAGTTTGTAAGCCCTCATGATAAGCAGTATCTCTTTTCATCTATTTTGTGAAACATTTTCATCCAATTAGGGGCTACACGAAATAAATTATTATTGTTATTATTATATAGGCACTGACCAATGGAGAGTCATGCTCTGTCAATAATCTAATGTCAAAAATTGTTAGAGACTGTAATAATGAAAGCTGCAGTGCTTGACCATTTGCCAGCTCAGTGAGGTTTCCTTTTCTCTTCGTGATAAATCAGCTGCCAAGTCTGCCTACGGTCTCAAGTGCAACAATAACTGCATGCCGTTCATCCCTCTCTCATCACGTAAAACAGTAAGATCTTTGAATTAATTAGATGCCTTCATGATGCAGATGGTTTTAACTGCATAATTACGGAAATTACTGGACTCACTTGGCGACCTTCCAGACACTAATGCTTGGCTATATAATGCAAACAGATATTCTTGTGAACTACCAGGTCACCTTCTTGCTGTATCCTGGTCTGCATGATCCTGTTTTGCTTCTCGCAATTCTAACAACATTCCAAGATGAGACCCTCAATGCGGGAAAAGTATGCTGTTGGTAGAAGAGCTCTTCAAGTGCAGTTTGTGTGGCTGAAAGAGCAATGGGGATTCTATTTTGGTAACTGCACCAAACATTTTCTGCATCTCAATTACATAAACACTAATACACAGACGGAAACTATGCTGTTTTATAGAACAGCAATGTAATAAAAATTCTAGTATGCTTCCCATTCTAGGTTTATGAGCTCAAACTAACCAGGATGGAAGGCAGGAATACTTTAAACACAAATACATCTTTTTTATTTTATTTTATTTTTTATGAGGAAAATCTGTGCTTCATAGTGCTTCCACTATTGGAAGTGCTCATTTCATAGTCTAACTCAACATATTCCCTCCATTCTCTTGTGACTCCTTCGGTGCCAGCACCTTTCAAATTGCAGACTGATTTGGCAGCATATACATTTCTCTGTAGCCTTTTGTCATCCCAGCTGCACTACTGCTATAAGGCCATGCAGTACATTTCGGTGCTTTAAAATACTGCACACCTTCAACTTACTTTGAGCCAGTATTTCTGTTCAATATGTGACTACAAATTGAAATTTGTTATAAACTTTTACTGGGAAATGAGACAAATAATGTATCTCACCCAGCAATCCTTCAGACAAACAAAACAAAACAAAAAAAGTACATTTGTTACTGTTTATTCAACTGCAGCTTAATCATGTACCCAGTGGTCAAAAAGAAAATGTAGTTGTCTTCGTATGACAGTTACATCTCAGCGTGAAATGTATTAGTGCTTCATTTATTCCTAAAAAAAATAATAATAATATAAAAAAAAAAGGTAGTAAAAAGTTTGAATTGCAAATAGCACGTTGTTTGATACTAGTACATTTTCATCACTGATGTTCCACAGCAACAACAATAACAACAAAACATAGCACTACTTATTTTAATATTCACATATACAGGCAGCAGTTAAGCACACAGACCTCTGAACCTCACTTTTAAACCCTGGTGGTAGTTTAACTCTGCAGTAGCTATGTGATCTTTGCTGGTTTCCTTACAAGATTAAAAGGAATTATTTTATCCTGCAGAGCTATCCTGACCACAAAACAAAATCACTAAGCGGTTTTATCTTGAGAAAGTTAATAGGCACTCTAAACTGGGCCTTTTAAAATGGTAAGACTACAGCCTTTCTGGATGTACAGTTAGGTAAATGTGCATTTGCATTTTATATGTGTATTACCTTGTGTGGCAATGAGAACAGTTCTTATTTCTTCTGAAAGTTTGCATGCATTAATGCATGACTAGCAACTGAAATGCTGGATCACTCTTAGAAATGGGATGAAATACTATTCAGATTATTTATTTTCTCAATTAATACTAAATCAATTAATGCTTAGATGGTATTGGAACACTCTGAATCCAAATTGATGTTTTTAATGCGTAGCTGCGGACCATGTGCCTTTTTTTTAAACACTCCCTTGCTTTGGTTCTTTTTCTTGCCAACCCCACCTATCTCAGGTATGTTTAAAGCATATGCCACCCTATCACCAAAGCAACTCAATCTTTGTATCATCTTCCTTTGAAGAACTATTTATTCTGTTGCAACTGATGATAAATAAATAAATAAACCATTGCATATGACTACCTAGGTTGAATTACATTTTCTGCCAGAAGAAGAAAACATCATTGTCTTATCACAGTTCATTTAATCTAAGAGGAAGCACAAATGAGGCTTTTAATTTCTGAAGGAGATGAGACTCCAAATCAAATACATCCACAGATTGATAACTACTCCATGGAAAACCTTGAAAACAATATGTAAATTCTGTCTGTATCATTTTCTTTATCAGCAGAGAGAAAAAAAAATGTTTTTTTTTTCCCTAAAATATGCGACTTCGCTTCTAACCAGAAATATATATATATATATTAAAAAGAGTTAAGCTTGCTAACTGACTATATCTTTTTATCTTTCCAGAAAAGGTCTTAGAACTTAATAAGGAATGAAAGAAAGAAAAAGCTCCTCCAAATATATGCTAACATAACCTACATGCAACATATTGTCTGCATTCTTTGCTCTATGAATAACCTTCATACAAATCCAATATATACAACAGCACAGCTTGCCAAGCTTGGTAAACAAGGTATACAGCATTTTGACATCCTAGAATTATTAGCTACATAAATATTACTTCCCTGTGTAAGTAAAAGAAATTTCTACCTACATATATTGCCTAGACATAAAAATATAAATGGAACTTTCTAAGGTGACTATAGTACTTTTCCTATGGCTGCAAGTTCTTATTTTTTTCTCGCTTATCCAGGTTATTAATTTCACAGCACAAATTTAAAAATATGCAAAGTCCACAGTTTTCCAAGGAAAAACACTGATTTTATACACTTGAGTAATACTTTTGAATCTAATGTAACTTCTGTATATATAGAGTAGGTCATTTCTGAGAAGGCTGGAAGAAACCTCTAATAAATAAAACAGTGTAGTGAACCATTCAGTAAATCCAGGGATTAGTTTCATGACAGAGAAAGAGTATGACCTTAATTAGGGCTCGCTTACATCCACAGCTTAAAGACTTACAGTCATCCATGGTTGTTTTAAAATTGCCTTTCCAAACATGTACCAAGCAACGGTAGGGCTATCCAAAACCAAAATCTGACCGAAACATTATAGTATCTCTCCTGCTGTTGAAAAATGGACTGAAAAAAGGACCCACACTATGCCACTCTTTGTGGCACAAAAGCAAAGCTGTCTTTTGGTTCTGCCCAGAGACTGATGAAACCAAACAAGGAGCTTTGGAGTGTGAGCCATGACAAGAAGGAAAGAAAAGTTTTTGGTCTCTCTGTGTCCAGAGGGATCCAATTTTATCAGATGCTTACTGAGCATGACCAGCATTAAAAACAGAATCACAGAATTGTCTAGGCTGGAAGAGACCTCCAAGATCACCTAGTCCAACCTCTGACCTAACACTAACAAGTCCTTCACTAAACCATACCACTAAGCTCTATATCTAAACATCTCTTAAAGACCTCCAGGGATGGTAGCTCAACCACTTCCCTGGGCAGCCCATTCCAATGCCTAACATCCCTTTCGGTAAAGAAGTTTTTCCTAATATCCAACCTAAACCTCCTCTGGTGCAAATTTAGCCCATTCCCCCTCGTCCTGTCACCAGGCACGTGGAAGAATAGACCAACCCCCACCTCTCTACAGCCTCCTTTAAGGCACCTATAGAGAGCAATAAGGTTGCCCCTGAGCCTCCTCTTCTCCAGACTGAACAATCCCAGCTCCCTCAGCTGCTCCTCGTAAGACTTGTTCTCCAGACCCCGCACCAGCTTCATTGCCCTTCTCTGGACTCGCTCGAGCACCTCCATGTCCTTCCTGTAGTGAGGGGCCCAAAACTGAACACGGTACTCGAGGTGCAGCCTCCCCAGAGCTGAGTACAGGGGGACAATCACTTCCCTAGACCTGCTGGCCACACTGCTTCTTATACAAGCCAGACTGCCGTTGGTCTTCTTGGCCACCTGAGCACACTGCTGGCTCATATTCAGCCGACTATCAACCAGTACTCCCAGGTCCTTCTCTGCCAGGAAGCTTTCCAACCACTCATCTCCCAGGCTGTAGCGCTGCTTGGGGTTGTTGCGCCCCAGGTGCAGGACCCGGCACTTGGCCTTGTTGAACTTCATACAGTTGGCCTCAGCCCATCAGTCCAGCCTATCCAGATCCTCCTGCAGAGCCTTCCTGCCCTCGAGCAGATCGACACATGCACCTAACTTGGTGTCATCTACAAACTTACTGAGGGTGCACTCGATCCCCTCATCCAGATCATCGATAAAGATATTAAAGAGAACTGGCCCCAGTACTGAGCCCTGGGGGACTCCACTAGTGACTGGCCTCCAACTGGATTTGACTCCATTCACCACAACTCTTTGGGCCCGGCTATCCAGACAGTTTTTAACCCAACGAAGCGTACGCCAGTCCAAGCCACGAGCAGCCAGTTTCTTGAGGAGAATGTTGTGGGAAATGGTATCAAAAGCCTTACTGAAGTCAAGGTAGACCACATCCACAGCCTTTCCCTCATCCACTAAGCGTGTCACTTTGTCATAGAAGGAGATCTGGTTCGTCAAGCAGGACCTACCTTTCATAAACCCATACTCACTGGGCCTGATCGCCTGGTTGCCCTGTAAGTGCCGTATGATGACACTCAAGATAATCTGCTCCGTGAGCTTCCCTGGCACTGACGTCAAACTAACAGGCCTATAGTTCCCCGGGTCTACCCTCCAGCCCTTCTTGTAGATGGGCATCACATTTGCTAGCCGCCAGTCGACTGGGACCTCCCCTGACAGCCAGGACTGCCGATAAATGATGGAAAGCGGCTTGGCCAGCTCCTCCGCCACTTTTCTTTCAGTACCCTCGGGTGGATCCCATCCGGCCCCATTGACTTGCGTACATCCAAGTGCTGTAGCAGGTCGCCAAACATTTCCTCATGGATAGTGAGGGCCACATCCTGCTCCCCATCCCCTTCCACCAGCTCAGGGTACTGGGTATCCAGACAACAACTGGTTTTGCCGCTAAAGACTGAGGCAAAGAAGGCATTAAGCACCTCAGCCTTTTCCTCATCTTTTGTAACTAAGTATCCCCCCGCATCCAGTAAAGGATGGAGATTCTCCCTAGTCCTCCTTTTTGTGCTGATGTATTTATAAAAACATTTTTTGTTATCTTTAACGGCAGTAGGCAGATTGAGCTCCAGATGAGCTTTGGCCTTCCTTATTTTGCCCCTGCACAGCCTCGCAACATCCTTATAGTCCTCCTGAGTGGCCCGCCCTCTTTTCCTAAGATTATAAACCCTCTTTTTTCTCCTAAGCTCAAGCCACAACTCTCTGTTCAGCCAGGCCGGTCTTCTTCCACGCCGGCTTGTCTTTGGGCACGTCGGGACAGACCGCTCCTGAGCCATCAAGATTTCCTTCTTGAAGAGTGCCCAGCCTTCCTGGACTCCTCTGCCCTTCAGAACCACCTCCCAGGGGACTCTGCCAACCAGTGTCCTCAACAGCTCAAAGTCTGCCCTCCAGAAGTCCAAGAAAGGAGTTTTACTGGGCCCTCCCCTGACTTCGCCAAGAATAGAGAACTGAACCATTTCATGGTCACTCTGCCCAAGACAGCTCCCGACCACCACATCTCCCACCAGTCCGTCACTGTTTGTGAAGAGAAGGTCTAGCGGGGCACCTCCCCTGGTAGGCTCACTAACCAGCTGCGTCAGGAAGCTATCTTCCATGCTCCCCAGAAACCTCCTAGACTGCTTTCTATGGGCTGTGTTGTGCTTCCAGGATATGTCTGGGAAGTTGAAGTCCCCTACGAGAACAAGCGCTGATGATTTCGCAACTTCTGCCAGCTGCCTGTAGAACTCCTCATCCGTCTCCTCATCCTGGTTTGGCGGTCTATAACAGACCCCCACCAGGATGCTTGCCTTGTTGGCCTTCTCGCTGATCCTACCCCATAGGGACTCAACCTTATCATTCCCAGCCTCCGGTTCCACAACATCAAAACACTCTCTAATATAGAGAGCCACACCACCACCCCTTCTGTGCTGCCTGTCCCTCCTAAAGAGCCTACAGCCAGACATTGCAGCACTCCAGTCATGACAGTGGTCCCACCACGTTTCCGTGATGGCAACCAAGTCATAGCCTGCCTGCTGCATGATGGCTTCCAGCTCCTCTTGTTTGTTACCCATGCTGCAAAGCATGCTACAAAGCATCAGGATTAGAGTATTAAATTCACATGTCCAGTATCAAGAAGAAAAAAATTAAAAGTATTAAAAGTATGAGAAGGAGAGATGTACATTCCATGGTCAAGGTAGTATTCTCTGTATTCCTGCTCTGTAGTAGTGCTTTGCTATCTGAAAATATAACTCAGCATTAAATTCCAATATTAGATTAGGTTCCACATAATTTTAGAAATTAAATACCTTATTGTGTTGTCACTAAATGAACTTTGAGGGAACAAAAAGGTTTCCAGCTGCTGGCTTCTCACCTGACTGCTGCTCCCAAGGGCATCTGTTTTACATACATACACTGACAATTCAGTGTCTTCCAAATATTCTACGACAAAAGGTGAATATACTAAGGATATGAATGAGTACAGAATTGTAAGCGAGAAAGAGAGACATGATTTTGACACAGATAGGACTCCTTGGAATAAAAGAAAAGGCTACAAGCACAGGGTACTCCTTCTTTTGTATTTGCTCTGAAGCCAGAACATGCTATTACAGCTATTATGTCCATAAATAAAGAATAAGTGAGAAAACAGAGGATATAATGGAAAATTATGAAAGCTGAAAGAAAGGTAAGAACATACACTGCAGACAGGCTGGTGAAAGGTACACCTTAATCTAACATAGAAAAATAAACAAGTATAAGACGAAGGAAAAATAAATGTAAGACATTAAAAATTCAAAATAATTGTGGTAATACTGTTAATCAACCAGTGTTACTAAGTGTAACCAGTTAACAATATTACCACAGGCATATTAACCTTCCTTGTCCCACCTAAGTTTCAACTGACATAATTATCTTATTTCATTACTATGCAGATAATATAATGATGACTAATTATATAATTTGAACTTTTTTTTTTTTTAAATCTTAGCCAGTACATTTGGTCTGTTCAGCAACAATGTTCAAACATAACAGATCTGATTTTTTTTCTCTGATTAAAAGAATATATTTATTCTTCCTGCCAAATAAATGACCAAATGAAATTTCAGATTTACTTCTCTATTCTTAAGCTATTTAATTTTCAAATAAACTTTCTTATTTCTAGTAGTAGTTCGTCCACATGATAAAGAGCAAGTAAAAATTAAAGTTATGTTCTCTACAAAATACAAATGAAAAGCATCCTAATGGTACCTATAGTATCTTTTCTTTTGAAAGAGAGAAGGAAAAAAAAATAGATCTTTTCTTAAGGGAAGAAATAAAGGGTAAAGAAAGCAAGCAAGAAACAAATTGCAACCTAAAAAAATGTTGTGAGCCAGTGACTCAATGATATGGATATCAAGTGTTCAAGTTTCAGTCTCCAGTCTATTCATATGCAAACTCATTTATTATGAAAGCATGACATTCTTGAACCATTTACAATATATTCCCTGTTAATGAAATTATTATTCAGACGCTTGCAGGAAAGAATATTAGAAATGTGCATTACTGCAAATGTATTTCCCATCTGAGCACTCAGCATAAAGGAAACATCATGCAACAATTCTGCCTGCCCATTTTCTCAGACTTCAAGGAGAACCACAGGAGGTCTTGAATTTACTTGTTTATCTTGTTTGTATCGACACTGTGAGACACTTATTCCAAGTCCTTTCACCCACATCCAAGGTGAAATCAATGAGAGTTTTGCATTGATTTCAGTGCAACCACAATTCTGGTTGCTGTTTCTACTCTGTCTCTCTCGGGGCTTAGAGAGGTTCTTAAAAAAATCAGTCAAACTGCACCGTGGGGATCCAACTCATTACAGTCACTTTTCATGAGGCAAAGGGAAAAAATGTTTTTATTCTTTGGGGAAACCATGTCGTTCATCAAGGGGAACAATTTGTGTCGAGACAATCTCAAGTACTCATCAACAAGCAAGCTTCTTGACAGGCTTCTAATGTAACAGGGGAAAATGAGCATGTATTTTTTAATTGATTTGTTTGCTAATCTCATTATGGCAACTATTCATACCCCATTTTCACTTAAAAAAAAAAAAAAGAGTAAATCACACACTGACCATCAGTGCATGAAACATACAAAAACCCAATTTTACGCTATTGTGACTGCATGTGAACACATAAGGGCTGTGTAACAGACCAAGCTTCTACCCACACGCTTATTGCTTCTGACGTGGTATGAAGGGGCATCACCCCAACGCATTGGCTTTCTGGAAGCACCATGATCTGAAGTCACCACACAGCAACGTGCACTGTCCTTTGGTTCTCTCCCGGATGAAAACCAATGGTCGACCCTGGAAAGCACCTTAAATCATATATTTAGAGTTAAAAATGAAGGAAAAAAAAAAAAAAAAAAGTAGTTTAAAGCTTTAAAGCGTGAGGAGGTCTAATAAGCAGCTAGTCACTTCCCCACAACACCAAGCGCAGCTAGTTGCTGACAGAAAAGCGGCGGCAAGTTTCACGACCAAAACCCTACCCTGGCAAAAGGGATTCGCGACCCCAGCACCTCAACACCCCTCCGGATCCCTCCACAACCCACGCACCACTGCCGCGGGCCCTGCGGGCCGCCCTGCTCCCGCCGCCCACCCTGAAGCTGCCGCAGCGGCCGCGCATGCTCCCCCGCCCGCGCATGCGCGCCGTGTCGGAGCGGCTCGGCGCTCGGCTTCCCCCTGCGGCCGCCCCCGGGCCGGCCCTCCCGCCGCGGCCGGGTGAGTAGCGGCCGCGCTGCGGGCCCTGGCGGTGGGGCGGGGAGCTCGGGGCGGGGGAGCGGGGCCGAGGCGGGCTCGAGGCGGGCTCGGCGGCAGCGGGCAGGGGGCCGAGGCGGAGGGCGAAGCGTGAGCGCCCGTAAGCTGGCGGCTTGTTTCGGGGAGGGAGGGGAGCGGCCCCGGCGTTGGGGCTGAGCTGCACGAACGGGCTCGCTGCGGTCAGGGGGCTCTGAGCGCCCCGTGACGCCGGCCCGCAGGGAGCTGCAAGTGAGGAGCCAGGCTGCAGGTCGCTGTCTGTGCACGGTCCGTGGATGCTCAAAGTTAGGTGTCTGTGGCTGGGGTCGGAAGGGACCTTACAGACCAGCCAGTTCCACCCCCTGTTACGGGCAGGGACACCTCCCACCAGCCCAGGTTGCCCAAAGCCCCATCCAGCCTGGCCTTGAGCACCTCCAGGGATGGCGCATCCACAGCTTCTCTGGGCAGCCTCAGCCTCCCCACAAACCAAGAGGAGGCTTGCGGTCTGAAGTCCAGCACTATAATCTGTTAGCATAAAGTAATGCTGAAGGCTGCCTTAGCACGTTTAAAACAAAGAAAATACTGCAGGGTTGGTTTTTGTCCTTGTCTCTGCTTTCTCTTTGGAATTCAAAGCAGATTAGCGAAAGATAATAGCTGTTTTATTAATGTTATAAAATGATCCAGGTCAGAATTGTCAAGTGTCAAATCCCTATTTTTAAGTTGGGTGGATGAAAAAGAAACCTTGCATTATTGGAAGTGCTTAAAAATGTGTATATGTATTGTGTATACTAAAATGTAAACTCAGTTATAAAATGCCATATAAAATGTCTTCTCTCATCTTTAATGGTTTTAAAGGGCTTTTTTAAAAAAAAAAAAGTCTTTTTTTCTAAAGACTTGTCCTCTGCAAACACTACTGGAGAAATTCCTTTAATGCTAGAAACACTTCTAACGCTCTCAAAAGGAAAATTGCCCAGGCCAGCCTCTCTTGCTTTTAGTGTTTGTATTTCAGACCCAAATGTGTTATGTGAGTGTGGTTTGGACAGACTCCTCCCCTGAGATTTAGTTTACTAAATGTCACCTGCTCAGTCACTTGGGACCCTGAGTAATGTTTCCAGGTGCATATTTGCACTGTAGTCTCAGAATGCAGCACAGGATCAAGGACAGCCTGTTTGCAAAACATCGAACTTTTTAAAGGCCTAAGCTTCAGCTCTGTCTGGAGCTGATCTGTCACTTCAGAGTGTTCAGGTTCTTCTTCTAGCTGGGAAATTTTAGCAGAAGCTAAACTAAGGAAACTTAGTTGAGAAGCTTTTGATACTTGCTGTGGGCCACCAGCCTCAAAGACTTATGGATGCCCTTACCTACCTCTTCCTCTCACTGAATCAAGAAAGTCAGATTTTCCTAACCTTCTGTTGTTATGCTTTCATTTGTTTGTTATGTTATGTTGTTATGTTTAAGGAGTATCAGAACAAAGAAATCTATAGTGTTTGCTGTTTCTTACTAAAATAGATACTGTTTTATCTGAAAATACTTTCCTTGCATTGCATGTTTCTCTGTTGGGATCAATAAAACTGGCAGGAGAAACAAACAAATATAGGCCTGGTTATATAAACTTGAGCTATCAAAGGACCAAAATGATCTAGAGAAATTAAACCCATTCTTTTCTATGAGTAAGGAAACATACTTATTCTGGGAAAAATGATGGAGGGTAAGGGGGAAAGCTGGGTTACTGTCTGTCACTCTACACCCTTTGTCTTCATAACAGGGCAAGGGACAAACAGTAAAATTTAGAGCTATCTTGCAGAATAGCTGAAGGCAAAAAGGCGGTGGTGAGTGAGGGAGAAGAAAGTACATTGCTGTCAAATGTGGGCTTGAAAGGAAGAAGTTATCCTTGTGACAGGCTCATTGTTAAGATTGGGGAACAGTTTAGAAAATGCTTTTTTTTTTTTTTTTTTCATGGAAGTATTAATTCTTTCTAGGAGGTATAAGGTCTGCCCGGAGCCTTCTCTTCTGCAGGCTGAACAACCCCAACTCCCTCAGGCTTTCTTCATAGCAGAGGTGCTCCAGCCCTCTGGCCATCCTCATGGCCCTCTCTGTCCTTGTGCTGGGGGCCCCAGAGCTGAACGTGGTGCTCCAGGTAGGGTCTCACGAGAGCAGAGCAGAGGGGGCACAAGAAGAATGTCGACCTGTTAGAGCGGGTCCAGAGGAGGGCTATGAAGATGATCAGGGGGCTGAAACACCTCTCCTAGGTATGAAGAAAGGCTTAAGGAGTTAGGTCTGTTCAGCCAGGAGAAGAGAAGGCTCTGTGGAGACCTCATTGCAGCTTTTCAATACCTAAAGGGGGCTTATGAAAAAGATACAGAGCAACTTTTAGCTCGGGCAGACAGTGACAGGACAAGGGGGAGTGGTTTTAAACTAAAAGAGGGGAGGTTTAGATTAGATTCTAGGAGGAGATTCACTCAGAGGTGGTGAGGCACTGGCACAGGCTGCCCAGAGAAGCTGTGGATGCCCCATCCCTGGAGGTGCTCAAGGCCAGGCTGGATGGGGCTTTGGGCAACCTGGTGTGGTGGGAGGTGTCCCTGCCCACGGCAGGGGGGTTGGAATGAGATGTTCTTTAAGGTCCCTTCCAACCCAAGTTCCCTGAAGATTCTGACTTTTTCAGAGACCTTTCCCAGGAAAAATAGCCAAAGGACTTTACGCCATACTTTCCAAAGCACAGAGTGAATGAATGATTAGTGTGCATGTGTATACATATATTTGAAGTTAATTTTGAAAAGATGTATTATAATGCATAGAGGGAGGAAAACAATTCTAATTTTAGAGTAACAAATGCTGAGCTCATTTTTACAACACAGGAACTAGATTTAGGGGTGGTAATAATTCTATAGTCAGATTGTTTATTAGCTGCCAGCTGAGTTGATAGAATGCAAAAGTTTTGGGAAAGGAATAGAGAGCCAATTAAAAAAAATGTTTTATCCAGGATGGATGTTGAGTGCTGAACCATATTAAAATTTGTTCCCTTACAAGGGAAGGACGTAATGTACGTGGACCTCAAACGGTATAGGAAGAAGAGGAAAAAAACAAAAACAGGCAAACAAAAAAACGAGCACTTAAATATATCCAGTTATAGAAATGCATTTTAAAGACTAGAATTGTTTCTAAAGGAAAATTGAGCTAACTTGATAGAAGTAGTTAAATTAGCAGTGATGTAGAAGATGAAAGTGAAAATGAATGTAACCAAATGCTTGCTCTCCTAGTTTGAGAACTAGGCACATCAAATTAAACTTGCAGGTGAGTTTCTGGACTGCAGGTGTTTTTTCATACTGGGCAAAGAAATGACTTTCGGTTTAAGAAGTCTGTGATCCACAAATAGCTGAAGTTGGCTAAATATTTTGATAAAACATTGCCATGCATTGGACCTGTCCACAGGCAGAGACTGGTGATAGAAGCTAATTTACTTTTCCTTCTGATCTGTTATAGGCAGGGTTTTTCTGTTCTTTTAAAATGAATTCCCTAGTCAATAGAAGGAGCTTGAACTACTTTCTTTCATATATTTTCTGTTGTGTCAACGTAGTTCAACAAACTTGGGTTGGAATCCGAAAGTTTACAAGGCTAACTAGTTAACAAGGCATCTTACCAGTCAAAGCAACTGCATATGAGATCTTAACCTGCATAAAGCTGACGTTATTCAGGCATACTTTTCCCTGCTGAGGAATTGCCTTTGGATCCAACAGTCCAAGGCAAGGTACTTCATACGTATATAAAAATGGCCTGTGTTTACATCAGTAAATTGAAGTCTGTTCTAAAATTTGGATGTTGATAACAGAGCATAGCTGTGATTTTTTTATGTCTTTTGATCAGAAATGTATTCTAAGCCTCCATTTTGGAGGCCAAACAACATCACTTCAGTTAGCTGCTTCACATGGCATATGTGCTCAGTCTGTTTCCCTGATATTACTGTTCTGCTGTGGCACTAGTGTGGATGAGCATAATTTGCTCACTGTCTCTGAAGAATGACATAATGCAAACACTGCCAACCTGTAGCTCTTGAATGCAGCTGCTACAGTACAGGTGTCTATGCCAGGGTTGAACTATGTCATCGAGACTATCTTGGCATGCAAAACACAAGCCGTTAGCATAGGTATCACGTACTTGTTTTAGAAATATTGCACTTGAATGTTGAGCCTCTGTATAAGTACATGAGAGGTTCGTAATATGCTATGGTAGACCAGAGTCTGTCCTGATGCTAGTAAAATTTTTATCTGTGTAATCACAAGCTTCCAATGGAAGTACAATTAGTACGTATGGTGCTCACTTTTTAATATATTTTAATTATAAATATTTCATTGGAAAAATGTTTAAATAACAATGTGGAGCACTAAGATCAATTCCTGACGTTTCAGAAAAAAATACTTTATGAGAGTGAAAAAATGCTCAGGAAAAATTTGAGAGCTGTTCTTTGCTTGACAAGCAAAGAACAGAAAATAACAGTTTCTTCAACAGATAATAGGAGAGCCCTAATGAAAAACTTTAACACATTCTAATGATAGACCATAATCCCTAGTGTCATGAAATCTCTTTACAGAAGAGATAAAATAATAATTGCAAAAGTAATTTATAATTGGCAAACCTGTATTTTGTTTTCTGAACATCAATAGTGTGTGGTTAAAATGAAGAAAATTGGAATGCATTAATATATTTAACCAGGTAAATGACATTGTTCCCTTTGAAGGAGGAGGGAGGAACAAAAAATAAAAAATGCACCCTCATCCTGTAGAAAACTTTGCCTGATCCCAAACTTGAGTTAAATTCCCGGAAGTTCGGCATGATAAACTAGAAAGAAGGCTGGGAAGGCCAGAAAAAAAAACATAGTAGAATTAGTCTGAATGTCTTTTAATTTCTCACTAGAAGAAAATTGTTGAGGATTCCAAATAAGGTCTGTGACAGAATTCTAAGATCTTGGGATGGGCTGTGAGCTGTATAAAAAGAGCTCTGTAATTTGATGTAAAGTGATGTGAAATCCATTAAATGAAGAGTCTTAAATAAAGTGAAGTACTATAAGAATATATGCTGTAAAATCATTTTCCCTGACAGTAACCAAGGGTATGGTTTCACAGTCCAGTTGTTGAAAATGAGCTACTTCATTTTCCTTTTCTTCCCTTCCTCCATCTGTGCTGTTAGCTCATTTGTTGGCATTGATGCTGTTATACTTAACTCAGCTGAGTCAGCTCTCCAAGTAAGAGGTTTTCACAGATTTCACAGATTTCTCTAGGTTGGAAGAGACCTCAAGATCATCGAGTCCAACCTCCGACCTAACACTAAGTACTCCACTAAACCATATCCCTAAGCTCTACATCTAAACGTCTTTTAAAGACCTCCAGGGATGGTGACTCCACCACCTCCCTGGGCAGCCCGTTCCAATGCTTAATAACCCTTTCGGTAAAGAAGTACTTCCTAACATCCAACCTAAACCTCCCCTGTCGCAACTTTAGCCCATTCCCCCTCGTCCTGTCACTAGGCACGTGGGAGAACAGACCAACCCCCACCTCTCTACAGCCTCCTTTCAGGTAACTGTAGAGAGCGATGAGGTCGCCCCTGAGCCTCCTCTTCTCCAGGCTGAACAACCCCAGCTCCCTCAGCCGCTCCTCGTAAGACTTGTTCTCCAGACCCCTCACCAGCTTTGTCGCCCTTCTCTGGACTCGCTCGAGCACCTCCATGTCCTTCCTGTAGCGAGGGGCCCAAAACTGAACACAGTACTCAAGGTGCGGCCTCACCAGAGCCGAGTACAGGGGCACAATCACTTCCCTCGACCTGCTGGCCACACTGCTTCTTATACAGGCCAGGATGCCGTTGGCCTTCTTGGCCACCTGAGCACACTGCTGGCTCATATTCAGCCGACTATCCACCAATACTCCCAGGTCCTTCTCGGCCAGGCAGCTTTCCAGGCAGTTTTGTTGGCTATTTTTGAGATGTTAACAGGATTTTGCTCTTTGAGCGTACGAGTACTATGTATACCAGATGAATACCAGGGGTTACAAAAGGCAGGCAACAGGATGAATGGAATAAGGTTCAAGTGGAAACAGAATTTCCCACTTCAGTAGTGTCACAGTGCTAATTTAACTCAAACTATGTTGTTAAAAAACATATTCTAAAATTCCTTATCTAAGTTTATCACTGTCATAGCAATGACAAGTATGGTATTGTGACAATTAAAGCTATATGTCAATACATAGCAATTAAAGCACATTAACAATAGTCAAGAACATTGGTAGGAAACTAAGGTGAGAGATACTTCATAAGTATGTAAAAATGACCTGTGTATACCTCCGTAATTTAAAGTTGGATTCTAAAATTTGGATGTCAGTGGCAGAAACACAAAATCACAGCTATGCTATGTCTAACAGCTGTTGAATCAGAAATTTATTTTAAGATTTTAAATTTTTCTGCGTTTTTCCATTTTTATGCATTTTTTATGCATTATGCATTTTTCTTGTTCCACGAAATTCTGTGGTGACCTAACTTTCATTTCTTCTTTTCTTTTGCTTTGAGTTTAATGTTGAACAGGAAATAGAGTAATCAAGGAATAAAGTAATCAAGGTTTCATTATACAGTTTTTCTTCTCCCTCCTTCCAGTGCTCAAATTTTACTGTGCGCTATTGCTTTGAACTTAGTCCTGGAATTGCACATGCAGCTGTGGTACTGTACTAACAGGCTGCCAGCAGATAACTTGTAGGCTTTCTGGTTGAGTGTATCTTTAATGCTATGCTGATTTATTTATTTATTTATTAGGTAAATCAGCAAATAAATGTGAATTTTCAGATGTGAAAGTTGAAAAGCATTATAGTCCAAAGTGTAATTGGCCAAAAATATTTAGGCAATGAATTTCGTAACTAAACAAGAGGTGGTTGGTCCAGTAAGTGGTTAGTAATAACAAACCCATATTCTGAACATAAACTGTGCTTCTGTCAATATCTCATTTTGTTCTTTATTCTTATTCTTTGACATCACTATCTTTTCAAGGCTTTTGCTTTTTTCTTGTAATTATTTTATTTCTGTCAGACTTGTCAAAATGTAATGCTTCTTAAATAACATCACAAAGATTTCAATTTCATGGGATTTAGTTGGGTTAGGAAAACAGCAAAGTCCAAAAGTAAGACATTTAATAAAATCTGTGATTCCTCAGTGGTAGAACTTTAGTCATTGACATGTGTTCTCAAACCCAGAAATGTTTTTGTTCCTTTCCACCCTTTTAATCTCTTGCGAAAACCTGTCATTTATGCAATGTATAAATGTCACATAATTGTCTCCATATTCTGTTATATAGAAACTTTATAAATAAATTTATGCTATTAAATTAGGTAATAAGAAATCTGACTTTAAAATATTTGTCTTTTGATAGTTGCTGCCCAAATCCTTCTGTTTGGATTCTGAACTATGACATCATGGCAAGATTTCGCAGAAGAACATGCATCATTTTGTTGCTTTTTATTTTGTTTATTTGCTCCATAATGATGGCATTGAAGACTCTGAGACCTGACCGAGCTGGCTTTGGGGACCCATTTGGACTTGGTTTGTTGCCCGAGCTTCAACAACGGACAGAGCTCTTAGAAAATAGACAAAATTCACTGAATAGGGTTCATGGAGATGCTGTAACACAAATCAGCAATATGCATGCTGTTGCAGTCAATACTATGAAAGCGTCTATGCCTCCTGTAAGCAAGTTGGAAGAAGAGCTTTCTTCTCCTAATTATAACTTTCATATATTCTATTATAGTTGGTTTGGGAATCCACAGTTTGATGGCAAATATATTCACTGGAACCATCCGTTGTTGCCACACTGGGATCCCAAAATTGCAAACAATTATCCGAAGGGCAGGCATAATCCTCCTGAGGACATTGGTGCTAACTTTTATCCTGAACTTGGATCTTACAGTTCCAAAGACCCTTCTGTCATAGAAGCACACATGAAACAAATGCTTTCAGCTTCAATTGGTAATGCATGTTAATGTTTCAGAACATTGTTCATTTATCCAGCCTTAAATATTTGAAGGAACATGATTGACCATTTTTTTTTCCTGTGTAGTTCTGCAAATGTCTGAAGTTAGTAAATGTCTTTGTATTTTCAAGGTTTAACCTCTAATCTGAAACCTCGATCTGAAGCTGCTTCTGATGAGTGTAACAGCACAGAAACTAAGAACTGTATTTGTAATCCTTTAGGTGTGTGTGTTTCATGACTTACTGTTAAGCACTGGTATATATATAGAGAGAATATACTATATGGTATATAGAGAGAATATAGAAATCATTGTTAGAATATATTGTCTGTGTATGTTATTTTTGGAAATTGATACTTAAGTTTTAATAACAGTAAATCATGTTAACATGGCAATGGAACAATTTTTCCAAGTATTTGCTGCGTAAAAATTATATTAATTCTTTCAAAAACAGGTAGGATTAGAGCTTTTATGTAACTTATATTTTATGTAGTTTATTCCTAGGTGTTCTCATTAGCTATAAAAGTGTCTCAAGTAAGATAGTTTCAGCATAGCTAATAATGGTTAAAAAATACCTCTTTTTTTTTTCCATACCAAAAATACCTTTTTTTCCAATATAAATTGACATTCCATTTCTTAAATAGGTGGAATATATAAATTACAGTATTTAATACATTTTAATTCATCGTTAGTGTGTTTTATGGCTCTTCTTATGTTTACCGTCTTTAAAATAAGCAGTCATACAATTTAGTATTAAATTCTGAACAGCTTCTATAAATATAGTTGGAACAACAAGACCAGAGTTTATAGAATCATTCAGAGCACTAAATCACTTCAGAAGGAACCACTTTCATTCACTTAGATACTAAGGATCTAAGGATTGATGTAACTGCTATATTCCAATTAGTAGCGCTTCTGTAATTTTTAATTATTGTGGGTTTTTTTTTGTTTTGTTTTATTTTAGATCTAACCTGTATTTTGAACAAGAATTAATACAAAAGTAGGAATTTTCTTACTATTTTAAGTAACAGGATAACTCTATTAACAACAGGAACGCTAGCGACAGTGGAAAAGCTGCTGCAGAGAAAACTCGATGTTAGTTGTCAGTAAGCACTTTTCTTGTCTTATTTAAAACAAAATAATTCATGGTAGTGTGATGAAACATAGCTTTAGAAGAATCTGTGACATCACTCAGCCTCTTAATGCAAATGCCTGATAAAGCTGAACTGGTAGTAGGAAACATCCAAAAGATGAGGAAAAATGCTTTTCTAAGAAAGGAGGTTTTTTAGGACCTCAAGTTATATTTGCGTTTAATCTCAGCAATATGAATGAGTGGTACATGCTCCCTGTAACATACTGTTTGTGATATATTACTTGTACTTGTCAAAAGTTATTTTTTTTTCTGTTGTCATTCTGAAGTACATTTGAAATTTTCTTCAGGCTAGATTTGACAATAATTTACTGCTTTTCTCAGGTCATTACTTCATATCTTTTTTTTATGAGATTAATATTGTGTTATTTTTTGTGTATTCTGAGGTTGACTGTTTATAACTTCTTTTTGTATTTTAGCTGATTTCTAATCCTAATCTAATGCATTTTATGCTATATCAAATAATTTTTCTTTTAGCCTTTTTTGAGAGGCTTTATCAAGACTCTCAGAAGTGGTTCTTTCAGCCAATAATGTGTAATGATCAAAGGCACATAAGAGATTAGAGCAGCAGGAGCCACATGCAGTGCTGCCTTGTGTTATTCTTACATTTCACAATTTTTCCTTATTTAATTTCCTAGTTTCAAAATCTGTTGTATTCATCTGTTATTCCTCAGAGTGCTTGGTGAAACTTATTTTTTGCACCACCCTGTTTTCTTGGTAGTTCCATTTTGAAGTCCTTTGTTTGTCTTGAATGACTATACTCTGATTTAAAACATGTTACATTGCGCTTTTTGTGAGCAAATCAATCCCATTGTAGTCTCCTGAAGTGGTCCCTTGCTCGTATATTTTCTTTTCTGTGATGTAAATGAAAAAATTAAAAGAAAAAAAAAGTCCGTCTTTTCAGGGAAAGAGCAATGTAAGTGTGAGTTAGGAGACAAAATTTTTCACAGAACCTGAAATTTTCTGTTTCCTAACAGTGTAGAAGGGGGTCTTGACAGATGTTGTATTCGAGATACCTTGAAGACTGTAACCTGATTGTGTTTTTGTTGTTCTGTTTGTCCTTAACATCATAATCATTTGAATTTTGTCCTTTCTTCTTGTGTTAAATAAAATATAGGGTGATAAAAATGCAGTAAACTGTTGCATTTTTCTTGTCCTAAAGCAGACTGTCTGTTGGGGTAGTCTGTTATTTTTGATTCCCTTTTTGAAAAAATGTTGAGAGAATATATTGTGGGTAGTCGAACTAACCTCTACTTTGTATAGTGAACTGAAATTTCGGGTTTTGACGTTAGAAGATGGTTGTGTATTCCTTATAATTATGTATTTTGAATAATTTGGGGTTTATTTGGAAATTGTTAGTTAGAAAACTTATAATATTAGTAAAGTGGAATGAATTTAGAGCATATCCCTATCTCTGTGACCTAATCTGTTTACTTAAATCTTTATCTAGTGAAAAAGAACCACACTGAGTTATTGTTCCATATATTTAAAATAGTACTGTTAGGAAGATATTCCTACATCACTATCTCATATATTTCTTTCTGTCTTAACCTTCTTCCTGATATATTACATTATTTCCAGCTACACACCTAAGCGGTCTCACTTGTTTTTCTGACAGCATTTTATTTTAGAAGGAAAGGTTTTAGCCCCTTCTGAAGAGGTATGTCTTCCTTTGCTTTCATGGAGAGCATTAAGAAGACTTACAGCATATGGGCATTGTATTTATTGTCTTCTTTTTTGTCAGGCATAATAACTTGCTTAAATTTTTGAGAGTTACTCAAGCATGTTTTAGGTAATAAATTTAAAAACTAATTTTACCTAGTTGGAAGGGTGAATTACAGCACAGGGACTGCTTTTGGCTATAAGGAAGGTTGTGAGATTACAGTCACTGCTTCTAGGACAAAATGGTTGTTTTGTAATAGAGCATGAAGTATAATGCAGAAATACGTTGTGGAATAAATTTTAATAAAATAAGAATCTCTTTGATCACAGGCATAGGTCTCATCTCTGGAGTGTTCTGTAGCCCTATGTATCATGGTATTCTCTAGCCATACTTAGGCATAGCTATAATGCCTTCAGAGTATTCTCCACCTCCCCTCATCAACACCTAGAGATGTTTCATGCTCTGCAGAAAAGTGGAAGGCGACGGCAAGCTTGGGACACTGACCACAAATCTGTTCCCTTGACAGTTGCTCTTATGACTGGTTTCTTTTAAAATTGGGAAAGAGAAGTTAAAATATACCTTGAGAACACTGAAATTTCATAATTGATTAAAAAGTAATTTGAAATTCTCATTTATATTATATAGATTTTGCATCAAACAATAATTACATCTCATGGCAAGCTATCTACGCGTTACATTTTCACATAATTTAAAAGTGGTGTTTTGTATTTTCAGGTGTAATAGCACTTTCATGGTACCCGCCAGGTATGGCTGATGAAAATGGAGAACCAACTGATGATTTGGTGCCTGTTATTTTGGATTATGCACACAAATACAATCTAAAGGTAAAGTCTTTTAAGACAGTTAAAATAGGAGTACATAGGAAAGAAGCAAAAAAGTAAAAGTTTTCTACATTTGAACCATGATGTAGAGCAGGGAGATTTGTGATGTAATAGTATCTTCTGTGTCTCCTGTTATGTTGCAATTTTTTTTTTTTTTTGGGGGGGGGGGGGGGTCAGGGAGGGAGGGAGGGGTTGTCCGGAAGTAGGTATGTAGTGTCCTTGCACTACACTAAATTTTGGTGAGACCTAAGCAATATTGCCTTATAACTAGAATAATACCATAATCTGTTTTTGTTTGTTTGTTTGTTTTTCTATTTCGGTTTAGAGCTAACGCTTGAAGAATCTAAGATTTATTTTTGCTTTCCTTTTAGGAAATAGTTTTTAAAATCATGCAATATTTGTTGTTGTTGTTTTTTTAATGAGTCTTTGGAGATGAGGGTAGTATTATGTTTCAAAATATTATAGAATACAATGATCTATAAACTAGGTAACCGAGAAAGAAGAAAGGAATAACCTAATTTTTCACATTACCATATAACTTGCTGGTACTCAAGGTCAGGTGCAAGTATTATCAACAACAAAGTGGAATTCAGAATTTCTGTTTTGTATTAATGTCTTTATTCTGAAAGGTATCAGTAAAACTTACCTTGGACAGTTGGGTCGGAAAGATGCTGCTCTGGCTTTAGGATACTCCAGGGTATGACAGGATAGAAAGGCTAAATTACCTGCCTTCTGAAATACCAAATCAGTTAAGGATGACATCTAATCTAAAATCAGTTTTTGATTTTATTTATTTTACCTTGAATGGTTGGGGAGGGGCAAGGGTGGGATGAAGAAACGAAACATATTTCCTTTTATTTTTGTCAAATAATAATAAGTTGACTTTTTGAATGATCTAAGTAGCTGTGTGCATGTCATCTCTGGAGTGTGTTGTCTGTATTGGGCACTAAAGAAATGTTCATCTGTTCTGGTTTTAGGTGGTCAGATTTACAGAAAAAAATCTGTCATTAGTATCAGCTGTAGATCCTTTGTAAAGCAGGAGGAATGTAGGAAGATTAAATCAGATACAGAAGTAAAATTAGCAAACTTGCAAATGCTATGTGAATTTCACTGTGATGTGATGCAGCCTTATATATATGTATATATTACTATTAAAGAAGTTTTATTTTTCCACAAAATTTTCAGATGATATGTTGGAGCTTGTTTTCTAAACCTAAAAGAGCTAGCTGACATTCAGGTCTCTCAAAAGAGCCAGGCAAAACTGAAATAAACTACCAAAGAAAATTGTAATATCTGGAATACAGATACTAAGTAAAGATACTACCAGGGAACCTATACTTTCATTATAATGTTTTCTAAACATCGTTGCTCTAGTAAATGAGTACAGTTAAGTTTGGGGAATGTCAGTAGACCCAAAACAGCATGGAAAATAAATCTGTTTTATTAAAATAAGAAATAAACATGCGCTAAAAATGCAACTCTGATAAAGTTGTCTTTTTGATTTGCCTGTTTTTGAGAGATAGAAATATGAAGTATGAAATTATAATGCTCTTCAACCTGTCCTATCGGTCCTTGTGATTTAGTGTAACATTCTATTTTTATATAGTTTGTACCTAATAGAGACATTGGCTCTACAATGAAATTTGCTGCTATTGCAGACTAGTTGAACGCTTTATTAAATGTATTCTACTCTAAACTTGCTTCTGAAAAACTAGTTGCTTTGATTGATGTAATATACTCCTCCCTTTAATTGTGTAGTTGAAAATGACAAGATTTTTATATTGACATGACTTCATGTGTATGTGAATTCCATAAACCCCAAGCTTGAGTTCAGAGCAGTAGGAAGACATCATATTAGATCTAATTACAGAGGCTTATTGCTGTTGATAACTCCATACAATTTTAAATAAAAATTTTCATATTCCATATCTTAAAATCTAGTCTGACAGTGAAAACTCTCCTTGGAGAATTGTTATCAATAGCAATGCATTCTTTGGAAAATAAAAATTAAAATATTTAATTGGTTAACCGGTTCTTTGACATTCAAATAAATAATCTTTTACTTCAAGTTTTAGTTTCTGTTGTAGTTTTTAAATTTTCTGAAGCATGCTTACTACTCACTGTAGCCTAGGGAAAACAAAAGGAGTGTTTTGTATTAATGAAAAATATTTATTACTGAACGTTCTTGGATCTCAAGCTACTCATCTTTAAGAGTTCAATTAGGTTTGGACTATTCTCAAATTACTAACAAAAACTGTAATGCTCTGTAAGGAGGAAATATTTTTAATGCCGACTGGTACTTGCTTCATATAACAGACGATGCCAAGTATTTAATAATATTTTAGGTTTCTGTTGCTTTACTGCATTTTCATTTTTCAGGTCAGTTTTCATATTGAGCCCTACAAAGATAGAGATGACCGCAGTATGTACCACAATGTCAAATACATCATTGACAAGTGAGTGCTCTCAGAATGTTTCTTTTTAGTTTTGTTACATATTGATTTAGAGAACTTTGATATGTTATCTACACCTTGAAAGAATATATTAAGAATGTGTATTGAGACATAATAAAATTTTAAGACACTTGGTTCATATTTCCAGTAGTACTGAAACTCATTCTGTTTTCTAAATACTGAAGTATGAACTACTTTAACAACTACTTTGTGTAGTTATTCAAATGTACATTGCTTTCAACATTCATGAAATCAATTAAAGTATTAAGTATACGATATATAAATCAGACATGTTTTTATAGTGACAAATGAGCAGTGAGCTATAACGTGTTGACCTGTAATGATTTTAATTCTGCTTGTCAAATTTTGTACAGCTACTGGTTGTTCTGTTCATCAGCGCTACTATCACTGTCTTGTTCCTTACCGAATTAGAGAATTGCCTTTCAGAGAAACGTAATACCTATAGTGCAGTTCTACACTAAATTACTGATTAGCAATAGTTTAACGGATCTTTGGAGATTGATTATTCAATACTTCAGCAGGCATTGGATTGAAAATGGATATGGATTGCTACATTTTGAAGCACCTGTACTGTCTTTAAAATGATTTTTAGAGATAAAAATCTTCAGATTGTAAATCAGTGTTTTTCAAATGGCAAATCTTGTTTTAATGATACTTCTTTGCTTTATAGATATGGAGCCCATCCAGCCTTTTACAGGCATAAGACCAGCACAGGCAGATTTCTTCCCATGTTTTATGTTTATGATTCTTATGTAACAATTCCTGAAATATGGGCAAATCTGTTAACTGTATCTGGATCACAGACTATTCGAAATACTCCATATGATGCATTATTCATTGCTCTTCTTGTAGAAGAAAGACATAAGCATGATATTCACAGAAGTGGCTTTGATGGAATGTATACATACTTTGCCACCAATGGCTTCTCTTATGGCTCATCTCATCATAATTGGGCAAGTTTAAAAGCCTTTTGTGATAGTAACAACTTAATGTTTATTCCAAGCGTGGGACCAGGCTATATTGACACCAGTATTCGACCATGGAACAACCACAACACCCGTAATCGTGTCAATGGAAAATACTATGAGACTGCCTTTAATGCAGCCCTTTTGGTGCGACCAGAAATTATTTCCATTACATCTTTTAATGAATGGCATGAAGGTACTCAGATTGAAAAAGCTGTCCCCAAACGGACTGGACAGATAGTTTACCTTGATTATAAGCCCCATAAACCAAATGTTTACCTGGAGCTGACTCAGAAGTGGTCTGAGAAGTACAGAAAAGAAAAAGAGCAGTGGCTTATGTGAGCTATTGCTGCTGCCTTTGTTTCTTAACATACTGAATGCAATGAGAAAGAAATGGAGAGCTGAAGAATCTGTTATAAAATGTCTTTATTATAAATATGTCCAAATTGTTATATCACATGAATGTATATGCACTACTACTGAATGTGAATTTCAAAGAGTAAAAAAATTATTACAATTGACATCTCTAACATTGGATAGTGTAGTTCAAGAAAGCTTTTTTTTAATAGTAATTTGCATGCTGAACTTCAAGAACGTCTGCATGGGATAACTACATGACTGAAGTAGAACAGAAATTTGGCAGTTATATTTACGTACTTATTCATGTAGTTGTATTCCTAATCAAAGTGGTGCTTTAAACTGAATTTTATCTTGGTAGATCCTTGCAGGATGCATGCCTGTAGTGTGTGGAGTAATCTGCATCTACTGTTTTTATGCTTTGCACATTGTTATTTCTTGATTATAAGATTAATTTGTGGTAAAAACACTGAAGATGTATGTGTGATGCAACAATGGTGTTTGTTTTTTTTTTTTTTAAAAAAAAGCTTTTTCAAAGATTGAGTTCTAAAGAACTGCTGAAAGATTTATAGTTTACTCTATTTGTTCTGTTCAATACATGGTGCGGACTTTTGGATACTGGATACTGACCAATTACATTGTTTTTCTATGTTTGAATTAAAAAATATATATATTTTTTTTGTGGGGGAAAACTCCTAATTTTTTTTTTTTAAATTACATTTTCAATTGATTGACTGCAGACACAGTTTTAGTTTCTTTTTAGAAATGTTTAAGGATTCTAAAGCTAATATATTTCTAGTCCTACAATAAATGCAATTTTAGGTTATGCTTTTTCTTTTGTAATTTAGGAGCGGTGTAGTGTGGTAGCAGTGACAGCAAGCACACATTACTTTTGTTTGAAATATGAGATTTCAATTTTTCATAGAGTTCATTGGGTAGTTCCAGGATAGTAGATACTAAAGTCTTCTAATTGTTCAAGTAAGTTCCCCACCAATATTACCTTTAACTATACGGTGTGCCTGGAAATAAATACTTTTTAGACCTAGGAGTTTCACCTTTCAGATGTAGGGAGTGATTATTAACTGGTTTTCTTACTGAATCTTGAAAAGTTCAAGTCACATGGGCATGTCTCCTTAAGATCCCTTTTTTTGTGGGGGGGATGAGGCAAGACATTTTCATACTTTATAGGAAAACAGTAGACATTGGAA
Organism: Anser anser; assembly: GCF_964211835.1. Lineage (NCBI taxonomy): Eukaryota > Metazoa > Chordata > Aves > Anseriformes > Anatidae > Anser > Anser anser. The sequence continues at coordinate 43,045,229 of NC_139722.1, forward strand.
TAGTAGACACTGCAGTATTTGTTTATTTGCAGCAAGTGTTTAATCTGTAGCAAAGTGGCTTTTTCAAAAAAACATTTTTTATACAAGGTGCTGATCCTGTGTTGTAGTTAGTATGCTGGAACTGTTGCGACCACTAGAATCCTATAATTTCAGCACTACCCACTGTAATTACTCACACTTTTTACTCAGTTACTCACAGTGCTCTGTCCATGAAATTGTAAAGTGCATGTGGGGACTTCTGGCTAAAAAAGAAGACAAACCAAAAAAGAAAACAGTATGTTTTAGAGTCCTTCTGCTGGTATGAAAAAGGTTTGATTCCACTTATTTGCAATTTAATTCTCTTGTCACTTCTTTGCAATTATTAAAAAAAAGTCACGCAATGCCATCAGCTGCTTGAAAAAATGCAGAAATTGGGTTACAGATGTATAATCTGACATGTTAAAGTGTGCCTCTAGAGTTATTGCAGTCTTACTTGTATTTGTTAATTTTTTTCACGTTCATACTGCGTCTCTGCAAACTCGAAAGTTCTTCTAACAGAAATGTTTACTAGAGCTTATTTTACGTGCACTCAAGTGGATAAACTGAAGAAAGATATAGGTATTACCACAGTCACAAAATTGTGTTTGAGACACATGAAGCACTTGTTAGACTTTTACCACTTAAAAATTAACCACTTTGCCATTTATTAAGGAAAAATGATTTATACATTTTTACTATAACTCCTTTGAATAGCTATGTGTAATTTGTTTTCATAATTTGGTACATGTTTTTTACAGTCCAAAGAGCCCATATATTTATTTTAAATGTAAAAGAATGATTAACTTATTTGCATATCTATATTGCATATATTATTAAAAATTATTCTGGATTCAAACCATTTAAAGGACAAATCTCTTTTTCCCTGCTTAAACTTTTGTCATCCACTCTTCTTCTCTCGCAGTAGTTGTCTGAACTCTTTACTAGTCTTGACAACTGTGCACTCAGCTTTCAGCTTCTTACTTTCTCCCGGTAGCAGTTTATATTTTCTCTGTGACTGTAAAAGTTGCTTCTTTTGTTGATGTTTGAAAGTTTAAAATTATTGCGTAGTGTTGTACAACTGAGATGATCTTGGTTTAAAATATAATTTATGGTAACAACATAATGGATCTCCATTCTTAGAAAGACTGTAATTGCTGTAAAGGTATCATTTAGCCCTTGCTGTGAAGTGATTTGGGCTGTGACACACAGGTGTGTCAATGGGATCTTTAGAAGAATGTACAGAATTTCTGGAAAAATAAATAAAAAAGTTACCTAGTTCTCATCACCTCTGAGCACTTAGCTTAATGTGTTTTAAAGGCTAAATATGCAACCTGAAAAAAAATAAATTCATAGATTAGAATTTAATTTGAGGAGATCTGACGGAGTAGCAGCTGCTAGGACTACCCCATCTGCCTTCCCAGTACTTTCTATATACTTGGAGCAAATATTAATGCAAGTATTAGAGGAAAAAACTAGACTTCTGTGGATGAATTGCTGCTGCAATCATAATAGGTTTTTTGTTGTTGTTGTTTTTTCAAAGTGGTTAAAGTATGCCTATGGGAAAAGATTAGTACAAAATGCAAAGAAATAAGATTCTCTGTTATAAGTGCACATTTTCTGGGGTGAATATATATAGAAGATGATTGTTCCAAGCTTCACAGTTGCATTTAAAAAAATAAAAAATTGAATGATTGAATGTGCAATCAAAATTGGTAGGGAGAGGTGGCTATTCTTAGTTTCAGATCTTAAATGAAATTTAAGGAATATCTAAATCCCATCTCACTTCTGCCTTACACCCCTATTTTTTTGCCTAATTGAAAAAAAAATCTAATGATTACTCAGCATTTTTAGACTGATGAATTTCATTTGATTCATCTTGTTGTAGTATGTTATAGTACTTAGATGAAGTGATATACTAAGTTTATACAAATTAGGGAAGAAATACTATGGGAATACTAAATAGAGATCATGCTATGCTATGCATCTGTACCTACAGAAATACCTGTATTGATTGCATACTACTGACTTGAGTATCACTGGAGGGGAAATGATCTCTGAGACAAGTAGCAAGTCTTTGTGGTGAGAGAGCTTACTTTCAAAGGAAACTCTCTAGGTTCGTTTCTGTTTCTGTCAGTTGTGATCAAGTAAATTGTTTCAGTTCTATGAGCTCAGAAGTGAAGCCCAATACATCTTCTCTGAAGTCAGGATTTATATTAAATCTTGCATAGATCTATAAACTATAACAGAATTCTAATTTAAGGGAAAGAGCATGTGCATATGCTGTTACTCTTTCAGTGGTAAGCTGTAAATTGTTGTGAAGGTAGTTTCTGTACTGGGGTACATGATGTGTGTCTAGAGCCTTTCTTTTGAGGTGCCAATGATTTGTCTCTTAACAGGTTGTTGAAACAGAAGGGTCTTTATTTTTATTATGAGACTTTCTATATATATATGCTGTATATAATTGGAATTTAACATTGCACACAGGACTCTTGGGTTCTATGGAAAACGTTTTACAGGAGTGAGTGTTTTCAGCACAGTGATGCTAGTAGAATATATCTCTGTGTACATGGACAGGGCCATGCTGGTGTATGTGTGGTGGTGGTGGTGGTAAATCTCATGTACCTAAATACTGAAGAGGAGATATAATCTATTTACAAAATAATTGCCATTTAACATAAGTTGAAAATTTCTGCCTGTCTTAAGGTACTTTACAAGTGTCAATCCTTATCCTTCTACTTGCTTAAAAGTGTCAATATTTCATTCCTTTTTTATCTGTTACTTTTGACCACTTCGTTAAATATTGCATAAACTTCTGAAGTGATTATATTTCTCAGACTTTGTAATATTCATTAAGAGAATCTACAAAAACATTAGCACTGCAGAAGAACCTGGTATGTATTTCATATTGTATAGTTATGATTTTTTTTGTGAATGGATGGTGTATCTCAGTTGTGTATTGAATATGGGTAAATAAAATACATTTGTTTCCTTTAATACACTACCTGTCTGTGGCAGAGATGCATTTGCTTATATGCAACAAAAACAAATGTGTGTGTCTATATATATTATACATACATACATATATATGTATGCATATAACTGAAGTCATTATTTGTAAAGTACTATATCATTGTATTAAATTATAGATTAGATTTGGCTACTTTTATGCAAGCAATGTTTTTAATTCCCTATGATGTTTACAAAAAAATAAAGTTGCTTATGTATGAATACTATTGTGAATAATAAACATATGCCCAAAAAGGGTGGCTTAAATGGAATGTTTGATAGCATTTTTTGAATAGTATGAGATTGGAAAGATTTTTTATTATTATTTTATTTTTACTTTTCTATCACAATATGGGTGTAGAACTGAGGCTGAAAACAACAAGCTTATTACAGTGTTTTTTAACAGACAATCATCCATCCTGAAGTTTTTAGGCCTATTTGGATGATATCTTTGGAGGCCAAGTGAATTCACCTGTGTGGGGATAATGTGCAGGTATCTTTGAGTCCTGAGGTAGTACTATATTTCAACAAAGTAAAACCAAAGTTTGTGGTTTAAAATGAAGTTTAAGAAGGATGGGCACACTAATTAATCCCACAAAAGAATGGCTTACAAGAGAATACTAGAACTGGGTCTAAAAAGTTGTTGTTTTCTTAAGGTAAATTGTACTGTTTGGGTGTAAATACTATCAAGAAGGTAATGGTTGCCATCTGACTGTTAGCAACAGAAATGGGAAACCTCAGTATTTGAAAAATATATTTTGTTATTCCCAGCAAACTAACCGCATTGGTGATAAAGGAATTAAAGCTAATTCACATATAGAAACATGCAGTACTGAGTGAATATGTGAATAAAAGTATTTAAAAATGTTGAATAATTTCATGTTTCCTTTGTCTATCACAGTGTTTCTTGGCTGCAGTAAAAATAGAAGACTTTACTCCACAATAGAAATGACTTCTTGAAAATTTTGTGTCTCAGGAAATGCAAGAAATAATCAGCATAAAGCATACTTGAAACTTGAACTTCCGCATGACCCATAATTGACACTGTAGCTCAGTGGACTGTGAAGTACTTGTGCATTTTAAGTAGATAAAATATCTCATAGGGTATTTCATATCACTTCATGTGAATTCAGTAGTAAGAAGAATTAGAAATAACATATGGATTTTATTGCCTTTTTGTTCATCTAATTTGATCACTTTCTATATAGTATACAGAATTGCAAGTTCATTTTTTTTGTGTGTGTGTTAAAGATAAGAAAGACTATCTTCATGTATTTTTCTTTCCTTAGCTGGGCTAGGTAGAGTACAGTGATACAGTAAAAAGTTACCTATAGCTTTCATTTCTTAAACTTCAGTTTAGTTCCATTTAAGTAAAAATACTGTGAGAATAATAGAATATCCAGAAATATAACAATAAAATTTTGAAAAATCAATTCCTTGACCTGCATTACTGGTAGATTTGGAGAAAAATATCTCAAGACAATTATAATTGTGTTAGTATTTTACAAATGAAAGGATACATTCTGTTAAGCTGGAGTCAAGAAAGAAGGCATTTATATTATTGTACAGTGTGATTTTCTTAGTGTAAATGATGGGAACTCTATTCCACTATTGCTACTCTTCAAAGCATATTCAAAAATGGTAACATTTCAAATGAATTCTGAGCTTAGGATATACATAGGTAAGTTTATGCACACACAAAATTGATTCTTTTCCATTTTTGCATGAAAAATATAACTATCCTTGTATGGTAGAGAAGATCTGGTGCAATTTTCAGCTGTTCCCAGATCTTTGCCTGTCAAGTGTTCATGGATTGATCCAGAAAGTCTCTCTTTTGACCCTAGCAGTTAAGGAATGTGGATAAATAGAAGCCGATGGTTCCCAACCATCTTTTATCCAAACATACAGTTTTACTGAATTTTTCATAATTAGTTTTAATAATAATGATTAAATGGAAATGAATTCAACATAGATCTTTAATGTAACAATAATGTAGGATGGTTGCCTGAAAATTCATGTTAGAGAAAAACTAAACCTGCTATATTTTTAAAATGTTGATCTCTGCTATTGCACTCAGAGATGACCTACCACTTCTGGAAATTTTTTTTTAAAAAATATTCTCATCTCTACTTAGAACATATAAATTGTGTGTGTGTGTGTTTGTTTTTACTGTTGCTGTGTTTGTTTTTACTGTTGCTGTTTTTTTTTTTTTTAATTTTGAATAGGTGATTTAAAATTTGAGGAGAATTTTTACTAGTTCTGCATAGAGATAATACTTCAACAGATACGGATTTTTTTAAATTTTTTTATACATTGAAATGAACCTGGCCTTCAAAGTTGGTTTTGTAACTTAAAGTTATTGCTATGGAAACACAGCATGATGTCTCAAGACTGATTTTCTCAAGCTGCAGTGCAATTCAACAAATAAAGAACAGACCAGAACTCCAGTTGTTTTTAGAACACTAGTGAAAAATCAGATGGGCAGTCTGTGCCTTTTTGGCAGAAACTTCTTGGAAAAGTCTCATATTTTGATGGAAAATGCTTTCATCATTAGTCATTAAGATTCATTAGCCAGTAAGACCAGATATATACATTATAATACATAAATTCATACCTATGAAACTTCAACTAGATATATTTCAACGATGCGGTATCTCATAATGTCACTACCACTAATAAAAATAATTGATAACATTGAATGCTTACATTTAAAAGAAGAGAAACACATTGTCTCAATTCAATAACCTCAGAAATCAAGCTGAATTATTCTGACAATTTTTAGGGCGGTAGGAAATAGTCAGCAATTTAGTTTGTGAGAAGCTCAGCAGTCTTTATATTGACTCCCATGCTCTTCTTGTTTATTACACGAACTTTATTTCAGATAAATGAGTGAAGGATTTACTTCAAAGAATGCAATTTGAAAGCACAAATGGAAATCAGCAGTAGACCTGCTGTCAGGACAGTAAGGATACATCTGCTTTCCTACATAAGTCCAGCATTTGGCAATTCCTCATCCACTGCTAGCATTTGGAAGTTTTTACATTGATTTATACATTTTCTTTTGTTTTTTAATGAAACAACTTGAAAACAAACACAAAGCAAAATTAAAAATAAAAATAAAAATCCATAGCAGTAACATGACACTGAACAGGTAAGCTCCATAAAGGTGAGGAAAACAGTTAAATGCATTGTTGAAGTGCTAAACTATCTGGAGGTTATATGCAGGCAACATAGCATTAGTGTGTTCGGATTACTACACCAATCAACAAAGATTTTTAAGAGGACTAGAAATTGAGGTGGTTAAACAGTAGAATAAAGAAAACAGAAATAAAAGGTATTTTAGAGAAGGTTCTGTCCAAGTTGAGTGTTTTGTATCTCTTTATTGCAGAAGATTTTAAGTTTTCCATGCAGGCAAAAATCAACAAATCCCAGTAAGACTGACTTTTGAGTTCTCAGGAAACTCAAATATGAAATTGTTAATCCGTTAAAAATATTGTGTAATCATTTTCTGGTTTTGTTTTGTTTTTAAGTAGTCTTATGAATGAAATCAGACAAGTGTGATATTTGCTCCAGGACACATTCAAACACAAAAAGGAAGCCTAGAGAGAGTGGAAGCAAGAGCAAGGACAGGTAGTCTCCTAACAAGAGGAACACAGAGAAATTGCTCGAGCAGACAGGGATCAGATTGGGAAAGCTAAAGATAGAATTAAATCAGGGCCAGGGACATCGAGGGCAGCAAGAAAGGCTTCTTGTAGGTGATAAAATGGAAACTACATAAACCGTGGGCCCTCTCTAGAAGGAAGTGGGAGACCTGTTTACCTGGGATATGAAAACTAAAATTAGATATAAGGAAGCAATTCTTTACTCTTGAGGGTGGTGAGGCACAGCCTACCAAGAGAAACTGTGGCTGCCCCATCTCTGGAGTTGTTCAAGGCCAGGTTGGATGGGGCTTTGGGCAACCTGGTCTGGTGGGAAGTGTCCCTCTGCCCATGGCAGGGAGGTTGGAACTGGATGTTATTTAAGGTCCTTTCCAACTTGAACAATTCTATGAATAGAGAACAATTTTCTTTTCCTTATAACAAAAGATGGACATCTAGTTAAATTTGCAGATAGCATGTTTAAACAACAAAAGGAAATAGTTTTCATTCAATTCAGTTAAATTATTGAAGTCTTTGCTACAAAAAAAAAAAATCAAAAATATAGTATGTGCAAATGCACATAGCATTGATCAGATTTTTATTTCTTAACGCTTCTGGCTAAAAAAGTCTTTAAAGAGCTAATTGACAGAAGGCAAGCAAAGGTATGTGTGGAAGGCAATATATAAATTCTAGTTCCTGTACTGCAACGGGCATTTTGTGACAGTCATTGCATTGATTTCTTCATCGAAAGAAAAAAAATAAATCTTAAGCTTTTTCTGAAATTAAGAGTGATATTCAACCTGGAAGTAGAAAAGAAAGGAGGCAAAAAACTGAATGATTCAGTGGTAGCAACTAATTAATGTGATCGTTGGTTTGGTTTTGTTTGGTTGTGTTTTCTTTTTAAGTGTGGGGTTGACTGTTGCCATCTTGAAACTATGAAACCTCATAGGGATATCAAGCATTCTGTGCTGTATCAGAGCCATATATTCTTGAAGACGTTCAAAGATTATGGTGTTGCAGCTTGACTGTTATGAGAACTGCGTAAGGACCGGAGAGGATGGAAATAGACCCCATGTGTTGCAGGAGAATTTAACCTATCACAATATAGCTTTTCATCCTGGTGCTCTATATGACCAATTTGACCACAGCAAGTTTTTTCTCTGAGCTTCGCAAAGAGACTCTGGAGTTAGGGGCCTTTTGAGTAAAGATTATAAAGGTAAAGAAGGGGACAAGTGGAGCATTAATCATAAGACTTCCAGGGGATACAGCCTACAAATTGTAATTTTTTATGGTTAGAATGTAATTCAGTTTGTAAACCCCCAAATTTCTTTTCTGATTAGCAATAGGAAAGGTCAGTAACAGCCGACTTTTTGCAGTTTTATAGTTATTTTTTTGCCGTTCTATATCCATTTATGTTTCTCTGTTCAATTCCATCTGCAATTTTATTTCCTAGCTAAATCTCATGAAGTCATTTTGTGCAGTTCTACAAATTTACCTGTGACTAATACTAGTCCATGATAAAATAAATAAATAAATAAATAAAATAAAATCTCCAGTTATCATGGTCAGATAATTAACTTCAGGAATCTTTGAACTGATGACTGCTACTTATCACTTCTGACAAAGCTTGATAAGGGAGTGTGAGATCAATTTTAGGATATTTTACTGTAAAATAAAACATATGGCTTATACCATCTTCAGCTACATCTGAGGTGAGAAACTGGATTAAATTAATTCAGTGGGGGTGGAAACATGATAGGTCTTTGAACACAACTTTACAGGAGCAATGTGAGACTATTCACTTTTATGATGCGAAGTAGAAAATTCTCTGTAAATGTGAGATTTTTTTCAGACATCTTTCTGATTTATTCAGAGGCTTTCTGAATGATTAGGCTTGCAACCTTATCAATTCTCAGATTTGAAAATAATTTTCATATTTATAAAGCTGAAAATAGAAAATTAACAGTTGGCTAGTTATATGAATGACAGTGCCATAATTAGCATGTAAAACACGTAAATTAATTATTAATAGGGAAAACATTGAAGTTTAACGAAGAAAATTTCAGGTTACAAAGTAAACAATGAGATTACTTATGCAAACATCTCTTCCTAAATTTCAGAAATTGTGAGGGTAGTAATGAGTGGCATTTTCAGAGATTACTGAAATAAATTGTTACAAGCAATCTGTAACAGAACCATGTGCTTATTAAGAGTTTATAAAGCGGTATTGTTATTTTTTTACTACAGCTGATCTATAAAGCTTTCCTATGGAGAATTGATTATTGCTTTTGTTCTTACTTTCTCCTTTTTCATTTGAGCCTGATTCATGCAGAAAATATCTATATCCTTAGTTTTATGTACACAGCTCATTCTTCTCAGCCCAAATATACTCCCCTGAGTGTAAGTACTTGTTTGTTCATTATAACGATCTGTATTGGTTTCATTTTATTTGCATCAGGAAGGAGAGGGGGATTGTACATCCCATGTATGCAGCTTGAATATGTGTTATAAAGTCTATGTGCGTATGTCGGGTTGGGGTCATCATTGAACAAATCAATTTGTACCTTTCTCCCTCTGAAAACATGAAAACATGATGCATAGCAAAATTTTCAATGCAACAATATGCTGCTAAATATGGTACAACCAAATCTATTCAGTAAACATGTAAAAACCCATGATACTGATGAAATGTGCTTTTCCAATGATTTTCATATTGTCCTCTGCATTCTTTGCCAAATGATAAAATACATGTCCACAGGTACTTAGATCTCTGTTTTGTAATTCAAATATAAATAATTTTATGTACCAAGTTCATATTGATCCAAAAATAGATAAGAACTTTAAATTGTGAGACTAATTGAAATACATAAAAAGCCTCAGAACTAGCTTGCAAAATGTTTGTAGTTAGTATGATTACAAAAGCTTTCTTCTCCACTGGTATTCAACCTTTAGTTAAGAAAGCTCTGACAAGAAAGGAAATGAGCAGTGAATGCAGAATGCAGGTATTTTTGTGCCCTTGTTTTTCTGCCAGTGCTTGAAATGTACAAAATAAGGCTGACATATGATAAAGAGCTCGTATGCTTAAGCTTACAGCCCACAATCACTCCTTTAGTTGAGATATTATAAAATGTTAACTTGTAGCTTATACAGTGCATTAGAATACTAGGATCTAATTGTGATTCTGAGCTTTGCTGTAGGTCCTAAACAGGTTTTCTAAATTTTACTAAAAAAGCAGGAAAGCTGACCTGTTTGAATACTTTTCATGCTATGTACATAAAAGCATGGCAGCAACAGCCCAAAAGCATTTTAAATCAGAATAGATAAAGAGAAAATAAATAAATGCTTATTTTGCTTCCTTAAACCATATTTTTAATGCCATTACTTTCTAGTGAGAATAAGCTAGAGGTGACTAGATGTAATATTCATGTGTTTTTAAACTGCAATAAAATCTGAAATCCTGAAATCTCAATTTATAAGCCCCACTTCTATGTAATGTTAGCATGCTCAGCTTTTATCCATTTACTGGTTGCTGATGACACGGTATTATGCAAGGCCCTCAGAAGGTATAAATGAAGACAGACCTAGCAAAAATAGCAGGTTCAAAGATGTTCAGCCCACAGATCCAAAGACGGAGCAACCTTACCTGAGCCAGTATCACTATAACACCAGCATCAATAGGAAATGACATCCACATTAGGCACAGCATATAGTAAATACAGTATTTTCAAATCAAATTTATAGAACAACAGAACACAATGCAAACATCATCATCATACCACAAACGTTAAGACTACAAAAACCAAAGCAGGCCCTTTCTCCTATATCTAATTTCCTGAGGAAGCTGTAGAGTATTGGATGGAAGCATGTAGCCTGTGAGGAACAGTAATGGTAAATCATCAACTTGTAGCTCAATTCCACAAGAAACAGGAGGAAAAATCGAACATTTTTAGGGGTGCATACTCTGAAAGCCAAGACATGCCCACGTGAAATTTGTCATATGGAAATCAGCCAAGGTGGGGCAAAGATGCTCCTCCAGAGGGAACTGGGAAAACTCTGTTAGCAAGGAGGGGAGAGCAGCCAATTTTGAGTTGATTGATCTGTAGAACAGATGGGAACAGAAACAATTGATAGAGGGAAATAGAAGCAGAGGCTCTGCCCTCTCTTCCAGGATTGACAAGGATTAAGTATAATATCAATATGTAGTGTGAATCTACTCCTACCATAGATGCTTTAGGGTGAGATATGTGTAAAATTCTGAGCTTAATTCTGAAATGCTGTTTATTGTTTGTTTTGTTTTTGTTTGTTTTCTCATTATTAATCTGAATTCATGAAATTATAGAGATATTATGTTATTCATAAATGTTTCCCATAAGACCACCCAGCTCTCTCTCCATTTTTACATTTACATATTTTATAGTACCACAGATGTAGAAAAATAATTATGTAATGTCTCTTGGTGAGATTCTTAGAGGAAGGGTAATTTTTATCTATTTTTTTTAATTTGGATATTGCAATAGGATTCCAAATAAAAGACTCAGTCCCCAGCTATGTCACAGAAAGTTGCTGGCCTTAGGCAATTGCCTAAGTCCCACATGTGTAAAACTGAAGTAATAGTCCTTATCGATTATGATTTGGCCATCTGATTTATTCAGTTGTCAAAAGCATTTTTTCAGGCAAAGACTGTTGCTTGTGATGATTTTTCTACAGAGCAGAATGGGTACCCTGTCACTCACATGCTTATCTAGATACTGCTAAAACATAAGGCATCTTCATAAGCCAAAAATCTCCAGCAGAACAAGCTCCTGAGGTAGGTAAGAAGTAAACAGTGCAGTTCTCTTAGCCCAGAGAGAAATGAGGGGCACAGAGAGCCTTGGGAAATACTTCAAGCTGCACTCACTGATCATACGAGGAAAAGGTTGTCTTACAACAAAAAATCACTTCTCACAGAGTTGCAGCCACCACTGGATGTGACAAAAGAACTTCCCTGTTTTTTGCTTTTCTGTTTCATGCCCTGTTCCCTAGGCCTACAGGGAGAGGGCTCACAACACCTCACCTTTCTGCTGATCTTCTTTCTATATCTCACTGCTCCATATCACCTCCCGCTCTTTCCATCTCTTTCTCACTTTGCAGTTACCCCATTTCCTAAGTATTCTAGTAGCTAAGATTACTAAGAAGAGGCAGGAGGGACTGCTGGGGTGGAAGGGTCGGTCTTCGAGATAAACTCAAAATAACAGCTTTCCCTTTTCATAGATAGAAAAGGAGCATTTGGCAACATATAAACTGAGACGTGGCCTGTGGGCGTGAAAGGTGACCTCAGCATGGAACTGTAACGTGTTACGCACAAGAATTAGCCCGTAGCTGCCCAAGTAAATCCTGTGGGTGCAGTGCATAAAGTAAGGGGCTGTGCCGCAGCACAAGAGTTTTTGCTAGCATGACAAATCCAATTTCAAGTACATGATTAAAATGACCCTGAACTGCCAATGGCTTAAAGCCAAAATGCGGTTCTTTGCTTTTTGAAAATTCCTGGTTAGATATTAGCCTGCCAGTCAGAGCAAAATTCTGAACACGGATATCCTTCCCACATCCTCAGACAGCATTTAATGCATGAACTAGACTAGCTCACAAGGTCTCAAACCAGATAAATACATTATGGGCAAGCAATTGTGCAGTGAAATTCAGAAGCTCAGTCAGAGAGAGCATGGGTGGGGAGGATCTAAGGAAGCAGATTAAAGGGAATGGGATAAGGTTGAGTCAGGAACTGTCAGAAAAATAAAAGAGCAGTAAGTACTGTGAGAAGTTGTGCTGCACTCTAGCCAGTGTTCTCTTCGTGAAAATAGCAATGCTCTGGCAAATTATTGAATGCACACACTGAGGTGCTCAGAGTTAGTTAGGTTCAGCTGAGGCTTGTGTCATGGAGAGAGAAGCAGCAATCACAAACCAAGACGTTATTTGAAAATAAAAGAGAACTGAATTTGGGGGTTAGACTGAGCATGAGAAAAACTGGGAAAAGCTCTTTAAAAGTTTGCAGTTGACAGAGTTCAGAAAGAGAGCACAGTTTCATGTGGCTACTTCCATTTCCTTTTGCACCTTCTTTGCTCAGATTGCTAAGTGGATGGTTTTATTGTAGACTGCTTGTTAGTATCAGAACTATTACACAAGAACAGGGGCGGTTTTTATGAAATAGTGAACATTTTTTGGTATTTCCATGTACATTTCCTCCTTCTTAAGAGTAGGTTATGATGAACTGAATTTATGGTTGCAGTGTACTTTTTCTTTAAATGTCTTTATCATGTTACTCTCTCTTACACACTGTAAGAAGACAACAATTCATTGTATATGTTAGCTATAATCAATTTTGCTTTATAAGCTGTTAAACAAATGATTTTTTAAGATATAAGTATAATGTAACTTTATGCATGCACAGATGCTATTTTGCCTATGCTTTTTATATAATACAGAGAGACATTTAATTCTTTGCAGCTTTTACAGCCTGTGTATCTTTTACAGCTTCTAGTTATAGCCAAGTGCTTCAGTTTACTTTTTCATGTTTTAAATGTGTTTAAATAATTCTTATGTTTTTACAAGCTCTGTTGGTTTTGTGACTGAGTCCAGATGAAGCTTAGTCTGGAATTGTGGTTCATATTGCAAGTAAAGTGTCGAAGTTGCTACTGCCAACTCATTGCTATTTATCATCATTAGTAATCATGATATTTTAGGGTAGGAATAAAGCAAGAGTGAAATCTCTGCAATTTACCATTTCAGAACCATTAACAGGCTTATCACCACCTATTTTCACAAAGCAGAGAGCTGCATGGCACAGCGCCTTCCATCTTACGTAAGTCTGCTGAGCATGCACAGAGCAGCTGCAGTTTTGTACCACTTTTAATACCGGTGTTAATGGCACACAGGTGAAACATTTTCCTTGCATGTGAGCAATAGACTGGCTACCTGTTGGAAACCAATAGCATAAGTGTAGGACAGCTGTTTCATGAAGGAGCAAGAAAATGTGTGTGTACTCTGGAAGCAACAAATGTAATGCATGTGGAGAGAGCTGAACTATTGCACATGCCCAGGATGGCTGGTGCTCAGGGACAGCCTTTAAATATATTTAAGAGCTTTGAAGCTCCCAGTAGATACCAGTTCTGCACTTGTCCAAGGGTGCCAGAGGGCAAGGCCTGAGACCTCCCTGAGAGGGCACTGGCTGCTGTTGCATCTTCTTCCAGGACAGTTCCTGCAAGTGGCCTCAGACAAAATGGGGCCAGCGCTAAGGTAAGCAACCCTACCTTGTACAGAAGAGAATAGATTTCTCTCTCCCCCCCCCCCCCCCAACTAATGACTACATAGTTTGCATAGGCCAAAAGGATACAGAAAGTGGAATGGAAACCCATTATAATGCATATGTACATGCAAACTACAAGACAAACTGTGATCAAAAACAAATGCTCGTAACTGCCATTGCTAGTTTGATTACAGTTACATATTTATTTGTTAATTAGCTCCTGCTGACAATCAATTAATGCCTCAAACTATAGCCTGTACAAATTCCAGCAATCTATTCAGCAGTTAACACAGATGTATTGTATTAAATTGCTCTGGTTAAGTGGAATGTTAGCAACATTGTCTCCAAAATTATGCAGTACCTAGAGGGTTTCACATAATGTTTTGCAAAGATTGCATTATTATATATTTCTCTCTTATAACCGCAAAAATATTAGAATTATTTGAATTCCTTTTTTTTCCTATTAATTTACATCCTAAGAAAAATAAATACATGACTAGTTTGCAACTTTTCATCCAAATAAGCAAGAGTATCCATGATACATATAACAGGAGCTATTTAGCAGTTCAGACAACACATGGGCCATTAAAAATGTTTGGACAGTTGCGTTAATGTAATACTGCTTGCAAAATATACTATTTTTTTTCTCAAAAAATGTTGCCAGAGATCATCTAGTATTATTTTTCTTTCACAGAATACAAAAAAAAAAAAAAAAAGGAATATATTGAGCTTAGCAGAAACTTGCAAATGAATATGTCATTGCACATGATTAAAACTTGAAAATTAGGAAAAAGGCAAATAAACATTCAAGAAAACAATTGTAGTCCATTACAGAAATAAACCGTATTTATTTCTGTTTAAGTGCATTATCAACAATATTGAATTAAATTGTGTAGAACAATCAAACACAGAAACGCTGTACTGATGCAAACCTGTACAGTTTTTGCTCCAAGTAGTGCCCTTTGCAGGGGCAGGGGCTTGATTGTGGTGCCTTATTTGTATAATGCCTATTACCTCATAACTTTGCTGTGAACTTTCCAATTGCTCAGCTGTATCCTCTGCGTTCACAATGTTAAGGGATTTCCTGAGCTTTCATCTCCTTTTAGCTAGAACACTCAAAATATTAGACAAAGAGAAGAAAAATGTAATAGCAACACATTATTATGTATGTTATTTTATATATTTATATATATATATATATATGTTTGTGGCCATACTTTTCAAATGCTTATGTGCTTTTGAGAAAACAAAACTCATACTGACCTTTATGCTTTTCTATTAAGCAAGGTAGCTATGATATTGCTTTGCTAGGAGAGGCTGTTGAGCAGAGTACCTGAGGAATCAACCTGATGATTTAAAGTTGTCCTGGTTTCAGTTAGGACAGAGTTAATTTTCCTCCTAGTAGCTGGTGGGGTGCTATGTTTTGGATTAGGATGAGAAGAGCGCTGATAACATGCTGATGTTTTAATTGTTGCAGAGCAGTGTTTACACCAGGCCAAGGACTTTTCGGCTTCTCGCTCTGTCCTGCCAGTGAGCAGGCTGGGGGTGCAGCAGGAGCTGGGAGGGGACAGACCCAGGACAGCTGACCCAAACTGGCCAAAGGGGTATTCCATACCATCTGGCGTCATGCTAAACAATATATAGGGGTGGCTGGCCGGGGTGGGGGGGCCGGCTGCTCGGGGATAGGCTGGGCATCGGTCAGCGGGTGGTGAGCAATTGCATTGTGCATCACTTGTTTTCTTACACATTATTATTAGTAATACTATTATCATTTTTTTTATTATTATTATTGTTGTTGTCGTTGTTGTTGTTGTTATTATTTTCCTGTCTTAATAAACTGTCTTTATCTCAGCTCACAGGCTTCACTTTCCCGTTTCTCTCCCCCATCCCAGAGAGGGAGGGGGAAGGGTGAGCGAACGGCTGTGTGGTGTTTAGTTGCCGGCCGGGTTAAGCCACAACAAAAGTCAAGCACCCTGTTCCTGATCCTGGCACATGTCTGCAGCATGACTTCTGGAAAGCCCTTTCCCCGTTTCATACCTCAGGCTTTGACCTGGCATATGAAACTAACATTATGGATTCTCCTTTATATGGCAGCGTGAGACCTGCAGATGACCAATGCTATCCAAAACAGTGTTCCTTTGCTGGCAGTATTTTTTTTTTATTATTTGGAAATTCCAACCTTTATGTGCCAGCTCAACTGATAAATAATGAAGAAAAATTCACATCACTTTCACTTTAGGTATCTAAAAATAGTGTTATGAAGAAACTCACAAATCTTGTTTCTTGGTTTCTTTGTACAGTGACTAATGAAAGCAGACAGCTTCAGGAAAAGTTTTTGAACAAAGTAGGTGACATGACTATTCCACTTCAAATATATTATATTTTCCTGGGCCAGAAAGGTCTCAACTGAAGATGAGGAGCAGATAAATGTGAATGGAATAAAGAGAGAGAAGGTAAGGAAAAATAAATGCAGAAAATGTGAAGAAAATAAGATGAGAATAAAAGAAAAAAAAAAAATAGAATTACAATTTAAATTTTATTTTATTTTATTTTATTTTTTACTCATTTATTATTTACTCATTTATTGCAAGTCGTTTTAATTTGCAATTTGAAATTGAATATTTAATAGAAGTGATAGCTCAAGGTTGCACCTAGATAGTTTAGCAGTAATAATCCTATCCTCCACTAATAAACTGTGAGGATTTTGGCCTCAGAGATTAACCTGAATATGATTTTTATCCAACAAAGAGGCAACTTCCTCAAGCTATCCTTATATTATTTATGAATCTTCAGACTATACTAGTAAGTGGTCAGTTTTACTTAGTAAAATAAATAAAAATGTAGTAATACAATACTGTGTAGACCCCTCTCTGTCAAGTTCTTGCTCAGGGGTAGACAGTAACTGCTGGGAGAACTTTGGTGAGTTTTGGTTTATAAGCAGAGTACAAAGAATGGAAGTCTATCATATGTGACATACTGCAGAGCAGAGACTGGCATGTGAAGATCTCAGCAGATTGCTGCTGGTAAGAAGGAAAGAGTGGAGGGGGAGAAAAAAGGTGCTAGCCTGTTTAGTTTTGTCTCCTCCATTTGATGCTCTTGTAAATCTGATAGGTGAGATTTGCCCAAGTTCAGCTTTGTAAGACTGAAATTTTGCAGAGGACAACATAAAAACAGATCCCTACTCTTGCATGTAATCCTATTTGTAGACCTTAGGCATGTGGGTGACCAAGGAAAAAAACATTTCAAGGCCTTGTAGGAATGCATCAAGAAGTAGTCTCTGTATTTAAGGATTTAAAGGCTCTTTTTTTTTTTCCCCTTGACATTTGCTTCTATCCATTGAAGTATTAATTTATCATATTAGAAACTACTGTAATGACAGTAGCTACATGTTGCTGCTGAAGGACCAGAGTAGTTCCCAGTGTCTAGATCTGGGTACACACACAGTACATCTGCTCTGTCTACATTGGAAGAAGAATTTTCTGTTTGTGGATTTTCATGCAAGGAAAACCAAAACATAGGCATTTCAGCTCTGGATAATTTCAGAACTGGACTGATGGGTACATCACAAAGATAGATCACAGTTGAGAATCACAATATTTATCTCCAATCTTTTATATTTTCTTTGTCTTAAACTGATCCGTAGCTTTCATCATGAGACCTGTATTATGAAGGAATTTTGACTCAGAATGTCAGAGTTGTCTGTGGTAGACACTGTTTAATTTTTGGCACGCTCCTTGACACAGTTTTGATCCATGCAACCTAACATCCTTCTAGACAATATACAAACATGGTTCAAGGAGTGACCAAAATCTGAACAAAAATCTGCTCACGATAGTCAATATGAATGAGGCCATGTTTTTCTGGATATTGGATGCAATCTGTGCCATGATACTTAAAACACAGTAAACAAACAAACAAACAAAAAATATACATGATTATAAAATAAATAAAAGAAAAGAAATGAAGGCATACTATCTGACATCACTAGTATAGATATAGTCCCTCTGACAGTGGTTACATTTTTACCATGTGCTTAGCTATATAGCTCAGCTACCTGTCTGTATGGGAAGAGCTGTGCCAAACTATCAGCTTTTCTCAGCAGAAATTATCTAGAAAGCCAGGCCATGGCTAAGCTCGTTATTCTAAATGATCATAGGAGCAAGGGACTCAGTGCCTGCTGCTAAGCAAACAGTGGTCCAAGCTTACAGGACAATGAATGCATAAAGGCAAAATCCACCAGAATCCACTAGTGAGATAAGAATAGAAAGGGGAAAACATTCTGATAATGGATTCTTTCTCACCATATTTGCTGACCTGACAATGTGATTTTCTAAAAATAAAATTTGGTTGATTCTTTATTTCTTAGGCTGCTTTAATTAAAGTAGTTACTGATTTAAAATGCAAAATCAATTAATTAATGCCTATTTTTTAAGTTCTGAGTTTGAGCTTTAGCTAACTCTAAACACTGCATAATGTTATTATTACAGTTCTTTCCCAGGACTGATGATACTATCATTTAATTCTGAGTTTTCAATATTATTTTTATTACTTTTACTACAGCTTTGGAATGTTTTGTTTTCATGACAATAAATTAATTTTCCCTGATATAGAAAGGTTCTTTTCAAGTGTGAGTGTATACAAAAACAAATTTCAGCCATAGTTTTTTCTCATGATTGCTATTGTCTGAAAGTTTAGGTCTTCTAAGTTACTGTTTTTCGTTGTTGTTTGTTTTTCTGGTAATCACTATGTCAGTGACATGCACAACCCACAATAATAATGTGTTTCTCTGTTTTCAGTGGCCTTGTACTTGAAGGTCATTCACTCAATTATTAACAAAATGCTCATAACTTACTTAACCATCAGCTAAAGATTTGTTGTCCCCACTGATCTTTCTGACAGATGGGAATGTCAAGCCAAGGTGCTGAATCCACATTCATCTTGTGTTTCCCAACAGACATCTGATTTTCTCTCACGTATTGTAATGGATTGCATTTGCTTCTTCAAGACCTTTAAAAGATGTATTTACAATACAAATTTCATTATGTCACGGGCCTAGCTTTGTTTGCACTCAGTTCACACCCACAATGATCATTTAAGAAATAGCCCTACAAAGTGCTGAGTGAACTTGGAGACATCCTGAGCAATGTCAATTCTCATAGAAGCCAGTGAAGTTAGGGGCAGTTTGCTACCCAAAGAGACCTTTAGTATTTCAGAATTAGTTAATCCATTTGTCTTGTAAAATAAATGGATAAGACTGGTGAGAAAAGCATCCTACCTGCACCTCCCCTGAGGTATATTTGTACCGCAGTCTCAGGGCTGCAGGCTGGCTGCTTTGGCACAAAGCTCTACATGGGCTGGACATCCTGTCCCAAAGAGAAAGCAGTGCCTGCCAGCAGGGTTGATAAGTTGGACATGTGACAGAGTTTTCAGAAAACATCTGCCAAGTCCAATCACTGGTAGAAGATAGTTTCCAAATGTGACAAAGCACAGTCATGAACTCTACATGTGGGCTGCATGCCTGAATCTGCAGGGACTGACTATCTGCAGAAGTATGAAATCTGCAGCCTGTGTCAGAAGATTCTCAGGTATTTAGTCATAAGATCCCACATATTCTCTGTAATGTCCCAGTCTGCTGTCCAAGCCCAAGTAGAAAAATAGTCCTGTATTCACCATTCCTAAGGCACTTTGCTAAAGCCTCATTTCCCTGTACCATCTCTATAGACCATGGAGAGAAACTGAAATTTCCTATTTCCAAATTGCCAACAGAGGCTATGCTGTATAAGGAAAAAAGAAAAAAAAAGTTAGGATCTTGGCACTGCAACTTGATTACCTGTGCTGTTCATATCTTAGTATGGGCCCAGCACACTTTTGTCCAATGGTAATGACTGCCTCCTTATCCCTACCTCTTCCATGTCCCCAGAACATAGTTTGAGTGTTGACAACAATCAATAGACCATTTCCAAAAGGTAGTTTGGATTTGATCCTGTTCTGGATGAGGAGTTTAGCAGTATGGCTGCAGGCCATTCTTTGTCAGCCACTGACAGAAACAGACAGCAATGTTGAGTGTATTTTATTTGCTGGTGGAGATACAGCTTTTTATTCCAACACAAAGCACAAGTGGCAGAAGTGACACTAGCTTTTACTTAAAGGTGTTTCAATTCCAGCATTCATACAGGAAGGGGCAGCCCTGGTATCTATGCTTCTTCTGACCATCTGTTATTCAAACACATTCTCATGTTTCTTAGAAGGCTCTTGTAATTGCAAGACTATTGACATAGTTTGGCATGAAAGAAAAGCTATTTGCCATTTCTCTTAAAACCAAATTGCACACAATTCAAGCAATGAGGTTAGTGGCATGGGGTATCCTGTTCTTGTGCAGGTTGCATTGGATGATGTACAGACCATCTCTAGCTGAGGAAGTCTTCATCTTTCAAGGAAGTCTTCATCTTTCAAGCCAACTCTCAGTTTTCACTGACAATTTAGAGACGGAACTTTCTCACAATGAGGAGAGCCAAATAGCCTGCAGAAATGCAGTGACCACTGGACTTCATGGCAAAATGCAGCCATGAATACTTTCTGTTTCAGCTGTTGTCAGGGGAACCCTGACTTTCTGAATCCTGAGTAGGTGGAGTTAGCAAATGGACACATCTGAGTCAGACACAACAAGCGTTTCCCAAGTTCATGCAATATTGCAGAATTTTACCTCTTAGTGTTCCTGACAGTAACCCTTATCTTTGCAAAAAATTTAATTTCAGACACTATTAATAAATTCCTAAATATTCAGGTAGCTTTTTGAATCCTCATACGATCTTTTACATCAGAGAAGGTTAACTCTTCTATGTATGACCTCATTAGTTTTGTCAGTATTGAGTATATGCCCAGACTTGATCTTGGCTTTGGAAAAAGCTGAGCAGTGTTTGTGGAATCATGTTTAATGATATTTTGGCATTTAAAAGTAGAACAAATGCAAATATCATAGCACGAAAGTAATATTTGCATGTTACAGGAGGTAAATCCTGAACTGTATTTAAATAGCATGACACCAGAGCTTTTTCTTGAAGTTTAAAAAATAAAAATAAAAAAATAAAGTAACAGTAGATTGTAAAACATGAATGATGCAAATCATATAATCATCATTGAATCATTAAGGTTGGAAAAGACTTCCAAGATCATCTGGTCCAACCATCCCCCTACCACCAATGTCACCCACTAAACCATGTCCCTAAGCACCACATACAACCTTTCCTTGAACACCCCCAGGGACGGTGACTCCACCACCTCCCTGGGCAACCCGTTCCAACACCTGACTGCTCTTTCTGAGAAGAAATGTCTCCTTATTTCCAACCTAAATCTCCCCTGATGCAATTTGAGGCCATTCCCTCTAGTCCTATCACTAGTTATCTGTGAGAAGAGGCCGACCCCCAGCTCCCCACAGCTTCCTTTCAGGTAGCTGGAGAGAGCAATGAGGTCTCCCCTGAGCCTTCTCTTCTCCAGACTAAACACCCCCAGTTCCCTCAGACACTCCTCATAGGACTTGTGCTCCAGGCCCCTCACCAACTTCGAGGCCCTTCTCTGGACACATCCCAGGGCCTCAATGTCCTTCTTGTAGTGAGGGGCCCCAAACTGAACACAGGACTTGAGGTCCGGCCTCACCAGAGCAGAATACAAAGGGACAATCACCTCCCTGGTCCTGCTGGCTACACTGCTCCTGATCCAAGCCAGGATGCCATTGGCCTTCTTGGACACCTGGGCACACTGCCAGCTCACGTTCAGATGAGCATTGACCAACACCCCCAGATCCTTTCCCTCTGCACAGCTTTCCAGCCACTCTGCCCCAAGCCTGTAGCACTGCATGGGATTGCTGTGGCCAAAGTGCAGGACCCAGCACTTAGCCATGTTGAACCTTATCCCATTGGCCTCTGCCGATCGATCCAACCTGTCTAGGTCCCTCTGCAGGGCCTTCCTACTCTCTGGCAGATCGACATTTCCCCCCAACTTGGTGTTGTCTGCAAACTTACTGAGGGTGCACTCAATTGTGTCTAAACTATAGATGCCAGTCTGTTTGGGTAATCATTTTCTACTTTTTTTTCTTTTCTTTGTAAAAAATTGTGTACAGCAGAACAAATTCGTGAAAAGACAGATGACTTCATGTGAATGGACATATCCAGCCTGTACATATTCTTCATAATATAATAAATGCTTTTAATTACAATATAATGAATAATTATAACAATATAACAATATAATATAACAATACTACAGGGGAGCTTCTTTTTAAACCCAGGCAGTTAGTAATTGATATATAACCTGGAGCATAAAGGTTTGAATTCTCCAGACACTTTAAGCTGACTCCCAGGCTTTGAAAAATATTGCATACTTTTTCTATTCCTACAATAACATTTGAAATCCCATTGTAGTTCAAAGTCACATTAATGCTACTGAATATAAGCACCTTCCTTTCATCACTTTTGAATATGGGGTCAGCCAATTTTGTTGAGGGCATGGCTCTGAGGAAGGATAAGCAGGAATGTTTAGATGACCTTCTCTATACATTCATACATTTTCTAAAACGTGTCACTTCTTATTTGTGTCACCCACATTGCCCAGACGCAGTATCTTCTTTTCCCACTGTAGCATGAGAGAATGCAGATGTCAGGACTGGCCATGATAATTGTTCCAATCGGAAATACACAGTTTACATATGTGCTTGAACACCTGCAGGATTTATGGTGATCTGGCCATTTACAACTCCCTGTTTTGATTTATTTTCATGTTCACCATCAAGTGTGTGCATGTGTGTTTGAGTGCATGCATATGTCTGTCCATGATGTGGGGACAGACAGCTAATGGATTGGAATGACTGCACAGGAATGACTGCTCAGGCAGACTAAGCTTGCACAGCCATCCTAGCTGAAGGTAACATTTAGTTCTCCTCATACTGCCTGCATGTCCCAAATACATTTTCAAAGTGTCAGGCTCAATTTCTGTCTTTCTCTTTGCCCTTCCTCCTCTCTGGTACATGTGGCTGACACCATGAAATGGATTTTTCTTCCATTTGACTTTCACTGATTTCTTAAATCCTGTTTGTCTGGAGGCAGAACAACAGCATATATCCCAGCCTTTTCCAATTTTCCCTTGCATATGGTGCTCAAGACAACACTATATGTGGTCTGCACTCAAGTATAACCAGAAACACACCCCACTATGGCCAGCTCTTACCTTCATCTTATTTTCCTTAAATATTTTTGTAAAAACATTACTGTTTTATTTCTTGTGCCCATTCTATCCACAGTGCTTTGTGTCCTGAGACACTGCTGAGGTCATCTTGCTTATTGAGAGCACAGAGGGTGGCCGTGTCACCCAGGAGCTTTTGTAAACATAGCTATACTGACTGAGGGCATGACGAGTTCACCCCACCAAACTGACATCATGCTGTTACCAAAGATGAACACAGGTGAACAGAGTTATGACAAAACATCTATTTGGTTGTTATCTTAGTTTAAATCAAAGTCATAAAAGGACAGAAAAGCTCTTGCTGGCTTTGGTTTGGTGCTGGGAATGGAGCCTGGATTCTTCAGATGCAGTTGTGCTTGCAGGGCCTTGATTTCTGAAACTGCAACTTTTGATCTCTAAATATCTACAGAGATTTCAAACAAAGTCCTGCATCAGGACAGAAGCTGTAATGGTAAAAGTAAGCACCAGTTTCAGAACTGCAGCCTGAACTTCTCTCCCTTCTTCCACCCAAATGGCAGCTGCCTAGTCTTGAAACAATAAATGTGTGTGTTTTGTTTTGTTTTCAGTCCATGTTTCTCCAGTGTCTAGAGTTCCCCCTTTTTTACGTGACCAGACTGCATATAGTGCACATACGACCATGACATAGCTAAGCAGTTCAGTGCCTAGATTGGGTTGATGTCCTGTAAGGATCTATCAGAAGGAGAGATCTTCTCAGAGAATCCGTAAGACACAGCAGAGATGTTGGACGGCTTTAAAAAACACAGTTATGACAACTGCTTTCCATTGAGGACACAACTAGAGGGGAAACAGCTCTCCTTTTCAGAAACTAGCCTACTAGTTAGACATTTGCCAAGGAAGTGAGAGAACCCGAACCTCTGAGAGTTAACTGTAACCTACATTGTTCTAGAAAGACATCTTCAGTACTGTGCTACAAGTAATTTAAATTAATGAAGGGCACTTACTGCCTTCCCCCTTAATGTCACAGTCCAAAAAAGACATCAAAAGTCTTTGGGATGAAGGGAGAGAGGAAGAATGCCTACAAGAGAGAACGGTAGCCAGGCCATTTGCTGGTCCTTTCTTCTATACATGGTTATTCTGTCAAAGATAAGACATCACTGAAGGAGAATGTTATAGACCATCCAGTCAAGCAGAAGAAATAGATGATGGCTTTGAGCAGGGGACTGGACTTTAAAGATAATAAAAAATCAGAGGCCTATTGAATTTTGTGAGGTACACAGGAGAGTTGGAAGGTAATTTTGGCCTTTGGTACCAATCTTACACCTAAATCCCACTAAATTTTATTTATTTATTTATTTATTTATTTATTTTGACTCTTTCTCTTGTCCTGAGACAGCTGAAAAGAAATAAGGAGCATTTGGATATTTTTAGAAGTACTTTGTCAATAACATGGAGAATATTTTGTCTGTGATTATTTTGGGGCTGTAGGGATTATCAATGCTACTTTTATGCTGAACCGAAGCTCATTATTGAGCAGGCCTTTGAGGCATTTTGTGAATCAGGGGTTCTGCTGCAGGTATTAATTTTCACTGAACCCTTCCTCTAAATATAGCACAGCCACAAAGCAGTTCTCTGCGCTCTGTATTAAACAATGTCTAAAATCCTGGTTCTCTCCGTAGTAACAGAGCTACCAGGAAACTCAGGGGACAACCATGTCAGACCTGTGAACAAGGAGCCAGCAGAAAATCTTATCCTGGGATTCAGCTGATGTTACCATGTCAGCCTGAATCACTGCAGGGAGGAGGGAATAGCAATGCTTTTCTATTTCTAAACACTCTCCTTTACATTAGTTTAGTTTATGCAGCATGCTATACTGCATAGTTTCATTTCGATCTATGCAGAGTTATACTGTTGGCATGTTACTTTTGCTATTCACTTAAAAATAGAGAATATAAAACAGGGAATGTAAGCTACAGCAAGGGTGACAGATGGAATTCTTCCTCTTATGTAAAAAATGCAATATAATGAATATTTATGCAATTGCTTTTTTACTGTGTAGCAATTCAATGAATGGATCTTTGTGCCTGCATCATAGCCCCTGTAGTCCTAAAACCTCATGGATTGTACATCAAATGGCACAGAAGATTCTAATTTCTTTTCATTATCAAATAGAAAAGAAGATGCACCTTCTTGCAGAAGGTGGGAAAAAAGTCCCATAGATATTTAATTAAAAATATTAAAAGTATATTTTTGTAGACAAAAATAAAAATAATTTAAAAAAGTAATAAAATCAAACAGTCTAGCACACAGCACACTTTAAACAGACATCCCGTTCTACCCTGAATCAGTTCTTTTCCAGCAGCAATCATCCAGAGAGCTGCAAGTCTTATTTTAAGCTTGTGCCTGCATCTTTTTATAGCTTTTTTTCTGTATTTACAAAACCTGTGAAAGAAAATGTAAAAATCATCTATTTAGCTAACTATAGCTAAATATGAGCTAACTGTAAGATTCACATTCTGGAATATAAAGGAAAAATGTTATATTATTTTGTAAACAGCCGACAGTCTTATTTTGTAAACGGCTGACAGAAATTACATGCAACAAAGTGTTTGATCAATTATTTTGAACAGTCTCATACTCACTTAGAACTTCAGTGAAAAAATCATTAAATACCTCTGATGAAAATATATGTTTTCTGAACAACTCATAAAATGTAAGAATAGTCAAGGAAAAAAGAAACCAAGGTATGAAGCCTTTATGCAAGGCATATTTTTGAACAACTCTGGAACACTACTGTAGTTAACAGCTATTGAAAATAAGGAAAATATGCTGGAGCGAATTTTCATGTCAGTCTAGTTACACAAACATCAATCCATTTGTTACTTGTGGATTATTTCAACATGAAAAAATTATATATTGTTCCCATAAAAAATGTCTTCAGGAGAAAGCAATTCCTAAATGACTGATCCAAAAGAAATTCAGTAATTCAGTAAGGAGAAGTTCATACTATGCCCTCTGGAATATTTAAGCATGGTTTGGGAGTAGTCTTAGAAAATCAGAGCTCCAAATACTTTGTGGGTAGAATTCTTCCTCCTAAACCTGCCTTGCACTGTCTGTGAACCCAGAAACCTAATGCCCAAGAGACTGTTTGAAAGCAAGCGTAGCATGTTCTTAATGAATGTTTAAATCATGAGACTCTGACTAAATGTGGGATAGTTCTTATAAATTCCACTTCCTGGCCAGTTTCTGTTTGTCAAGGTACTGCACATACACACTTATTTTAGAACGTACTGTTCACTGTTTTGTTAAGTCGTAATATAATTGCTAAGTAAATACATTCTTTCAGTACCCATAATGCAGGTCTATTGTTTTTAAATTCTGTGTTGCTTAATTTAAAAAACCAAGGTGATTTAATCTACTATCTTCTTCAACAACACAATGGACTTTGCCAATCATCATACTAAATTTGCTAAAGAGATAAGAGCTAAAATGAGCGTGCTTAGCTTTGCCATCTATCACGCAGTACCAGTGAGTGTCCTGCTTGGTATGCAACATAATTAAATGTTGTCCTTGAGGAGTTTATATATTGCTTATTTGCATTCTACAGTTATAATAGAAAAACTCCTGTACCTTGTAAGCTTGATCTCTATAGCTCTTTATCAACGGTGTATTACTGTATTTTCAAATAGCAGAGATGCATTTCAGAAGGTACAGAGCTTGTAAATATGCTTGCATTTACCCCCTAAAAATTGGGGTTCTCATAGTATCTACCTGAGGGTCCTAATGCTGGGAATGCTCTGTGGATCAGACAGCTCCACAGATGCAGCCCCCCCTTGCTTGTAAGCCTGTCTCATCAATGGTCTGAGCATCAGCAGCTGGACACGCGGGAGGGGGAAAGAGCTTGCCAAACTTGTCAATGTGCTCGGGGCCCTGACAAATAGGACAAATGGGAACTGCTGGGACTGTCATAAGGCATTGCAGCTCCTCTGTGGTTAGGAATGCCCCGAGTGATACCCACAGTGTTTCCACAGGAAAGTAGTGCAGGTATTACTAAAGTGTTGTGCTCTTCAGCCTCTCCTTGGTGTCAAGCTGTAAAGCCAGTGACAGCATGGAACTCTCTCACAAAGTTAAGAGTAATCATTTGCAAGCCCACACTTTACTGTTATTTTAGAAGATCATTGACTATTTGAGTCACTTTTCTGTCAGAAAATGAGAAGTTTGTCAGAAAATCATGCAGTGCCTTTCACTGTTTTTTTTGCAAGAACAACCCATATGGCACTAATACAGTATGAAAATACTATTTACTTAAGGCATGATTTATGATTTTAAACCCTTCTTTATACTTTGTTGACAATGAGGTCTACGTATATTTTGTATGCAAGCAGATTAGTAGATTTATATAATTTACCCTAGTTCCATATAACAGTAATTTGTTGATTAAAATCACGGAAAGAAAGAAAGAAAAAAAAAAAAGAGAGAGAGAGAGAGAGAGAGAGGGAGAATTACACAATCGTTACATTATTGAAAGCTTTAAGTAAAATTACTGTTATAGGTAATTATGTAGAAACACTGTGAAATGTTCAAGTTCCCAGAAAATAAATAAATAAAAGAAGCAAGAAAATGAATATGAAGACATGACTTGGTGTTGTTATAGAACTTCTGAATGCTCTGGGTGAACACAGAATGAGCATAAATAGCAGAGAAGATATATGAAGACCCTTCCATTGAAATGCCCTATTCAATATCCTGTTTTCAGTTTCCTCAGAATTTGGCCTTTTTACAAAGGTGCTGGCTGAACATCACCCTCTCTTATTGAAGAGTTTGTCTAATAAACCATTAAATAACAGCAAGAACATGAGATTAAAGAAAAAAAGACCTGCATTTTTTTTCCTCTACACAGAGATGTTCTTCCTCTTTTGTACTTCTCAATGAAGAAGATAGAGGTTTTTAAGAAATTCATATCTTTTTAAGTGCTTCTGGGATATTTAGGGCAATCTTTCTGTTAAATTATGTCCAAGTTACTCAGCAGATACCCTGGTCAATAGACTGGAAGCTAGCTCCTGTCACACCTGTGTCAAGCCAGCATGAAAAACAGCATTAACTAAGTGGTGAAGCAGTCTGCATGGACACATTTTCAAGCTGTTTAATCTGTTGGACATGCTTAGTAAATATTCACAAAAATCCCTCCAATATTTCCCCCCCTAATAAGGAGAAAAAGTAAAAGGAGTTTCTGGAACTACACCAATTCTTCCAATTAAAATACTCACTTATCTGTCTTTTCTTGGTAATGTGTTTACAAACTCTGAACAAAAATGAAAATAAAGAAGTATAAATTACTTCTGCTGTCTGATCCAAGCGTGTAGAAAAGCTGCAGGTGAAGCTACAAGCAATTCACGAGAGGGTCAGAACTGATTTTTCAGGTACTTAGCAGGGGAGGATGTGTTGCCACCACACTTTACACTGCTTAGGAAAAGAGAAGTGTCTCTGTGTCCTTTACTCATTCACTGCTTGGTCTTTCTCAGATGTGTTCTCTGATGCTGGAATATCAGGATCTATTTGCCCACATCTCCTGCCTTTTTCCTGTGAACAGGCAGAAGAGGACTGTCAAGAAGATCTCTGCTCTTCTCCTTTGGAGTGCTGGCAGCAAAGGAAGACAATTGGGCTGCAGAACTACAGAGCTGAATATGCTTGTTGCCTCCTTCACCACCAGGAACAAAATAGAAGCAGAGGTATAATTTATTAGCAGCAATGTGTTTTGGCTAGGTTGTAAAACTACAAACTAACCTTCCTCAACTTTCAGGAATGCCCAGAATTAAAGCCCATATGGCATCTACTTTATCAGATTCTTTTTATGTGAAGATTCACTTCAAGTGACTGCTTATCTCAGCCACCCATATGTGTAGTGTGGTGGCCCAGACTTTTACACAAGATCATGATCATAAAATTTACCGAGTTCTATATGATAGACCCCAGTTGTTCAGCAGAAATTCCTTCAAACTGAATGAAAAATAACATGCAGGACCCATACTGTGGGCCTGCTGGCTGATGGCATTCACCCACGTTGTGTTTTTTCTACAAGATGTCAACACAGTGCTGCCATCACTCAGAAGGGCATGCTTCACTTTAAAGCCTCAGCCCCCCAGACTGGAGATGAGCTAAGCATAGCCCTGGCCAGTGTCAGTCTAACAGTAGCTTATATTGTATGTCAAATTTCCTGCCTCTGAAATATTGTCTTGCTTTTAAGGTTGCATGTTTACAAAAGCAGATGTTCCTTCAAAATGTTAAGAAAATCTGTCATGTTTTTTGAGTTAAAGGTTGCAGAGTTGCTCTGATCTGAAATCTTAACATTTGCTTCTTTTTTTATCATTATTTTTTCTTTACTGCCTCAATGCCTTCTTCCTAACAGACTTATTCTAATTTAAATATTCTGGGATCTTTAGACTAGCCACATTTTCAATATAAATTCCTCACTATGATCACTTATTCTGGTGAATTATGTTAAGTCCCAATTCTGTGAGAACTAAATAAATGATAATTTCACTTACGAGCTTAATGGAGGATTACTGTGGACTTTGCTGTAAACAGTATTACTCCCTCTACAATAGAATGGTTTCAAAGAGTTTTATTTCATGGGAAAATTGGGATTTCATGTGGCACATGTAGCTTTTGTTAGGTTTTTTGAAAAGAGAAAAAAGCTCACAAACTAAATCTTACTTTTCACCTACCAACAGTAGTTTTTTTTTGTTGTTGTTGTTTTGTTTTGTTTTGTTTTGTTTTGTTTTGTTTTGTTTTGTTTTGTTCAGGGACGATAGGTATATGTTCTGTAGGTATCTCTTTTTCAGGTGTATTGGCAGTACTGAGAAACAGATGAAAGCATCTGGATAGGACAGGAAATGTCAGATCATACTCTGGGACTCTCATTGATTTAGTGACAATATCTTTATGACTGAGATTATGTAAAACAGATTTTTCTTAGGCCACATGAAGTAAAGTCATTTCTAATGTCTTCTTTGGAAGAGGAATATTGTTATTACAAGAAAGTGTCTGTACACCATTTTAAAGAATAACAAGCTTTACTTTAAGATTGGACCAGTTATTTTTTTCTAATGGTTTGTCCTAGTTTGGACATAATTAATTCAATGAATACCTAAAGGTGCATGTTAAATCCAAGCTCTCATTTGATCATTATAATGCTCACTTCTCCTTTCATATCTGTATTTCTATCTATACTACTAGACCCAGCTAAATTCATAAGGGCTCCTTCAGGTTGGAGGGTTTACACTTTATCTAGTTTAAAAAGGCTTGATGATAAACCTCAAACATATAAAAATAATTGACAACCATAAAATCAAGGGGATTTATAGAACCGTCAAGGTAAATTGATCATTAATTGGATTTTTTTCTAAAATACAAGTGCTATCTGAATGCAATTAATAGACATATGTCATATGAAAAGGTATATTAATGCAATTAAAATCTAATGAATTACAATTCAGTTTCATTAAAATCTAATTACTCATCTAGATTTATATAACTGGGACCTGAAATTAATGATGGAGGTTTGTGTCTGTGATATGTGTTTGCTACCCTCAGTCAGAGCTACTTCATTCCCAATAGCTAGGCAGACAGGATTTGCATATTTTTTTTTAAAGAGATTCATCTGCCTCTGAGTCCATGGGAAATATTGCTATGCCTTCTTTCCATTTATAATGATATTTTCCAGAGATAATCTGCATTTTTCAGTGTGGGTGATGTGTTCTCATTAGCAGCCAGAGTTCCTTCATGCATTAATTTTTCCCCTTTTTCAGAGTGCAAATTCAGTATTTTCCCCATTCCTTATGCCACGTATCTTTCTATGAATCCTTTTAAAGCTATGAATGGACTTTTAGAAGTGCTTAGGCAGTAGTAGTTCTCATGGGTATGCTTTCAGAGCTGCTGGATACAAAACACTTCCAAGTTATTTCATCTAGATTCTTAACAAGGAAGAGAAGTCACCAGAAAGATTCATCAGAGGTTACAATAGTTTGCGTTCTAACAGCCTAGCCAGCGGCAATGATGTTCATTTGCCAGAAACTATGGAAGAGTGTATCTTCTATTACAAGATGTTTGTAATTAAGATCTGTTTGTCCTTTATGTAAAAGAACTTTCCTGATTTCCTTCAGTTCAGTGGAAAATTTAAAGAAGACCTCTTTGAACATCTCTATCAGTTTTACCAAAATCGGTTCATATGAAGAAATGCTTATACAGGAAAGTTATAGCTTTTTCCCAGTAAGAGAAGTACCAAGTCATTTCTCATTAAACAACTGTCCATGTTGGCTTAGTCTCTTCTTTGATGTCAGATGTACGTTTTCCAATGATTTAGGACTGCCTGGAAGAAATCTGTACAATATTACGCAACTCTGCTTTGAGCTGTCCCTGCATAGATGGGAGAAAAGATAATCTTGATGAGATTAAATCCTTTTAGTTTCACAGGTTAGTCCACAAGCACAGGAAGTTTATGAAGGCAGATAAAACCAGTGTAAGGTTTTGCTGTTTCTGTCACCTCCACATCCAATAGTATCCATAAACAGCCACTGTCATTAGCATTTTAAGTGTGCCTAGCTATAATACTTCTTTTCTCACAGCACAAAAACTAGACTGGACAAAGCATCGATAAGAATACAATACACAATATTTCTGCTTACATGTGGAGGCAGACTACACATTCAGTTTCTTCCATCTCTAATATTCATCAATCAAATTTTACTTAAATGTATCAGTTGATACATTAGGAACCCAGTATCTTACCCTACCTTGCTAGTTTTGTACACATTATGCTATACATTTCATACACAGTGCAGGTAGTACAGATTAAGATAGGATGTGAATTTAAAACAAGAGAAAGCCTTATCTCTTAATGTACTTCCAGAGTGGCCTTCAAAGTAGAGTTTTAAAATGGAAAGAAAGTATTAAAAACATAGTTTGAGCTGAACATCACTAGTTAAAAGCAGGACAGTTTCACTTGACCATGATGCTAAAGAAAAACTTTGTGCTGTATAATTTGTTCTTAAGATTCATATTCTTTCATGTCACAGCATTTTCCCCAAGATTTCTCATGGCAGTTTTCCATAAAATTGAAAGGTAATCAGTAGATCAGGTTCTTCTGATATCTGTCATGTGACACAAGTGCACTTCAACTTTTCAAGAATTAGTATTCTTATCGCTAAAACCAAATAACAATATTCTGTGTTATTCTCTTTGCATACCTCCAGAGGAGAACCTACGACACAAATGCTAAGAGTAATTATTAGCCCAGTTGTGGGCTGGTTATGTTTTGAGTCCCTTTGACCTACCTAAACTTTAATGCAACTATAATACAATTCATTCTTTAGAGAAAGTTAATTTCAAAATAACAGCATTCAGGAGAGAGAATCTGTTGAAATAATTCCCTCAACTACAACAAGCCAAAAGAACCTCTGATCAGTCCTTTAAGGTGCATCTTCCATGGGGAAGGACAGGGAGTGCAGGGGAACCTAGCTGACATTGACTGGTTTTGCTTTAAACACTTCAAAAACACCATCATAGCCTGAACCAGCAACTGATTGTAGAGGAAACAACTTTTTTTTTTTTTAATCTTTTAATTGCAAATTCTTGGGGGTTAATTATAATTAATTAAATTATTTCATTTATTACTATTACAATTGAATGTTTAATTATCTTGGTAGATAGTATTTAATTATTCTTTTTCTTAACCCCCTTTTTCCTGTCAGTCATTATCACCAAGAAAGCTGGCAAATAGGGGACAATGATCAACCTCTATATGGGGTGAGATGACAACTGTCAGAGAGTCTGTTACTCAGGCAGAATTACCGAGTTCTCAGGAATGGAAGCATGTGCTTTCCTTCCCAGTGAAAGGGCTGTTTTGGGAAGTGGTGACACTAAATGCCATGTCACTAGAGAATAATCTCTTCTGACAGGCGATAATCAAAACCCATTGGCAAGCAGCAAGAAGGATGTTTAAATGACTTCTGACTTGGAGAATAAAGCTTCTCATGACTAATTTATTTCCAGAGAAAGAGTTGCACAGGGACTCAAAAGCAAACATCCCACAAATCCTGTGTGAGTTTCAGGTAGAAACAGAGTTCTGTTAAGTCTATGAAACTACCATGTAGACAGATTTAGAAGCATATTAAAATAAGAAAATAGAAGGGCTTAGCAATAAAGAGCTAGTCAGTCAAGATAAGAAAGTCTTCATTATCCTTATCTTATGTCTTAAAGTAATATTCTTTGCATTAAACATTTCATAGTGAATTATGTAACAGTTACCAACATTTTAGAAATGTTCAGAAAGCCCTAGTATATGAGAAATTTGGTAGATGGATTTCCAATTCCTACATGCATCCAGAAAGAACAAACTTCCAGCTCACGTTCTGCATGAAAATGCCCTTGATTAAAAGTGCAGTCATAATTGTATATAGATCAAAGTGTTAATCATCTTGGCTGACAGCACCCGTGATGCAAAGCACTAATGTTCTACCCACTATTCTCTTTGAAAAATGACCCCTCCAACTGTGAAACACAGACATGCCTTGTATTGACTGTTTTAATATGTTTGGAGGTTCATAAAGCTGGGCTTCTATCTTGCAAGTATTTTTGGCAGATGTCTGTCAATCAGTACCTTTCATTAAGCCAGCAGGCTCTATAAGAAACATTTAATCTCTGAGCAGTTCAGTCCTAGGGAAGATGTGCTCGAGTACAGGTCCTTGTAGAGGTCCTTGTAACAAAGGCCCTTGTAAAAGAGCTCACAGCCCGAAGCTCTAATTCTGTAATGATCTGTCTGTCCAAAGATCCCTGAACCAGTGAAGAATTTATTATGTTGGCTTCTCCCCATACGGAGGTGTCTGGAAAATGGGAAGCAGTGATAAATCAAGAAATGCAGGATGTAGAGCAAGCATCAGTGAATGAAAAAAATAGGAACATAATTTTACACATTTAAAGTGAAAAAAAAAAAAAAGACTAACTGGTCATAGATATGTTCATGTTCAAAGTGACACGCTTAGTGGATGAGGGAAAGGCTGTGGATGTGGTCTACCTTGACTTCAGTAAGGCTTTTGATAACATTTCCCACAACATTCTCCTCAAGAAACTGGCTGCTCAAGCCTTGGACTGGCGTACGCTTTGTTGGGTTAAAACTGGCTGGATAGCTGGGCCCAAAGAGTTGTGGTGAATGGAGTCAAATCCAGTTGGAGGCCAGTCACTAGTGGAGTCCCCCAGGGCTCAGTACTGGGGCCAGTCCTCTTCAATATCTTTATTGATGACCTGGATGAGGGGATCGAGTGCACCCTCAGTAAGTTTGAAGATGACACCAAGTTAGGTGCATGTGTCGATCTGCTCGAGGGTAGGAAGGCTCTGCAGGAGGATCTGGATAGGCTGGACCGATGGGCTGAGGCCAACTGTATGAAGTTCAACAAGGCCAAGTGCCAGGTCCTGCACTTGAGGCACAACAACCCCAAGCAGAGCTACAGGCTGGGTTATGAGTGGTTGGAAAGCTGCCTGGCAGAGAAGGACCTGGGAGTACTGGTAGATAGTCAGCTGAATATGAGCCAGCAGTGTGCTCAGGTGGCCAAGAAGGCCAACAGCAGCCTGGCTTGTATAAGAAGCAGTGTGGACAGCAGGTCTAGGGAAGTGATTGTCCCCCTGTACTCGGCTCTGGGGAGGCTGCACCTCGAGTTCTGTGTTCTGTTTTGGGCCCCTCACTACAGGAAGGACATGGAGGTGCTCGAGTGAGTCCAGAGAAGGGCACCAAAGCTGGTGCGGGGTCTGGAGAACAAGTCTTACTAGGAGCAGCTGAGGGAGCTGGGATTGTTCAGCCTGGAGAACAGGAGGCTCAGGGGCAACCTTATTGCTCTCTATAGGTACCTTAAAGGAGGCTGTAGTAAGGTGGGGGTTGGTCTATTCTCCCACATGCCTGGTGACAGGATGAGGGGGAATGGGCTGAAGTTGTGCCAGGGGAGGTTTAGGTTGGATGTTAGGAAGAACTTCTTTACTGAAAGGGTTGTTAGGCACTGGAGTGGACTGCCCAGGGAGGTGGTTGAGTCACCATCCCTGGAGGTCTTTAAGAGGCATTTAGATGTTGAACTTAGTGATATGGTTTAGTGGAGGACTTGTTAGTGTTAGGTCAGGGGTTGGACTAGGTGATCTTGGAGGTCTCTTCCAACCTAGATGATTCTGTGATTCTATGTAAGTGAGAGAGTCAATGATAAACTGGCAGGCATACTGGTAGAGTACTGTATTTTTCAGTACTCTGTTCCTTCAGGAACTGGATATCTAAACAAAAGGCACAGCAGTAAATCAGGCATCAGCAAAGCTCAGAGGTTCTGGAAGACACTGCCAAGACGAGGCCTGTGGGCCTTGTTGGCTTGAATACTTGTTACAGGCATTTAATGACAAAAAGTTTAAAGGTGGTTCCAGAGCAAGGGACAAGCTAGAAGAAAATAAAAACATGTAAAAATCAGAAGGTTTATTTTGACAATGTGAAGATTGCAATATTCATGATCCATTTATCAGGATAATGAATGGCTGTATTGGGTCATAGGTTTGTTAAGTGTATATGAACATTGACATGATTTAATAATAAGCAAAAAAGGAGCAAACAATACTGCTACAGCCACAATTCTCTGAATATATGAGACTGGATTGTATTAAAGTAATGATATCTTTTATTAGACCAGCTGACAGAGGTAGGAAAAAATGAACAAACGAACAAACAAAAAAACATACAAAAAATGCTCCATATTGGAAGCAGGAGTAGAAAAATCACAAATTAGTTGCAGAGTAGGAATGAGCATTTCCTGTTAAGCTTCTTATACGCTAATTAATAAGACCAAATTCTGATAAGCACATATGGGAGCAGGAACTTTGCAAGAGAATAGGAATTACTTCAGGATCAGAGCAGAAGGAAGAATTTTTATTTATTTTATTGAAAAAAAAACCACAATATCTCTGTGGATATATGGATGATGGATCCATGACTTTAAGTATATGGTAGAGTAATACATTTTAGTTCCCAGGCTTGTCTTGTGAAAGTATTTTATAAGTCTCCTTTGAGTATCAGGACTGAATAGCCAAAAATGAGGTAGCTGCTCTGTGAAAAAGTTTTTCCCAGTGGTAGCTGTATATTTATGTTCTGCATCGATTGCATATGTGAATTCATTTTAGTGCACAGTGGGGATGTTGTTTTATCTAAATAATTTCAAAGAAGACATTTTGTGCACTAGATGAAATTCTGCAATATACATGCTAGATGTTGATGATTCTATTGTGAGAGAAAACACTGATCTATGTTACTATGCATTATCATATAGAATAACTGAAGATCAATACTTGAATCTAGAACACCAGTTTCCCCCCAGAGCCATGATTTGCAGATAATCCAGTTTATCTGATCTGCAAAGAACACTCACAAAACCCTCTTAATCAGTCTAAATATGATGTTCACCAAGAAAAGTATTATTCTCATGAAATAAATCACACCTGAATATTGCTGTGACTTCCTGCAGTGCAAACAAAACAAAATAAAACAACAGAACCCACTGATCATACCCTTCTGCACAGCCAGTTTCAATGTATATTGTGTTTTAAAATGGAATACACGAGGTTTGAGCTTTTCCCCTACTGATATCAATATAATCAAACCATTACAACCTGTTCCAAAAGATAACCCACCCTGAACCCTTTTTGCCAGTCTCACTACTCTCTTGAGCTTTCAAGTACTCTTCTACAGATTATCATTTTTTTCATCAAAAGCAAGCTTTTCATAAACCTGCATACAGCACACAAATGAAAAAGCTCTTAACACTGCTCCACAGGCATTGCAATACGTCTCACCAAAGCCAAGATACATCCCTCTAGTCTGATAACCTTGACTTCAAGTTATTCTTCTTTTCTCTACTATTCTCCTTCCATACTAACAGCCCCCCCATTTACCCTTTCCCCAAATGCCCCATTTTTGTTCATTCTTATTTGCTATACATATGACTATTCTTAATACTCCTACCTTTGTCAGTAGTCCCATTAAACTAGCATCTTCCTTGCGTTTTCTATACTGCTCATGTTAGTGTTTTTTTCACAACATAACATTAAAAAAAAAAAAAGGATCAGAAAATTGTTGTGTAGATCTGGCTATAGACTTAGCAGATCAGTGAGGTTAAGGTGAGACAAATTTGGGTTTATAGTACTTTGCTACTTGCAAAGTCACCAGAAAAAAAAAAAATATATATATATATATATATATTGTCTTGTATTATCTAACATCCTTTTGATCCAACGTTTCAATGATCTTTTACCATGCAATGCTTTACCTTTATTCTCACATAACACTTGATAAAACATAGCTCCTGATAGAATGAACCCTTCTCAGTATAACCATTTTAACTTGAATGTTGTGGAACTCATTTTACCTTGTAGTGAAATAAGGTGAAGAAAATATTATTTTTTAGCTTCATTTCCTGAGAAACATTAAGAGGATTATGAAAAGCCTTCTTCTTACATCATCAGCATGAAGAGAAAAATATAACAGGGTTTTACTAGAATTGAAAGTAAACAATCTAGGAGAACAAAATCAGAGAAGGAGACTGTTCAGAACACAAGAACCACAAGGATGGACATTTCCCTAGTTGTTAATGCAAGACACAGAAGACATGAAATAGGTAGGCACTTAGGGACAACTTTATTAAACAACACAGACTAGATTTTCTCAACATGAACTATCCCATACAAATCACCTTTCTCTGGTAACATCTTCTATCTTGAATTACATGATATTACTCGATCTCAAAACCTCAGTGCCTAACATCCTCCCATCGCATAGGATGGAGAAAAAAACTTGGTATTACACTAGATATGATAGTCTGCTTCTTAAGTATTTGTTTTTACAGACTAGGAGTTTACAGTCTGCTGCTCTGTCCTGGCAGAGTGGCCCCCCTTTCCCACTTTCAGGAAGAGGCAGTACACCTTGAAATTTATTACTTGATAATGTGGAAGGAAAAGGTACAGGAGTCATACCTTGGAACGGTGAAATATTTTCTTTTCTCTGCTAGTCTATGCAAATATTTCCTATTTTGGAGGCTGATGTTGGGGGAAATTTTCAGAAGCACAATATAGTAAAGTAAAATTTGGATGTTGCTACAACTTGTAGTTAACAGGCTAGTAGAAATGTGTTTTCTAGACAGTGACATTTTATTGTTCCAGTAACACAGTTTATCTCCCAATAGGCATAAAAATAATATAGTGAGTATACTGCAATTGTTGTGCTGTTACATAAGCCCTTGCAGAAGTTGTGATTGAGATATCTCTATATCAAGGGTAGCCACGACCCTTAGAGAGCAAGATGGAAACTGTTTGCTCAAAGTGATGAACTCCTCTCTGCCTTCTCCCTGACATAAAAAAGCAAAATGATGTATTTTAGAAAAGCATTGAATTAAACTACTTCTTGTTTGTAAGTGGATAAATACAATAAGTGACACAAAAATAACAAGCTGTAATATTTTTTATGTTGAAATCTGTTCTTCTTCTGTAGCTCTCAGTTTTGCTAGACTGCAAAATCAAGAGTCACAGCTTCAGTTTGCACTCTGATTACTAAAAACAGAACATTTACAGTATTAATTTACTTTCCTCATCCCAGTGTTTTTGGGATTTTAAATCAAGAGGGTTCTTTGACATTTTCTTGCACATGTCCATCAGAAGCCATAACTTGAAAGTGATTGAGACATTCATCATTTCTGAGTGTTCTGGCTTTGTAATAAAAACAATTCAATATATAAAATTCCTGGAATAGCTAGGGATAACATTTAGTTTTTCAGCCATCATAATCTTGTTTAGGCAAACCAAAATGCTGATTTCTGGGAAGCATATTGTCAAGTATCATTATGTTGCACCTTGATAGAAGACTGACCAATACTCCAAATGAGAAAAAGCAGGATCTTGTCATCAAAACAAATATAGGATTTCTGTTGGGAAGCAGCTCTAGAATCTCACCACTCTGGTTGCTAGGAATAAATATATATATTATTTTCAATTCAAGTATATGGTTTATGCAGATCTGGCTTATACATATTGCCTCCTATCTTAAATAACCATTTCTCCTTTAGCCATGATACCCTCCCAATATATCTGAAGAAAGCAATAAATTCTGTGTGGATTTGTCCTATTCTCAGACTTTGATTCAAGGCTAAAGAAGCCACATTCTTTTAGTCTTGTTTGTCTGAGAATCATAGAATCACAGAATGGTTTGGATTGGAAGGGACCTTAAAGATCATTTTGTTCCAAACCCCATGTCATGGGCAGGGACACCTTCCATTAGATCAGGTTACCCCAAGCCCCATTCAACTCGAATGCTTCAGGGATGGGGCATCCACAACTTCTCTGAGCAGCCTGTTCCACTTCCTCACCACCCTCATACTAAAGAATTTCTTCCTAATATCTAATCTATATCTACCCTCTTTTAGTTTAAAACTATTACCCCATTATCCCTCCTTGATAAAGAGCCCCTCTCCTGCTTTCTTGTAGGCCCTCTTTAGGCCACTGTAAGGTCAGTGTAAGGTCTCCATGGAGGTTTCTCTTCTCCAGGCTGAACAGCCCCAACTCTCTAAGTCTGTCTTCACAGCAGAGGTGCTCCAGCCCTCTCATTATATTTGTGGCCCTCTTCTGGACTCATTCCAACAGGTCCATGTCCTTCTCATGTTGGGGGTCCGGAGCTGAATGCAGTACTCTAAGTGGGATCTCACAAGAGCAGATTAGAAGGGAAAAATCGCCTCTTTTGACCTGCTAGCTGCACTTCTTTTGATACATCAAAAGAGAATGTGTGTCTTGAAGTTTGTCCTCATAGTCTTTGCCTCCTCCAATTCTATCTTTCATGCACATAATTTACCAGATCAAGCTTTCTACTACATTACATTAATTATGCTCCCTTCTTTCTCTCTATTAAAAATCAATCTCAGAATACATGTGCAGTTAAAACACAAAACTAATATTCTGTGAACTTTTCCAAGAATTAATCTTTGTTAAGTTAAATGTTCAATGGTAGAAAAGTGAATTGTTCTGAACAGGCAAATGTCACAAATCCTGGCCTCATCAAAGACCACCAAGCATGAACTCATCTCTGCATCCATTTGCACATAATTCTGGATAGTGACATGTGGTAAAGCATGAAGTAAGTAAGACTCTGGGGGCAGGATCATTGCCTTATTGAAGGATTTGCAAATTCTTGGCAGTTGTTGAAAACACTGACCCGTTGGAGAGCAGTATTTTTAGGGGATAAAGAAACCTGATTACATTCTTTTATACTAGATTACAGTTAAGTTTATCCTGCTGAAGGAATCACTCCATATTCTACATGGAATGTTCAAGCCTTGGTGTATTTGGCTATCCAATATCATATGGTTCAAAGGATTTGTTTTTGTATGTTAATTTACTGACTACAAATTTGTTTTTACTTAGTCATCAGACCTTGAATTCTACAACATTTTGGCCTTCTAAGCTACAAAAATTCATTAGAACTGTACCAGCAATAAAATGGAGATGGAGACTGAGCTAATAACTATCTGTATGAAAGTATCATAGTATCTAAGTCTGTGTTCCTAACATGCCTGTAAATTTTATCTGTTGGATTTTTAAATGAAAATTATTTCTTAAGTGAGAGCTAATGGAAGAAATTGTTTATTTCTTCCCTTTTTTGAAGTAGAAGTGAAGACTTGGTAATAGTATATTATGATACATTGTAAACAGTTTTTGAAACTGCAGCTGACATGCACATTCTTTCCTCCTTCACAATCTGTTCTCCCTTTCCACTTTTATCCATTAAAAAGGTCAGCTAAGTAATTTAGTGTATGAGCTGAGACAATAAATGGCACCATTAGAGGTAGCAAAATTTGTATGAGACCAGTTTATCTGTCTACTATATGTTTATGCAATGACCTTTCCACACAAGTGGTTTAAAAAGACGTTCTCCAAAAGGCAAATTGGATCTCACAGTATCATTTTCATTTGTAGATCTGTTACCACTGCTCTTATTCCCAAGATGCTGGCAGATTATTTTTATCTACTTTACAATACCTGCATTTTTTATTTCAGTCTTGAATTTTAAATATCACATTTGTGGGACTAAACAGTGAAGATGCAGATAGTTTACATCTGGCCAGATGATAATGGAAGGTGTGTGTAATTCATACAACTTCAGTAACTCCAGGTGCCAGTGTAGGATCTGAGAGCTGCCCAGATGAACAGTCTTGTTCCAGTTCTGGACATAGCCAAAAAAAATCAAATGAAGATGAAACACTGTAGATCCAATAACACTAGAAATGCTACAGAATGT
Organism: Anser anser; assembly: GCF_964211835.1. Taxonomy (NCBI): domain Eukaryota; kingdom Metazoa; phylum Chordata; class Aves; order Anseriformes; family Anatidae; genus Anser; species Anser anser. Next base: position 43,086,711 of record NC_139722.1, read on the forward strand.
TTGTAATAGGAAGAAGAGGCTGTTGGATAGTTTTATGTCAAAGACACAAGACAACAATGACAATGGCAAAAAAAAAGTTTTAGAAAGTCACTGAGAGACTCCAAGTGGATTGATAACAAATGAGGTAGAAAGTGTGACCTGTCAGAAGAAAACAAGTTTTTGAGAGGACAAGGGTCTTGCAAAATGATGGTTAAATGTAATATACTACATGAAGATGCACAAATGTGAAATGTTTCTTCAGTGAGGAAGATGAACAACAGGTCCTTCACATCAGGAAAACAGATTCTTCTTGTAGAGTTACATTATTATTGAAGTTATTAGCATTTGTATAATAAAACACGTAAAAGTAAGTGTGGAAGTAGGAAGGATGATCCAGATTCTAAACATTCTAAAAGACTAAAAGCTCTGAATTAGTTGCATTCACCAAAAATAATATTTGCTTATCCCAGCTGCTTTTGCCAGCTGCTTATCCCGGCTATTAACAAGTCACAGCAAAATCAGATGTCTGTGAGGTAACATGGAAGCTGATAAATGGAAGGTTCAACCATGAACTACATCCATCACAAACTGAAGGTCAACTTTGAAGGAGTACTTCATATTATCTCTACTAAATAAGGAAAATTTACTGTATATCCAGGATAAACTTGCCATAGATTATCTACTGCCAAAAAAAAAAAAAAGTTGAAAAGAGCTGATTTACAGATAGGAGGTGACATTAAAGTGAAAAAAAGTGAAAAGTGCAGATATGTTCTGATATTCTCTACCTTCAGGACTCAATCAATGCTCAATAAATTTTCCTGTCAAAGGATTAATTAAATTCATCATCTAGTACTGAAAAGATGATAACGTTATTTTGTCAAGACTTAATTTCTACAGGCACTAATGGAAAAATTCATCCACCAAAGCATGTGATGTTTGTTGAGAAGTTAATAACAATCAGCAGGAAGTTTGTTTGAATACTAAAGCAGATAGGACATAGGACGTAGTTTATTCACTAACTTAGGAGAATGATACAGCCTTGTGCCTTGAGAAGCAGGACTCATGTTTCATTTACTCCTATGTGTATACAAACCTGTCTTAGGACAATGTGGACCAGCCTGAGGAGACATTAAGTGCAGGGGGACCATTACATCATGTGGATGAAACCCAGTGGTCACATTGCATTCATTGGACCACAGCCTGAAACACCATTAGTTAATTTTATGAAGATTAAACAGAGAATGAGTATCATACTGTAATTTTTGCCAAACCAGTTTCCAATGTCACAGAAAGGCTTGTAATGCTTGTGACATAGATACAAGAAGATAGAAAGGAAGATGACATCATAACTATAGTCCAAGAATCATAGAAGGAGAACCTATTACAGATCTTTCCTTACTTCCATACAGAATAATCCAAACAGGATTAAATTTTATATTCTCATCTGTTATGATGTCTTAGAAAAGATCACATAGGCTACCCACCTACTGTCAGTATCCCTGCACCAAAGATGTCTCTTGTTTATCTCAATATGAACCAAAGTCTTTTTGAAGTTACTCAATACAATTTGTATATTTGACATTAAGACTTGTTCTCTAGAACAAGTGAGCAGTTTATGAGGAGTGGCTGAGGAAGATGGGAGATTGGAGAAAAGAAGGCACAAGGAGTCCTTACTGTACTTTAAAATCACCTTAAAGGAGGTTGTAGTGAGGTGGGAATTGGGCTTTTCTCCCAGGCACCAAGTGATAAGATGAGGGGAAATGGCCTCAAGTTGCTCCAGGAGATGTTTAGGTTGGACATGAAGAGAAATTTCTTTACTGAAAAGGTTGTGCAGCATTGGAATAAGCTGCCCAGGGAAGTGGTTGAAGTATTCATCAACCTAAAGACCTGAAGGTCTTCAAGAAATGTGTACATGTATAACTTAGTAGAAGGGTTTAGTGGTGGACTTGTCAGTACTAGGTTGGACTAAGTGATCTTAGAGGTCTTTTCCAACCGGAATGATTCTACGATTCTATGATTCTATAACATAGGCAAAGATGAAATGAATATCTTGAGAGCTCTAGAATGTCTCCACACATTATTCTCAGAAAGAATAACTTTTGCAAGATCTGCAATTTTCTGTCAGCTATATGTAAATAATTCTGAGATGTCGCTTTTTGAAAGCTATGCTAATAATCTTGCTGAACAATCTAATAAGGGATAGTGGCTAGAGGTATCAACACTGTAGTTAGGCTTCATAATGGCATACTTGAAGCACATCTCCAGGTGAATATGGGAAGTATTTCTTCCTTGGTTACATGGCATTTACATAGTCGATGTGGCCCACTTAGAATAGGCATCAGCATCATCAGCTGTGACGGCATCTGCTAAATACATGTCAATGTTATCATTTATTATTATTTATTTGCATGAATCATGCATGCATTGATGTAATTTTATTTTATTTTTTAACTATGAACTACTTATAAGAGAAAGTATTCCACTTTCGTTGCTTTGGTACCATGCTGGTATTAGTATAATATTCCGAGAAAAAGACTGATGACAGATTTGCATCCCACTACTCTCTTGGCTCTTGTATATGATAAGCTAAACTAAGCATATTATTGATAATCTGGTGATAATTTAGTAATTCCTTTATACATGCCCTTCAGTTTCTGAAATAAAGGTGTGTCTCAGCTTAACTGGGACATTCAAGCTGTTTGGAAGAATTTCACTGTTTCTGCTGGAATACAGAAATTGAGAAATAATTAAATATTGATGCTCAGATTCTAGAATTCATAAGTATATCCATTTTCCAGCTATGGACTTCTAGATAGTACCATGTTGCAACATGGTATGGGAGATATAATTATGTTTATATCAAACAAAAGAGAAAAATGTTTTTTTTATTATTATTATTATTTTTAATTCAGGTATGTATATCATATGTATATCAAATGTTGAAACCTTGCTTGAAATGTTTTAGAATCACTGGAAAATGTTAAAAGTAAACATTCATAACAGAGCTATCAGTAGAGTGTATGTATGCTTATTTTTACAATCTATTAGCCAGAAATATGGAAATAGTCCCTTCTGTACCCTTCTACCTCACAACAGTTCTTGATCTGTCTTAATGGCATTCATAAATACTAAAGTTAAATAATGACAGGAAAAATGGCTGCTTATATCTTCTGTATAGAGAGGGCAAAACTATAAAAGGACTTTCTTAACTTTTTAGGCTCCGTTGTGTTTCTAACGTGTATGCCCAGTATATATTACTGATTATATGCCCATTGACTTTTGGCCTTCAATAATGTGTCTCCAGTCAAGCAAATTTTGACAAACTTTTGGGCATATGTTACCACATTAGTAAGGCTGAGAAAATGAAATATCCATTTGTTCTTTTTTTGGTTGCGACAGTGTTTAGTTTTTAATATCATATTAAATAGTATAAAAATAAAAATCATAAATGATAAATGGTCGCCTATATATATTGCTACCACTGTGAAGCCCAAAGTGAGACAGAAAAACAATGCATCACTGGTGGATTTTTACGTAGAATGTGGACATTAAGGATTAAACTACTTGCATTAAACAAAACTGCACAGGCTGTGGACAGATTCAGTCAGGGAAGAAGGATGAGACAGAGAGCATCTGCAACAGAAGTAATAAAAGAAAAGCTGAGCAAGGGAAAGCTTTGACTTGGAAACACTCTCTCTTTTAATTAATACGAGAATCAAATATCAATCCCTTTTCACTGCAATGCTATAGCATATCAACTTTAGGAGAGTTGTTTGAACTCTAGGGAAAAAAGGTACCAAGTAATCAATACAAAATACTTTTTTTTTTTAATACTATGTGAAATGGAAACACCTGGCTCTTCATTCTAGTATCGTACATCGATCTAGTGACACAAAGGAATGAGGATACAGGCAGCCAGCCTAAAACGGGAAACGTGTCCGTAGTTTCTAAAAGCTCAGATGCAGCTGACATTATTGCACTGATGACTGGACTTGCCTTATATACTGAAGGCAACTAATTCCAGCCAACATTAAAGCCATAAGTACAGGTGACCTGAGCAGAGATTCCAGAGAACTAGAAGAAAGGGAATGTTATCTGAAATGACTGCAACCACAAAAAAAAAAAAAAAAAGGAAAAATTACAAAGGTTAAAAAAGAACCCATACTTTTACATATTTTTTCCTGATTTTCATTACAGAATTACAGAATGGGTTGGAAGGGACCTACGGAGGTCATCTTATCCACCCCTCTTCAAACAGGGCAACCTAGAGCCAGTTGCCCATGTCCAGATGGCTTTTGAACATCTCCGAGGAAGGAGGCTCCACAACCTCTCTAGATAGCCTGCTCAGCCATCCTCACAGTGGAAAATAGTTTATTGATATTCAGAAGGAATCTTGTGTTTCCTTTTGTACCTATTGCATCTTGTCCTGTCACTGGGCATAACTAAAAAGGGCCTGTTTCCATCTCCTCTGAATCCTCCCTTCAAGTATTTGTACACATGGATGAGATCCCCTCATCTTTCTCTTCCACAGGCTGAGCAGTCCCAGCTGTCTCAGCTTTTCCGTATAGTAGATGTGCTCCAGTCTCTTAGTAGTCTTTGTAGCCCTATATTGGACAGTCTCCAGTCATGAGAGACTCAGTCTCTGACCAGGTTTCTTTTGTACTGGGGAGTCCAGAACTGGAATCCAGCACTGGTGGAACCCAGCACTCCAGGTGTGGCCTCACCAGTACTGGCTAGAAAAAAAAAATAATCTTTTATTAAAGTATTAAAATCATTTTACAGTGACCTTTACAGCAAACAAATTTTCAACCAATAACACAATGTATATGGTCTAATCATGTATATAAATGAATACGCGTTTTATCGTGATCTTTTTTTTTTATCTGCTATTTTATCAGTGTCAAGTCATAGGGGCCTGTCATCTTATATTTGATTAATTCACTGATATTCTCTTCTCTTATTATACTTGAATTTAAAGCAATATACTTGTTTATTCAAATCACGGAGATGTGATATTTTAGAACCATTACCTCCCACATGGAAGATGGTAGCAATAGTGAATAGACCCATGGATTTTATGAAATATTTGTTTCTTTTCCCTGGCCTGTGTAAGGGCAAAAATACGGTCAGATCTATTTATATATTTATTTATTTTTAGTTTCCGAAGTTTCAATTTTTAAGATACTTGCATCAATAGCAAAGTATATTTCTTGGATATTAGAGCTCTGTTGCTCTTTTTATTTTTAATAAAGTGCATTCATCAGTACTTTTGCATTCCTCTTCAATAACAGAATTTTGTTTTAATTTTAATACAGTTTTACTTTCTTGCTGAAGTGTATAGTTCATATAAAATGCAAACTTTTGATCTGAGTATACTTAACAAAATCAATAGCAGGATTCTTCAAGACATAGAATGCCTTCACAGCATTTCTTTTGCTGTCTTGATGACAATACAGTATGCAACAACAGGTTTCCCAGCCTTTGGGTTCTGTGGCTTTAATAATACCATCCAGCTAGTAAGACAGACCTTTGAAATTGTTCATGCATCAGAAAAAAAGTGCATAGTTTGATAAATAAATAAACTTTGGGGTTGCTGTTTTCCTTGATGTGCAAAGTTCACAGATGTTCATTTCAAACAGAGAACTGGCATCGTGATTAAAGCACGCCATAGGCTATATTATTTGGCTAGGAGTAGAAATGCAGGTGAATGGTATCACACAAAGATGTAGATATTGAACAAATAAGCTAGCTCTGAGTTCCATGGAAGGCTGATATTGTGTGTGTGTGTTAGGGATTTTAGACAGATCTGAACTGGAAAATATTAGTTGATACTCTCAATATGCTCCCACTACTGTCTCAGTAAAACTCTCTCTGGCTGACTCAGAAGTGCTGTAAACCAATACTGTAGGAAGTCATACCTACAGGTACATAGTACTGCAAATTCTTTGCAGACTGAACTTTAAAGAAAAACAAAGGATCTTGCTTTACAAGAGCAAATGAAAGGAAGAACTTTAGTTTTTTATTCCACAGCCTCCGTGGATGGGTTATGGATCCCAGAGATCCACAGGAGGGCAGAATTTTTGAGACAGTGACTGTTAAATGTCAAGTTTTGCACAAGAAACTAGAGTGGAGAACTGAGTGGATATTAACGTGTTCTGAAATATTTTCATTTAGAGTAAGTATATTTTTTATAAAATTTAATTGTTGGCCATGGTCCATATGTTTCCCTAAAACCAAAATACCTTCTAGACATCAAAAAAATGTATCCATTATATGCAAAGAACATGTAAGAAAGTCAGCTTCATTAGCTAACAAAGGTCTTAAAATCTCTCTTAGAAGGTGATATTTGTGGATAAATGTTATGTCAGGGATCGCTCTTCACTTCAAGATAAAAGAAAGCTAAGTTAAATATGCATAAATATATTATGAGGTACCTATGTTTACCTGAACTTGATCCAATAACCATGTATTTGCCACCTGGATGGGGCTGTTTTAATGTGATCATGATACTTTACAGAACCAACGTATCAATTTTGCTGGTAATATAACACCAGCATTACTGACTACCTGGCTTTAATAGTCTAAGCTTTGGTCAGCAAGACGGGGTACCATCACTGCAAAGAAACTAAAGTACCACCTGTTTTCGAAACTGGATCTTACCGTAGGTATCTCACCTAAACTGCAGCTAAGGCTCAGATACTCACAGATGTTTATACACATAAGGTAGGAGCAAGTCTGCTTGATTCAGGCACTTATCTTGAATTCCACTGTATTTGTGTGTCCTGTAAGTGTGTCCTTTTTCCTCTTCTATATCATCTGGATCTCCCCTCTGATGAGCCCACTTATTCCAGGGTACTGTCTACAGAAGCTAGCAGACCTGGGGCTTTGAAGGCTTGTCCAATTTACTGATTTCTAAGGTGTTTTACTGCATCAATGTCATTGCAATTTGAACATAAAACCTATTGGTGGCACTTCAACTCTGGCTTCATTCCAGCTTTCTCTTTTCTCTTTTTGAATCTCATAGCATCCATGGGATTTTTAATGTGAAAATCAAATCTCAAGAGAGTTTAGTATTAACTTTGTATTGGCTGATGCTGGATGTTATTATGTTGGACAACCCAGGGAAAACTACTTGTCATACAATCCACACATAAAAGACTCCTTTTAGAAATCACTATTATATGTGTTTTTCTATCTCAAGTATTATATGCAAGATTTACCTGTGATACCAGAATGCCAGTGAATTAGTATGGAAATAAGGCCACTGTGGTGTTTCCATACTGCATATGGTCACTTCTCATTTAAGCAGAAACAGAAACATCACATGTGACTATCTGACTGCTTTGTCAGACACTCTCTAAAACCATTTGAAGTCTGACAAGGCATGAAAACTGTCAAAGTATTGTTTGTGTTTACTCTTAAACTAGAAGTGATTTAAAGCAGTTTCATACTTAGAAGCAGTTATCTAGATGGCAGCTCAGAAAGTTCTTTGAAAATAGATGTATTTATTAAGATCAGACCCTTTTGAATCTCTGCACTTCAGCCATATCAGTCAAGATTTAGATGGCCCATATTTACTGCACTCTTTGAGATACAGCATAGAGAGATTTTACATCCTGCTGTTCACTTTTCTTTAAAACACAAAATGTTATAGCTCTTGGCCTTCTTTCTGATGTTATTTGGCTTCTAGGGCTGTCTTGCATCCACCTAGCTGATCCTTTCAGAACTCTGTTTCCATCAGAGTGAATGGAAGTAACCTTTTCTGTAATTGACTTTTCTTGGAAAAGAGAGACCCATTTCTCAGTAATGCTCAAGTATATCTCAGATAACAAATGAACTTATGATTCTCCCCATAACACATAGCACCCTCTTTTAAGAAAAGCAAAAAATAACAATGCAGGAAAAATAATTAGAAATATAATTGCTTCTAAGCATTTCTTTTTCCATGAAAACCTCTCTTACTATTATTTTCTATTGGACATATCTAATCTAATTGTCAGCTGTCACCAAGTAATTGAATACCCTTGATTTTGAACTGTTACAGAGCGAGTGATACATGTCTGTTCTTGTTATTTTGGGTTTCAGAAAGAGAAAGATGGCTTATATCTAATTGTTCTAGGTGATTTGACATTCAGACTTGCTTTGCTTGGCAGCTATATATATGAGCATATATATATATACACACACACACAAATACAAAGAAATCAATAATCATAGAATCATAAAATGCCATGAGCTACAAGGGACTTACAAGGATCACCAGGTCCAACTCCTGGCTCCACACAGGACCACCCGAAAATCAAACCATGGGTCTGAGAGCATTGTCCAAATGCTTCTTGAATACCATTAGGCTTGGTGCTGTAAGCACTGTCCTGGGGAACTTGTTCCAGTGCCTGACCACCCTCTGGGTGCAGAACCTTTTCCTATCACCCAGCCTGACCCTCCCCTGTCCCAGCTCCATGCCATTCCCTCAGGTCCTGTCACTGCCACCAAAGAGCAGAGATCAGGGCCTGCCCCTCTGCTCCCCTGTGAGGGAGCTGCAAGCCACCATGAGGCCTCCCCTCAGTCTCTTCTCTGGGCTGAACAAATCAAGTGACTTCAGCTGCTCCTTATACATCTTGTCCCCTAGACTCTTCACCATCTTTTTAACACTCCTTTAGATGCTCTCTAGTAGTTTTATGCCTTTCTTATATTGTAGTACCCAAAACTGAACACAGCATTTGAGGTGAGGCCATACCAGTGCAGAGCAGAGCAGGACAACCCCTTCTCTCAACCAGCTGTCAGTGCTGTGCCTGATGCACCCAGGGTACAGTTGGCCCTTTTGCCCATCAGGACACACTCTTGACTCATATTCAATTTGCCATCAACCAAAACCCACAGATTCTTTTCTGTGAGGCAACTCTCCAGCCACTCATCCCCCATCCTGTACATATACCCAAGGCTGCCCCATCACAGCTGCAGAATCTGGCACTTACACGGCTGGTGATTGCCCAGCCCTCTAATTTGTAAAGATCTCTCTGCAAGGCCTCTCCACCCTTGAAGGAGTCAACAGATCCTCCTAATTTAGTGTCATTTGCAGACTTAGTGTACCTTCAAGTCATCGAAGTCATTTACGAAAACATTAAACAGAACTGACCCTAAAAGGAGCCCTGGGGAACCCCAGTAATGACTGGCCACCAGCCTGATGTAACCCCATTTACTAGAACCCTTTGAACACGATCCATCAGCCAGTTGTTCACCCATCACATCATGTTTTTGTCCATCTGTGTGCTGGACATTTTATTCAGAAGGATACTGTGAGAAACAGTATTGAAAGCTTTGCTCAAATTCGTTAAGATTACATCAACTGGCTTCTCTTGGTCAGCTAGGTGGGTAACCTTGTCATAAAAGGAAGTTTGTTAAACAGGACATTTCCCTCAAGAACCTGTGTTGGCTGTGATCAATGACTGCATTGTCTTTCAGGTGTTTTTCAATACCTCCCAGAATGATCTCCATAATTTTACCAGGCACTGAAGTGAGACTGACAGGCCTGTAATTACCAGGGTCTTCTTTCTAGCACTTCTTGAAAATTGAAACAATATTTGCCAGCTTCCAGTTGACTGGGACCTCTCCAGATCCCCAAGATAATTTAAAAATAATTGAGAGAGGTCTCGCAGTGATATCAGTCAGCTCTCCAAGTACCTTGGGACGAGTCCCAACAGGCCCCATAGACTTATATGCATCCAGCTGGAGCAGCAAACCCCACACAAGTTTGGTGTTGCTGGGGAATTTTTTGTTAACATAGTCATGGTCCTCCAACTCAGGTCTCTGGAGGTCCCAGAACCCATTATCAGTGTTGAAGACAGAGGTGAAGAAGTGAAGAAGGTGAAGAAGAGGTGAAGAATTAAACATCTCTGCTTTGTATAAATCTCTTTTTGTGATGTGACCATGCTCATCAAATAATGGACCAATGTTACCTCTGGTCCTCCCTTTTCTGGCAACATAGTTTATTGTCCCCAGCACTACTGACCAGCTTCAACTGTAATTGAGCTTTGGATGCACAGTTTTTCTCCCTGCAGTGGTGAACAACATCTCTGTAGTCCTCTGACGTTGCCCGACCTCACTTCCAATGGCCATACACCTTCTTTTTGAACCGAAGCTCTAGAAGAAGATCCCTGCTCATCCAAGCCAACTTTCTACCCCACTTGTTTGACTTCTGACATTTTGGAATTGTGCATTCTTGTGCTCTGAAAAGGTGGTACTTAAAAAGTGACCAGCACTGATGGAACCCTATGCCTTCAAAGCAGTGAATAATCTCAGAGCATGCTGTAATATTTTATATTTCATTTGGACACACATATATTTTGAATAACTCATTTTTATCACAAAGGCAAAAAAATTAAGGTAAGATGATGTCTGAAGGACACTTTATCATTTCTTTATTTTTCTTCCTGATGCTTCATTGCTTACCATAATTCAAAGTTTTGATGACAAAGCCATTATTAAGCTTGCAACAGTGTTGAAGCCTCCAGAACAGCCCTTTTTGTTTTCCTCTTCTCATACCATTTTGGATGATGTTAAGCTATTTAGGAACACAGGATTCAAAGAAACCTTCTTGGCTGTGAGAACAGTTTCTAATCCTGCAGGTGATAAGATCAGATGATCACTGTCTGAGTTTCCCTCTTTTCCTTTTTGACATGTACTTTTATTTCTTCAGTAATGCTACAGCCTCTAGGTAGAATTCTACCCTCATCTACATCACATTTAGTCTTTTATCATATCCTTCAAAAGAAACTTGCATGTAAAAGACATCTATATATACATACATACATACACATACAGACAGACAGACACACACAAGCTACTGTAAAAAGAAAATGCATAGTGTAAGACTCAAAATGCATAACATCAGACTGACAAACAGATGCAGATTTCTCTTGACACTTCCCCTTCAGCTCAGGTACAGACTGATGATGATATTGAAACTTAAAAAGTTAGAGATTTCAAAATTCTGCAGATAGAGAAAATAGATCCTTGAATTTCATAATTTGTGAGTAAGGCAGAAAGAAGAGTGCATGATGGCTTGGGGAGTAGGATTTCTGCTTCTAATTTGTTCAAATTTTTTGCCACTCTCCTGTTCTGCCACGAGTCATATTTATAATAGGTTTCAATAGACTATGGAGGTCTAAGATTTTACCATATTACAGTTGTCCACACGGAATAATTTAACAGGTTACAATAAAGAAATGGTTCACTAATTCCAATTATCTCCCACAGTAATACAGCAGGAAATCAGATTTAGACAGAATTTAAGCAGTCAAACCATTCTCCATATCTTGTCTTCTCAGCTGCCACGTGTCCTGAAAGTATGAAGGGTCTCCTTCCCTGATTTTTACATCCCCCTGGTACCTGTCACCATTCCTTGCACCTTGCCCAGAGACGTACATAAGAAATTAATTCCTCTCAGTGGTGGTAAGTATTTCTCTGACTTCCTGGAAGATTTACCCAGATTTAATAGATATACTCTGAAAAAATACACTGCACTACATAACAGGTGGTAGTTACTTCTTTTTTATAAAGGTCAAAACCACAACTTTTTATTTAGTACTTTAGTACTTGTAATGGTAAGAGAAAGGGCAGAGAAAAGGTGAAAGAAGTGATAGGAGAGCATTTAGAGGTTAAACATCAATACAAAAATAAAACATTTTGACACTTGGCTTTGCTCTCAGGATTGCTTATGATGTTTTTATTAAATACTTTCTCTCTCTTTTTCTTTCCTTTGTCTTTCTGTATCCGAGTTAAGCTTGAGTTCCTTTCTACAAAATGACTTCAGCAGTAGGTTTTGAATGTCTGGAAATGTTTGTCCACCATCCCAGTTACAGAATAAATTATAACTTGGTGGTTAGACCGCTCCTTTGGCACACAGTGAAGGTATTATATACCTCCAAAAGTGGGAAGAACACCTCACCTCCCACCTCCTGGAAAAATGGTCACCATTTTGAAATAAATAAATAACCTCAATTTTTCTCTGACATATCTTCAGTGTTGGGCTTGAAGAAAGAAGAAGAAAAAGTCTTTCTGGAATTCCAAGAAAGAGCTAAAAACATGCAGTTTTAAGTTTTAAGAAAACAGTCATTGTAAGGTTATTCCTTCTAAGTAGCTCTAGGCACAAAACCAGTCAGCATATTGGTTGTTCTGAGGTGCTTCTGACTCTCTAAATATTTTATATTTAATTCCAAACATAAACCAAAGTACTGGGTATCTTACACACTTAAAAGTTATAGGGATGTGAGGATATTCTTCCTGGCATCTATTTTTCACTGTTAAAAAGCAACGTCATTTAATTGAATTTAGACATGGAGATGACGTGCTTCCATGTGCAAGTTTCATGTGCCAAAGTTCATGCTGTTACAACTGCTACATTAAAAAGACAAAAATAAACATGGTTATGAAGATAATATAGATTTGGAAATAAAAATACAAAATAAGTTATAAAACAAATTTCCTGTCATATGTGCAGTGCATGCTATTGCATCAAGACAAAATTAGTTAGTCTGGCAGCTCAAGAGATGAGTGAGTGTATACACAGGGATCCTCAGAGGAATGCAAACTTAACTCTGTACAACCTGCCTTTCCATTGTTAAAGAAAAACCCTCACATACATAGAAATAACATGTATCCCAATGTCCCAAGATATTCCTGAATTAATTTCTAATTTAAAACTTACTTTGTTAAAATTTTTGTCAGTGAATATGTAATTTATTCACTTTTATGAAAGGGAAAAGAAGAGTAATGAATCATTTAAGCATTTCAGACATGGCATGACAACAGGTGCACAGGTTTCCTGACAGTACACTGTAAAGTGTCTAGCCTGTGTAAGTTAGTGGAGGAACTGTGCTGGGAGGGAAGGAAGAAACTAGACAGATGAAAGGTAAAGTTGGCTGTCGTAGAAGACTCCTGTGATGCAAAAATACTTCTGTTCACCTAGTTAGACTAATCACTAGACAAAAATGACTAGCAATTTAGATCTCCTATTTCCAAACACGTTTAAATTCTCTAAGTTGCTACACAAAAATGTGGACACAGAGATGTGCAGATAAATTTAAAGAAATGGCAGATTATTCAATAAGAAGCAAATAATGAAGTGCTTAATAGAGTCCTTCTGACTGTTTGGTGACATCACATTTTAGGCACCTAGGAAACAAGCCAGACTAGTCATGGACTCATAAACAATGGTTATCTTCTGCTGTTTCTGCTGCCACTGTTCACATTTTATATAGTATCTTCGTGGTTTTAATACCAACAAGTCAAACAGACCTTTTGCAGTCTGGAACTCAGAGGGAACATTTGTGCTTATGTCTTATGTTCATAAATCTCTCCTTTATTGGATGTCTCTCCTGCAGAGAAAGGTGATTTTCTATCATATGAGTACTTTTTCATGTAATTTTACCTTAACATCAATTCTGTAGACTCTATGTTGCTTATTTTCACTGCCTTTTTTATTTTGTAATGTCACATAGACTAACTTGTACTGACAATACTTAAATCATTGCTATTTTTCATTAAATCAGAAAGATTCCCATGATGCTAGGCAAGATCCTGGGTCAAATTACCACCTGATATATCTACTTTCCCTGGAAAATGATGTGGTTTATTATGCAAAATGAACCTATCTTTTCTGTGTTCCTCTGAAATAACTCTTTGGTATAAACACCACATTTAGTCTAAAATGTGTTAATGCAGTACTACCATTTGCCGTACACAGTAATTCACTGAAATTATGGAAGTCACTTGCATCCTGGAACTAATCTAGATGGACAACTGAGGGATCAAAGTTATAATTTTACTCGTGACTCAAAAAAAAGTGGAAATAGCAGAATGCTAAAATATCTTCTTGGTCAAGTTAAAAATGGCACTTCAAAAGTATGCCATTTCATAAGTATAGTTCCATATGCTTCTTTTCCTCACTAAATAAAGGGTTTAACTTTTTGTTTATAAGTGTGTTTAAGTTCACTTTAGTGTTTGGAATAATATACTTGAGATATGATGAGTCGTGTGAAAAGCTGTTGCAATAAGAACAAATGAGGAAATCTTACAACAAGGAATTTGACATAATATTGAAGAACTGAAGAGCAACTGTCTTATTATACATAGAGTTTGTCAAGTAGATGCCTCATCTCTACTTTTAGTTATGACTACTATCAAAATTTACATGGCAAAACTCAGCAGTGATAGATTATTTATTCATTTATTTATTTATTTATTTTAATGGTGGGGGTAATTTCCTTTTCTATAATTTTCCAACTTGTTTATTTTATTCCCTGGGGAGCATATCTTAGTTTTGAAAGGCAAGAGATGAAGCTGCCCTTCAGGTTTTCCTTTCATACACAGAAGTATAAGGGAATGTCAGACCTACCCCTTTAATCTCAGAATCTTTCTTGCACATAGTGGAAGTATCATATGAGAGTAACTAGCTGAAGTCCATTCAGCTTTGCTAGGAAAAAAGAATTAAGACCAACTTTTTTACCTGTAATGAAGATACAAGTTTATATTGACTTTACTGTTGAGCATCAGACTTAGCAGCTGCTTATGGATCTGCAAAATACTACTTACAAGAAGGTTCTGTATACTTGGTAGAATAAATGAATTATATCTAAGCCATCAGTTTTAGTATTTACTACATATTTACACTCAGGTGGTGACAGATTTAATTTACAATGATAACCATCTTTCCTCATACTACAGAAGTATCAATTCCAAAAACATTATGTTCCATGATCTCATCTAAAACTGTAATCAACAGTATAAACTTCTGTTCAAATAAAAAGAAAAAACTTTGTTTTAAGAAAGAAATTGAACACAATTTCAAGCACATCTCTACAAGTTTTCATTCATGAATTCAAAATAATATAGTAATAATTGTAATGGAAGTTTAAAATTATACCACCAATAATCATCATGCTTTTGCTAACAGATGGACCACAGCAGAAGACAAATACCACTACCAAAGACTGGAGTGACTGAAGTCTAACAGAGGTGATATGAGGTGGAAGGCCTAAATATAAGACAGGACAGGCACTGACTTTGACATGGATGGTTTTGACCATCCTCATCTGACTCAGGATTTGCTCAATGAGCTCTCTTAGCTTGGTGCTTTATGTATTCTTTTCACAGGTGAAGAAATTCTGTCTGAATGTTTCAAAAACCCCTTGCATACTGGGGAGTTAATTGAGAAAGCTTAAGTTAAATAAGTGCAGAGATTTAATGCATTGATGAACTAGGTTATCAGCTGATATCCCAATTGTCTGAAATATTCATCTATCTGAACAGCATGTAGAAGTTGTGTTCATTCCCACAATTGTTCAGCTTTTTACCAATCATGCGGTTTTAGCCACAGTAATAATTCATTTGGAAGACCTTGGAGACAAACATTATTCAAATCACTTGATCCATTTACTCTGTTGTTGAAAAGTGAACAAGAGCACTGTTTGACGTATCTTTTCCTTTCCTTTCCTTTTTTTTTTTTTTTTTTTATCATGAATTGAGGAATTGAGTTAGGGAATTTTTATAAAAGCCCAACTACATAAGGACACTGAGAAGTTATACAGTAGAAGGAGCAAAAAAATAAGGAATGTGATCTTTTTAAATAACTAATTTTCTGGTTAGTTGGCTGAACTTGAAAACCGAAAAGAAAAATCCAGTCAGATAAGTGAAGATTATATATATATAAATAAAAACTTAATATGGGGGAAAAAAATATGTGTTTCTGTGATTCTAAAACTAAACATTTCAATTTCAATTCTGGTAGTTTTGGCAAATGAAAGCAATGGAAATGAAGAGATAGACTTATTAAAAAAAAAAAAAAGAAAAGAAAAAGCAGACAGGAAACAAACAGCCCATCACTTTTAATCATGTATACTCACATAGAGTGTGCATAGTAAAAGTTTAATTTTATCCTGTGCTTCAGAGGATATAACTTTGCAAGAGGTATGCCTCAGCTGCTAAAGAAGTTGCTGAGCTGAGTAGGCTACTCTCCACCTTTTGCTTTCAAGATGGTCAATTTGATCTAAAATATTTACAAGCTGTTTTGATCAGTGACTGAAAGCTAAGTGTTCTCTCTTGCTATCTCTTCAATAAAATCCCTCACAGCTCTTCTGGATCTCTTTCTCTCTAGATGAATTAATATTTAACTATCCCATGCAAGGTGGAACTGCTCAAGAATTAGAATGAATGTGCCATGGCTTCATAGCTCTGTCTCTAGGATGTCATTCAAAAATCTCTCAGCTCTAAGAACAGAAGAGCTTAAACCTGAGGGCAGTCAGTTTTTATGAACGCCTTCTAGCTGCTGGCCTAGAAGATACTTAAAGAAGGAGAACGGACTCTGCTCATCTCTTCTGTTGGATGCCCTATAAAATAGAAGAGACAGGCTCATACTCCTTTTGGGAAAAGAAAAATATGAGGTAGGATTTTTTATAAATATCCTAAAGATTCAACAATCATGTTGAGGGTGAGGGGGGTCACTCTATGTTGGCTATAGAAATGCAATCTGGAAAAAAAGGAAGCAGTATAAATAGTGAATATGCAAACAGATTGAGGAGGCCAGGCCAAACAACTCAATATTTTTTCTAAAAATATAGATATTTTTATCTATACTTTTATCTATACATGTCTACATTTGAAAATGAAATCACAGTATTTATACTGACATTTTTTTCATGCATAGTGAGCTCCAGATATTGTGTTAGAAGAATCTGCTAAAGAAATTAAGACTTACATGCCTGGTCTTGTCTTTCAAGCTTGTGCATATTGTTGCATTTTAAGCTTCCAACACTGTCACATTTATGTCTGACAAAGAGTAAACAATTAAAGACTTTGACAAGTTTGGAATTTATTATGGCCCTTTGCATGGACTGATTCTAAGGTCCCTCCTAGATTTCCAGGAAATAAAGTTACCAATGCACATGGTGGTCTAACACCAGCTTTGAAAGCTGGTAGTTAACTGCAGCTGTAGAATGTGAATTATCGAGGTTTTCCTTAATATTTAGCATTCTACTTTTGTTCTATGTCTTTCTTCTCACGGTCAATGTTGTATTTGTATAAACATCTTAGATATGACTATTTTATATAGCAGAGTCTCAAATGGGCATTTTCAAAGCGAAATGGCTCATCAAAGACATCTTATGAGATAGTGGCACCCAGCAAAGAAATATGGAGTCAATGAGAATCTTCCTTAAACTTTGGGAGACTTTTGAGTGAGATCGTATTCACTTTAGGGTAAAGGCATTCATGAAAATTACTACACTTTAATGTGTTTTTGTGAACAATAGTTTTGTGTCCTCTGTTATGCTCCACACTTGTTTATGATATGAAAACAGGCAGATTTTTACAGATAAAGTTTTTAATCCAAAATATGCTTGTAGAGACACAAATGTCAAAAAAGACATATACCAACGAAGTCATAAAAGAATAAAATAAACTCTCAACATTACATAATTAAAGAGGTTTAATTCAGAAAAAGGTGGATGTCATGTATGGATGGTGGATGTTTGTATACAGTATCCCTAATGCTGGGTAACACTATATATTTTGCAAAAATATTCAATGAAAACTGATATAAGTGTCTATTATTCTGAACCTGTACAGCTAGATCTTGTTCCCTACAGACTTGCCCTAGAACAAGAGTATTTGCATTAAGTGTCTGAAATGTTGCAATAGCAGCTTGATAGCTACTCTAGCCCCTATTATTTCCCTCTCTTCTTCCAGTGAATTAATATTTAATTTTCAATTTACTAAATTCATGAGTTAAAAACCTTTATGTTTTTCATCAGAAGACTGCAAAAGGCCCCAAACCTTCCTCCTACAAAGTAAATAAATAAACAAATAATAATAACAAACAAATAATATCCTATATACATCAGAGTTATTTATTAGGAAGTGTTTCATCAGAAAATTAAAAGAAGAATTAAAACATGCTTCTGCCTCATATAAGAGGATGGTGGCACATTACAATGTTTCCAGTGTGTTAGAGGTAGACTACAGCTGCAAGACAATTTCACACAGTATTCTCAATTTGGGATTTATTCCCAAAGTGTTCACAACTGTCTTGATCTTTAAAACATGCTGAAAAAAGATGTTTTATAAAGCTGTCCATAGAACGAAATAACAAAATATTGCATAAAAATAGATGGTTCTTTTTCTCTCTGGAATGCTTACTTTTATGATTTAAGTGAAGAAACAACAAACAAACAAACAAGCAAAAACAAACAAAAAAAACCAGGATGAATTCCTTTTTCAACATTGAGATATATATCTATATTTATACATTTCTGTATTTTTGCTTTTATATTGAACAACTACACCTGGAAACCAATACATCACATTCAGTGAAAGGACAATTCAGTATAAAATACTATTCTCCTATTTAAAGCAGAGCCACCTCTTATCATCATTTACAATGACACAAAGTAATGTCATTTTAAGAAAAGGACAGCTGTAGCAGCTGGGGCTTGTCTCTCCCTTTCATTATGAATAGAGCAACCAGAACATCTCTCTCATTGTGGTACAGTTGTTCATACATGCCTCTGAATAATTGAATGAATTTTCCTTTGACTCTTGGTGACATTATATTAATTCCTACTAACAGTGCCTTCATCTCTAAGGCAACGTGTCCTTATTTTCTGAAAATTTAGGACAGGAAGATAGACTGTAAACAGCCAAGTCTAAGCTGAAATGTCATTTTGTCACAGACAGCTTAAAAAACTCTGTTTGAAGAAATTGCACTATAGGAAAGTAAATTCTCCAGACCAACGATAAAATAGAAAACTTCTGCTTCTACATATATTCATATATTTAATATCCTTCCTTCATGGGAGTTATCTTTTTTTTTTCTTTTTTTTTTTTTTTCTGGGCTAGTTTGTTGGGAGACTATGCAACTCAGTTCATCAAATCTCTAACACAAATAAAATGGCTTGTCCTGTGTTAAGAATTTTAGGCTGAAATGACTCATCTCTTTTGACAGAAAATGAAAGGACAGTGTCTCTCTTCCTTAGGTTTTTAGCAAACAACCCTGAGAAACTCTCTGTTGCCAAAAATAAGTCTTTGAGCAAAGTAAACTTTCCCTTTTTTTCCATTTGTAACTTTAGGGAGCGCTTCCAAGAACAGTAGCTTTCTCTCCCTTCCAAGGCAACGACAAGGGCAGATTAATTATTCTAGCTCCAGGCCTCCAATTTTTAACATTCAATAGTGCAGCATAATTAATGCAGGTGGTATTTACACATCATTAGATTTTATAAAGGTTTTACCTCTCTCTTCAAGCTACCATCTAGCTTATTTGTATGAATGATATCTCTTCCTGCCCTGCTTCAGTTCTGGGTATCCTTCTTCTGTTTAGCCTTGTAAAACCACTCTGCAGAGCATTTACTGTCATTTATTAACACTCATTTTCAATCTTTCTCCCTGACCTGGAGTTTAACTTTGAGGGCTCATTGGCCTCTCACTTTCTTCCCTTGTCTTTTTGTACTCCACCCCCACACATATTTTCCAGAGAAGCTTTGAGTCACAGGACAGGGACCTCATGAGATCCCTTGGTCCATGTTCCCTCCTCCAGTCAGCAACATCCAAACAGCTCAGGTGGGTGCTTTTGTAGCACATTGAACTGCCATGGGTAAAAATGGGTAAGGCTGCAAGCATCCAGTCCAGAAAAGGATGTTTCAGTAAAGACAGTATTAGCTGAAGAAAGCTCACATTGCACTTCAGAAGTTTTTTGTTTGTTTGTTTGTCATGTTCTGTGAGGAGAGGCTGAGGACACTGGGTTTGTGAAGCATAGAGAAAAGGAGGTTGAGAGGTAACCTCATTGCCCTCTACAACTTCCTGAGGAGGGCAAGTGGAGAAGGAGGTGTTTATCTTTCAAGACTTTCAATACAGTGTCCCATGACATCCTGCTCGCAAAGCTGAGAAAGTGTGGGATAGAGGAGTGGACAGTAAGGTGGGTTGAGAACTGTCTGACTGGCTGAGCTCAGAGGGTGGTGATCAGTGGTGCAGAGTCCGGCTGGAGACCAGTGACTAGCAGTGCTCCTCAGGGGTCAGTGCTGGGTCTGGTCTTGTTCAATATCTTCATCGACAACCTTGACAGGGGAATAGTGTCTGCCCTCAGTAAGTACGCCGATGACACAAAGCTGGGATGAGTGGCTGACACGACAGAAGGCTGTGCTGCCATTCAGCGAGACCTGGACCGGCTGGAGAGATGGGCAGGAAGAAACCAAATGAGGTTTAATAAGAGCAAGTGTAGAGTCCTGCACCTGGGAAGGAACAACCGTACGTATCAGTACAGGCTGGGGACGACCTGTTGGAGAGGAGCTCTGAAGAGAAGGACCTGGGGGTCCTGGTAGACAACAGGTTGACCATGAGCCAGCAGTGTGCCCTGGTGGCCAAGAAGGCCAATGGGATCCTGGCATGGTTTAAAAGGAGCGTGGCCAGCAGATCAAGGGAGGTGATCCTCACCCTCTACTCTGCCCTGATCAGGCCTCACCTGGAGTACTGTGTCCAGTTCTGGGCTCCCCGGTACAAAAAAGACAGGGATCTCCTGGAAAGAGTCCAGCGGAGGGCCACAAAGATGATACGGGGCCTGGAGCATCTTCCCTGTGAGGAAAGGCTGAGAGACCTGGGTCTGTTCAGCCTGGAGAAAAGAAGACTGAGAGGGGATTCTCATCAATGTGTATAAATACCTGAGGTGTGGGAGACAGAAGGATTTGGCCAACCTCCTTTCAGTGGTTTGTGGGGACAGAACAAGGGGTAATGGCCACAAGATGGAACGCAGGAAGTTCCGCACAAACATGCGAAAGAACTTCTTCACAGTGAGCGTGATGGAGCACTGGAACAGGCTGCCCAGGGAGGTTGTGGAGTCTCCTTCTCTGGAGATATTCAAGGCCCGTCTGGATGCCTACCTGGGCAGCCTGCTGTAAGGAACCTGCTTTGGCAGGGGGGTTGGACCCAATGATCTTTCGAGGTCCCTTCCAACCCCTACAATTCTGTGATTCTGTGATCTTTTCCCATTGGTATCAAATGACAGGGTACAAAGTTCAACAAAGGCAAGTGCTAGTGCACCTAGGGAGGAATAACCCCAAGCACCAGTGCAGGCTGGGGGCTGACCTGCTGGAGAGCAGCACTGTAGAGAGGGACCTGGGAGTCCTGGTGGACAGCAGGCTGACCATGAGCCAGCAAAGTGCCCTTGTTGCCAAGAAGGCAACTGTGTCCTGGGATGCATTCAGAGGAGTGTTGCCAGCAGGTCAAGGGAGGTGATCCTCCTCCTCTACTCAGCCCTGGTGAGGCCTCACCTGGAGTGCTGTGTCCAGTTCTGGTCTCCCCAGTACAAGAGAGCCATAGAACTACTGGAGTGAGTCCAGAGGAGGGCTACAAAGATGATGAAAGGATTGGAGCACCTGTCATATGAGGACAGGCTGAAAGAGCTGGGCCTGTTTAGCCTGGAAAAAAAGACTGAGGGGAGACCTCATCAATGTGTAGAAATATCTGAGGGGAGAGTGTCTAGAGGATGGAACCAGACTCTTTTCAGTTGTGCCCGGTAACAGGACAAGAGGCAACAGGCATAAAGCGAAGCACAGGAAGTTCTGTCTGAATATGAGAGGGCACTTCTTTACTGTGGGCATGACAGAGCACTGGAACAGGTTGCCCAGAGAGATTATGGAATCTCCTTCTCTGGAGATACCTGGATGCCATCTTGTGCAATGTGCTCTGGGTGATCTTGCTTGGCAGGGGGTTTGGACTAGATGATCTTCAGAGGTCCCTTCCAACCTTAACCATTCTGTGATTCTGTGATACGTGGGGATTAAAGCTGCACCAGGGGAGGTTTGTTCTAGACATTAGGAAAATTTTATTTTCCAAGAATAATTAGACACTTAAACAGGCTTCCTAGAGAGGTGGTTGATGCACCGTGCCTGTCCTTGTTTAGAAGACATTTGGATAACACTCTTAAGTATCTATTTTACCCTTAAGTTAGCCCTGAAGTAATAAGACAGTTAGACTTGATGATTTTGCTAGGTCTCTTCCAGTTGGAACTATTCTATTCTATTCTATTCTATTCTATTCTATTCTATTCTATTCTATTCTATTCTATTCTATTCTATTCTATTCTATTCTATTCTATTCTGTTCCGTTCCGTTCCGTTCCATTCCGTTCCATTCCGTTCCATTCCATTCCATTCCATTCCATTCCATTCCGTTCCATTCCATTCCATCCTATCCTATCCTATTCGGTCAATTCGATTCTGAAGGGCTGCAGATATCCTCATCTTGTTGCTAGGACTTGTTCCAGGTATCCTGAATGTTTGTAGAAACTAATGGTGTCCCAGAAGATGCCTGAAGGACACCGTTCCTTTCCTGTGAGGTTTGGTCTTCTGATGAACAGGTCATTTTCCCAGCCCGCCACACCAACTCTGTTACCCTTATTGATACATAGTTCTTTTTCTGTTTTCTAAGGTAAGCTAAGTATTTTCACCATTAAAGCTGTTTGCAAGTGTCTCCATCTTACCAATGAAGCCTTCATTCATTGCAGAAATGTCAGATCTCACTTCCAGGCAGCCTGAGATGTCAGTTTCTCTATAACATTTGTTAAATTGGAAAACAAAAACTTTGATTTTTTTTTATCCAAACTCATACTTCAGATTAACTTCTCATAACACCTGCAAAGCTGTTTAATATCCTCTTTTTCCACAGTCACTGTAAGATTGACTAATTGACTGCATTTAAACTACTTGTGTCTTGGAATAGATACTGGCCTTGATGTCAGGAACAAAGCTTGTTTCATGATTTGCTTCTGCACTCTTCTTTCTTATTGTTTGGTTCATCTGCTGCCCCGGTCTTATATTTAGGGGGAAAAAAAAAAAAAAAAAAAAACATTTGAAGGTAGGGACTGTAGTTTTGGTTTGATGTTTCTACAATGCCAAGCAAAATAAAAGACCAGTTCTGCTTTATTGAGCTCTCATATAGTCTATCTGAGAAAAGAGGTGTATATAGATGTTTATATCTAGTTAGCTAGCTAGCTGTTTATATGTATGTGTTTACCTATCTAACCAGTCAATATTAATATTGTGGTGGTTTTACTGTGCTAGGCAGCTGAACACCACAACCACTCTCTCCCTCCCCCTCCTTAGATGAGGAGGGGAAGAAGTAAAGGAAAGAACAACTCACGGGTTGAGATAAGGATGATTTAATTAAGGGAAAATAAATAATTATTAAGGAAAGATTATTTTTAATTAAACAATTTAACTAAACAATTTAACTAAACAATTAACAATTTAACTAAAGGGGGAAAAAAAAAAGGGAAAGGGGAAAAGGGAGGGGGAAATGGAAAACTAAACAAAACAAGTAAAGGCTATGTGGAAGTGCAGAGGAAAGAAATTACTCTCTACTTCCCACAAATGAGCGATGCTTGACCACGTCCTTGAAGCAGGGCCTCAACACACGTAGCTGGTGTTCGGGAAGAGGACAGACGTTTTCCCAACGAGAGCCCGCCCCTCCCCTCTTCTTCCTTTTTCCACCTTTTATTGCTGAGTGTGACACCATATGGTATGGAATATCCCTTTGGTTGGTTTAGGTCAGCTGCCCTGGTGATGTTTCTTTTCTCACATCTTTGCCCACCCCTAGGGGAGTTAGAGAGAGTCCTGATGCTGTGCCAGCACTGCTCAGCAGCAGACGCAGCGCTGGTGTGATACCATTGCTGTTTTAGCTACGAGTGCAGAGCATGGCACTGTATGGGCTGCTGCAGGGAAAGTTAACATCCCAGCCCGACCCAATACAAATATTAATACTTAGAATTAATAGTAAAGAAAAGCAAGATGATAGGGCTTTAAAGTTCCACATGAAATCTGAATCTGAGCTGAGCTCACTTAATTAGTAAGATCAGAAGTAATTTTTGAAAAATAATCAGAAGTAATTTTTGAAAAAAAATAATCATATAGGTTATTTTCTTAATATCTCAAGGAGAGCAACGAAAATACAAGTTAAGCAGAAAAAAAATGGAAACTTCACGTTGATTTATTTGATAATTCTAAGTCTATATTCCTGCCACAAACACCAGAAGGTGGAAACTTCTGCAGTAGAAAAAGTAACTCTAATTTATTCAATTTAGCATATTTACTGATTACATGAAAACTTCTTAAATGTACGTGTCACAATGTTTGCAGTACTTTTATAGTGCTGCTTGCAAGGATTCCAAACTGCACAGAGGTTTCTACAGGATCGATGTCTTAGGAGTGTCTGGGACTTTCAAATGAAACAAATCCTGGGAAATACTGATAGACTGGAGAGATCTCCAGGTGGAAAACTAGCCTACTGAAGGAAACCTAGGTAGTCCTGGCTTTACTTAGTCAAATAGGGATATAAAGCTCTTCAAGAAATGGTGTAACATCGTCTTGGGTTTGGGCTCACAAGATCAGAAATAGATAAATTATTACATCTTATCCAATATTTTCTTCTAACCTTAAGTAAGAGTCAAAAGAAAAAGCAGAACATTGTGACTTACCTGTATCTTTAAGGAAAAAAAAATGCATAAACTGTTTAACTAAAAGAAAAATAGTACACAATTCCTCCTTAAAGTCAGAAAAAAGAATCATGTCCTAGAAGGTATCATGAACTTAAAATGCCTCTCAGTCAATAACCTGAAAGGATATATGATCCTGGAAGCACAACATAACACTGAGTGATGACTTCGTAACAGACAACAGATCTATATATTGCTTTCTTTCAGATATCAGTACAAGTACGTTGTGGTTTAACCCAACCAGCAGCTAAGCACCAGACAGTCGTTTGCTCACTCTCCCCCTCCCCTTGGGATGGGGGAGAGAATTGGAAAAAAAAAAAAAAAAAAAAAAAAAAGCTTGTGGGTTGAGATAAAGAGAGTTTATCAGGACTGAAAATAAAAGAAAATAATGATGATACTACTACTACTAATAATAATGTGTACAAAACAAGTGATGCGCAATGCAATTGCTCACCACCCGCTGACCGATGCCCAGCCTATCCTCAAGCAGCTGCCCCCCCCCCGGCTAGCCACCCCTATATATTGTTCAGCATGACGCCAGGTAGTATGGAATACCCCTTTGGCCAGTTTGGGTCAGCTGTCCTGGGTCTGTCCACTCCCAGCTCTTGCTGCACACCCCCAGCCTGCCTGCTGGCAGGACAGTGTGAGAAGCTGAAAAGTACTTGGCTTAGTGCAAGCACTGCCCTGCAACAATTAAAACATCAGTGTGTTATCAACATTCTTCTCAGCCTAAATCCAAAACATAGCACCCTACCAGCTACTAGGAGGAAAATTAACTCTATCCTAGCTGAAACTAGGACAAGGTACTGCACATTATATATATATTATTTAAAATATTGTGAGAACAGGAAGCTGAGAAGACTGTGTATTTGTATTTATGTCCTGGTCTCACACTATACAGCCTTTTGGACTAAAAGGAACAAAAGGACCTCACTTGCAAGGATATGTTGTACAAGGGGTGAGGGTTATTATTTTTTTTCCCCAAAGATTTTCTTTAATCTGCCTGAGACAGTGGTTCCAATCCCTCTCCCTGTATAAAAGAGTTATTGTGTCCCAAACTATTATTTTGTGCTTTAATAAAATATAGCATAGGAGATTGAAAACTTTTGGGCTCTTTTGATAGTCTCACTAACAAGACAAAAATATGGAGACATTTCCACCTCATAGTTCTGATTAATTTAAACCCTCCACACAGATACTTTCTAACCTCTTGTATTTTTTTTTAAATATATATAGTATGTGAGAATTACTTGTTAGTTACATATGGCCATGTTGTACAATCAATGTGAAGGAGAAATCCCCATTGAAGTTACTGAAAAGTTCAGCATAAAAAAAAAAATCAATCACGTATGATTGCTCTAAAATATTGATGTGCAATAACTAAAGCTTTCTTTTTAGGTAAAACATAACTGATTCTTAGATGAAGGAGATAAAAAAAAAAAAAACCACCAATGGAAATTAAGTATTGATCTAACAAAAAATAGGCAGTTAGTCCTTTATATACCACATTTCATTCATAGATCCAACATCATTTTACAAGCAAGGTAATTAATGCAAACCGTGACTTTACAGGCAAAGCTCTCCTCCCAGCCCTTGAAAGAAAGACTCAGAATTGCACTAAACACAACTCTCCATCCAGAGCCTAGCCTCACAGCCAGGCCTGTGCACTGTTGGCAGGGGAAGCAGAACAACATACTGATGCATTTCTCCTGAGTACAGCTGAGTATCAGCACAAATCAATCTTCTTTGCAGTTTATTCTACTGGCATAGCTGAAGTATTGGCATACTTCATGATAGGCTTTGTTACAAGGTTGGGGACTGTCAGCTAAAACTGGTAACTTCTTAAATCATCCCATCAAAATTCAGTAGAATTCATTTGCCTGAGCCCTGAGACACTGAAGTGAAATGATTTGGCCAGCATCCCATTATAAATCATTTTAGGAGTTGAGAAGCAAATTATGGTCTCCTCACTCTCAAACTTACATTTTGGACTGTGAAATATCATCTATAAACCGAATGCTACTTTCATTAGACTCAGCTGAGAAAATCCACACACACCAGCCTCCATCAATTAAACTAATTGAAGCAGTAGGTTTAGCCTAGCTCCCCATTCATGACTGCAGAAAAATTGCTGGGAAAAAAAAAAAAAAAATCATCCCTCAAGCTTGAAAAACCTTATTTAATTTAAAAAAAAAAAGTTAAAGAAAGTCTTTAAAGACATCTGAAGGTAAACCTCTGAAAAGAATAAAATAGGCTATAGTTGAAGAGTCACCGTGCTGTCAGGCAGATTAAATGACATGCTGGAAGAAGCTTACAGGAGGTCTGGGAGTCCTTTGTGATGAATTCTGCCACCTAATTGGAGATGGATTTGGGGTGATTTTCTTGTCTCTGAAGGAATTCAGCCCAAACTATTTATTATTACATTTTCTCTGCCTGAGAGGACTGATCCTCAAGATGAAGAGAAATACTATAAGGCGTATTGTTTAGAGTTATTTCTCCCTTTGGAGGAAAGCATATCATATCAAGTGACAAGAATGCAAATTTCTAGGAAAGTATACCTAAAGCAATGTAAAATGTGCATTTCTTCTGTGCTATCTTCTTATTACATAAATTGAAATCCACTCAGATTACTTTTTCCAAAAACAGTGACTAGGTGTGTCAAACAACTCTGCTATTTGTCACTGTGTTTTGATTAGCTTTGCAGAAAGTCTAATTGTTTCAAGGATACCTCATATTAATACATCTCTTTTTTTCTTTTCCTTTCTTCTTTTTTTTTTTTTTTTTTTCCTATTCTCAAATCTAGGTGTTCTTTTGGATGATACATAGACTGATACATGGAGCCTTAGGAAGAGGTTTCAGGCCAGGCCCCCAAAGTAGAGAAACAGATGCATTGCTTTGGCACACAAGCCTGTTTTTCTGTTGCGGCAAACATTTTAATTGATTTGTCTTTCAAATTTATTAAAAAGTTCTATAAGCTCTCCTACAAAATTACTTAAGCAGTCCTTTTTTATATTAGTACAATTTTCAGGCTTACACTCTGCTCATTTGATCACTTTAGCAGTGTACAAAATTGTGCCTCCAGGCACAGCCTGTTGCAAGAAGCCATGTGAAGATACATTGCCTCATGGGGCTGAAAATGATG
This sequence comes from Anser anser, assembly GCF_964211835.1. Taxonomy (NCBI): domain Eukaryota; kingdom Metazoa; phylum Chordata; class Aves; order Anseriformes; family Anatidae; genus Anser; species Anser anser. The sequence continues at coordinate 43,114,363 of NC_139722.1, forward strand.
CTTCCTTTCTCAGTGTGTTATCTCTCAAAGCAGCCTGGTTGTGCTAAGAGGAAAATAATTGATACACATTTTTAGACAGCTGGAGTAAATTCACATTTTACTGCTCAGCCAATTCACTGGCAAATGAGGGGGTGTAGATAGAGGTTTTCTTCTGACCCTTAACAGCCAGGTTTCTTACAGGACGTCAATCAACTGAGCTTTCCCAAGAACAAAGGTTTCTGTTCTGCTTATCCCTGATATATGGACTATGTGAGGTTGTCAGGTCTTTACTTGCAGAAGTATCACTGAGTTCTTACAGGACACTAAAAGGTAAACTGTCCTGGTTCCAGTTAGGACAGAGTTAAGTAGCTCATAGTAGCTGGTAGGGTGCTATGTTTTGGATTAGGATGAGAAGAGCGCTGATAACATGCTGATGTTTTAATTGTTGCAGAGCAGTGTTTACACCAGGCCAAGGACTTTTCGGCTTCTTGCTCTGTCCTGCCAGCGAGCAGGCTGGGGGTGCAGCAGGAGCTGGGAGGGGACAGACCCAGGACAGCTGACCCAAACTGGCCAAAGGGGTATTCCATACCATCTGACGTCATGCTAAACAATATATAGGGGTGGCTGGCCGGGGTGGGGGGGCCGGCTGCTCGGGAATAGGCTGGGCATCGGTCAGCGGGTGGTGAGCAATTGCATTGTGCATCACTTGTTTTCTTACACATTATTATTGTTAATACTATTACCATTATCACTATTATTATTATTATTGTTATTATTATTTTCCTGTCTTAATAAACTGTCTTTATCTCAACTCACAGGCTTCACTTTCCCGTTTCTCTCCCCCATCCCAGAGAGGGAGGGGGGAGGGTGAGCGAACGGCTGTGTGGTGTTTAGCTGCCAGCCGGGTTAAACCACAACATAAACTCACATCCATTTTCAAGATCTTGAGCAGAGAGCTAATTTACTTTGGGCTCTGCTTGAACAACTCAGAGTAGCTACCCATTCAGGTTTTAGGTGTAAGAAAGCTCATAAAGGCTCTCTGATGGTTCCTGAAAAAGTATGCCTCCATCAAAATCATATTATTTTTACCTCAGTTAATTAGCAGATATTAGGTGTTACAGTATTAGAACGGAAGAGTAAATACCCTACTTCTGATAAAAGTCATAACCATGCAATCACTAACCATCTTTGCCTGATGTGCCAGTAGTTTTCCCAACCAGTGCCTAAAACCAAAAATTCCCTTTTATATCATCTTCCCTCTTCTCACTTTCCAGTAGACTATGATTTCTGTATCAAATAGATTTATTATATGGGAGCCACCCATCTCAATATAACAACAATAACAATTCTCATTAACATCTGAACTTGTTGTTGTTGTGAATACAGATGCTTGACAAGGCTATCTTGTTAATATTTCCTGTGCTTGATAAATTCACTGAGAATAACTTACTGCATGATCAAAATAGTGGTCTTTAAAGGAACCAACATTGTTATCCACTGAACGAAAATGTCTCTTATGGCCTTAAAAAGGTCACCTTGAAATTTACAAAAGCAGTTGCATGGCCAGCTTAAATTGGCAGTTAGAAAATTACTTCCACAGTCAAGACACTAGACTAAATTAGCATGTTATTGAAGATCCATTTAAGATTCCATTTACTACTCTGAGAAATAATTTGTCATTCCTATTGCTAACAAATATACAAAGCTTATTCCTGACATAGCAGAACTCTTTCTGCACCTCACCAACAATATGCACCAGCATGACAATCCTGCTTCTGTCAAGCCTTTACCTCAAAGTTATCTGGCTTTTAGAGCTTTTTTAAATAAGTTACTGAATTAGGGACTAAAACTTGCACAATAGTTTTGTCCAGCAATGCAAATGTAGCTTTACAGATTTTGATGGAATTACTTGTGTTTAAAGTACTAACTTTGTTAAATATTTCTGAAGTCCAATCTGCTTGGACTGTACATGTTTCCCTTAGGTACAATGGAAATATAGTTCATAAAGGCTGAAATATTTAAATCATATCTATTTCTATTTTAATTACCTGTCACAGTCCTAATAGACAAGCTAGGCTTGAAAAAGTTTCACTTAATCTGCAGACAGATAACATGCCCAGCTGAAGGTATTACTTAAATTATACTGAGGTTTTTAGGCAAAAAAAAAAAAAGACAAAAAAAAAGACAAAAAAAAAAGACACATTTTCTTTCTGAAATGCATGTGAAGCTCCGAAGATACAATAATTGAAAAGAAATTGGGAGCTTTGTCATCAGCTTCAGTGAGAGTGAACACGATATCATTGCAGAACTGTAGGTACTTTCTGGAGAGTTTCTAGCATAGTCTGAACAAGATGACATTTTATTTCTAGAATATTTTTATTATTATCTGTTTCACTATACTGCAGTTTTATGTTCCTAAGTGTATTTTTCTCCTCTGTTCAAAGAATTAATTAACAAGTATTTTATGTGAAATGCGTACTGTATATATATACATACTGATATATATATACATACTGATCAACAGTAGCACATCACAATTTGGTTTTCTTCCTGTCTTTTGCATGTTACATGAAGGATAACTTTTCAAAAGCAGATACTTGACTTAAGAGGTTAAGTTCCATTTTCAAAAACTGCTTATGCACTTAAGAAAGGTAATAAGGTAATAAGGTGCTTATGCACCTTAGGCTCAGTGACTTATAATGTAACTTGGACTATAAGTCCATTTGGAAAAATGCATCTGAGTGCTTTTGAAAATTACAGATGAAGCCAATTATCTCAGCAAAAACTGAGACTGAGACAGGGAGAAAAAAATAAAGTATTATACAAAGAGATGAATGAGTAGATAAAAGAAAGTGCATGAGCTGAAAATTAGGTATAAAAAACATCTCAGTCAATTACAGGAACTAAATGCAGGATAACTGAAAAAGATGAAAAAATGCTGTGTTGTTGTTATTGATTGGAAATAGCACTTGCAATTTCCTGATTTTTTTCAGATTTTTTTTTAAATCTTAATTATCTCTTAACACTGACAAATTTAACTTGGATTTTCTGGGTCAAGCAATTGCTCCATAAATGTAGACATGACAAGTAGCCACCTTCAGAAATGCAGTTTATTTGTTTCTCTCACTTTCTAGGCCTGTGCTCAGAAGTAGATATTCTTGAATTTGTCTGGAGGTTCCTATTCTTTGTTTAATCACAGACATTGCCCTGGAAAATGTTTCAGCCACATTGACCCCTGCTGCTCCTTAGCTATCTGAACTCATATTAAAACATTTGATGTTAGAAACAGTGAATTGAGTAAATGGAGGAAAAGGGATTTGTGTGGGGGCTTTGACTGTATCACTTACAGAGATAGGATAGGGTGTATTTCACCAGTCCCCAGTCATTCAGGTATAATGTATTTCCAGAATATGCTCATATACAACAGAAACAAAGGTGGTTTATGCATGCATAGAAAATAAAGTAAAATAGTAGCACTGAGCTTCCAATGGCCCATCTCCAGAGTGAAAAACTGATGTGAAGTACTGCCAGACAAAGCCACCTGTAGGGTATAACATCAAATTGATCCTAAAACACTTTCATCTTGTGTCTCCAGGCACATAAATATTAGCAGATTGAGTACAGCCAGCTGTTGAATGTTCCTGTGAAATCCATGTGGTTCCCCACTAGTGTCCTCCATACATCTGGATTTGGCACTGTAATTTTGATTTAGGCAGTCTATTAGCTTTGTGGTATAGAACCAAACTGGGGATCGAAGCCCCAAGTGATAAATTAACAAAACTTATGCTGTTACTTTGCTGGAGACTTTAAAGGGAATAACATGCACAGATGTGTGGAGTACAAAATAGAGAGGTCATACAAAAGAGAATAGCTAACTGCATACACTCAGCCAAAACAACTGATTTTTTTTTTTTTTCTATAGAGATTCATTGTTCTTTCAGATGCTAAAGGGAATAGTGTTACACGTGAAATACAGTCAGCTAGACTTCTCTTTTTCTTGGGAAAATTAAGTTTTCTTCACTTTTCTTTACAATGTACAGATTTCAAGTCTGAGTGGGACTGTGAAGACCCATTTCAATGGAGAGGCTGGGCTAGATGACCTCCAGAGATCCCTTCAAATCAAAGTTTCTGTGATTGTAACACCACCTTTGTGCTGCTGTTAACAGGTTGTTAACGTAAGGCATAATGTATTGAAGCTAAGCAGTGCCTCAGTCACTCAGAGCTGGAAGATCAGAAAAGGAAATGGCATCCATTCCCTCCAGAAACACTGTGCTTCTCAGATGTGTGGCAAGCTACCTGTGAACTTTGTTGTGGAATTTTTGGCTGTTTTTGTTGAGCAGTTCTTGAGAGGAAAGGTCAACAAAGTGAAAAAGACAGTGTGTATGAATTGATGAAAGAGAAATGACAATATTTTGCAGGTAAAATACTGAAAATCAATTGGACATGCAAGTCTGGATGTGAAATTAAGACAACTGTATGCAGAAACAGAGACACCTCTATCATATTTCTATCAAAGTGTTACTGGCTATTACACTAAGGATTGGCATCATTACAGGTTTCTTAAATTGATCCAGGAAGAAAAAGATTTACTTGAACCACATCTGTTTGATCAGTTCAGTTTATACTTGTATGTCTGAAAGCTTTTAGGTCTTAAATTTAAAATGAACTCTGTACAAGTGAGGAAGCAGGCTGGAATGTGGTTTTTTTGTTGTTGTTGTTGTTTTTCACCTAGTTAATGTGCAAACTGTTGTCTTGAATCCCCACTCTTCTACAGGTGTTATATAACCTGTTTATTTTTCTAAGATATAACCCAGAATTTTGGTTGCCATAAGTGAGCTATGAAAAACTGAGAGTATATGTCAAAGACTGTCTTGTCTGAATGAGGATTCTGCATACCCCCTTGATCTCTTCAGAGGAAAACTCACATGAGTTCTGTGTTCCTGGTGCTGGCTTTCACTGAGTTAATTGGCGATGACTGTTTGCACGTCATACAATTTTTATTTTTTGCCTCTTTCTTAAGACATCCTCCCCCCAACACACTTTTTTTTTTCTTTTCTCAGAATACCATCCAGTAAAATTGATTTTATCCCTTTAATAGCTTCATTTTTCTTTCATTTCTGTAGCAGAAGGCAACTATAAAAGCTGATTGGTTCCCAGTTAGCGTAGCCTGTAAGTAAGCAGAGAGATAAGAAACCTCCCTATCTTTGTAGGTTTGGCAGAAACAGGAAATTTTCATTTAAAAAGAAAATGCATTTGAGATAAAAAGACTGAAATGTTTTAAGGGCTATTAACTGTGTTTACTTCCCTGTCAGTCCCATTATAAGTGATAGCAATTCCTTCTGTTTCCAAAGTCCAGAAGGAGAATAATTCAAACATAAATGTACATGCATGACGGTGTGACTATATAACCATACAGGTTATATAGGGGCTGTGCTTCTGGGGTTTAGTTCCAGGGGCTGGGAAATATGTAGTTGTTTATTAATGCTCTGTAAATGCCTAATATAGTCATTTATATGCTGGATTGCTGGTATTTGCCCTGAATATTTAGTGTATTGATTACCAGTTAATTCTTTGTTGTTAACAAGTCTATGTACTGCTTTGATCATGAATTAAATGACATAAACTGAGATGCTCTTTTCCCTGCAGCAGTAACCATTGGAGAAATGCTTTGCTGAGGCAGCAACTGGAGATGAGATTTGGCCTGGAGAGTCAGGAGTTGCAGCAGGGATGCCCCAGCAGGGATGCCCCAGCTCCACTGTGGAGCACTGCAGAAGCCAGAACATGCACTGTCCTTGGGAAAGAAGAAGCACTGCCCCTGCAAGAATATGGCTTCTCCAAAAGGCCAAATCACCCTTTCCACCCCCTCATTCACTCCTCCTTTCTCTTGCACCATTCTGTGTCAGGAGCTGGGAGGTGTGCATATTTCCTATTTCCCTTTGGTGAACTGATTTACATCACTCTAAGCTCATCTCTAGTGAAGTTCGTAATACTCATCCACAAGTCTCTTTGATGTCTGATTTGGCTAAGGGAAGATTTCAGTAGCCCATTGTAATTTTATTAACTTACCAAATCTGACTTTTAAGAGACCGTACTGTGTAGGTCACAGGAAACAACATAATTCATAATCTGAGAGCAGCTTCTGCCTAGCCAAGGTTTTGGGTCAGTCTGTGTCCTTACAGAGCTCTCTTGCTTACAAAGATTTTTGAGGATAACAAAAGATTTTCAGCTTGTAAGAACGTCAGCTATCCATTTTTACTACAATCACAGGTCTACCAAGAACTCTATGGTCATCTTTATTGCTGGAAATTAAATCTATGGCTTTTTATTCACCTTGAATAGAAGCCATAGTGTGTGACACACGAGCAGTCTTGTAAATAATGAGCATTCTTTTCAAAGCCCAGCACTTATTTAACCAAACTTTGAGTCTCTGGCTTTGTGAGAAATGGAGTAAAATACTAACTATCTGGCACTTTAATTCCAAGGAAGAATAATCCATGTTGACTACCCTCTACTCCAAAAGCTATAAAGCAGATCTCCAACACCCAATCCTGCGTTATGTGCATAGACACGGTTAAAAAACAAAACACAAGAGAACCACAGACTCTTAAACTCCTAAATGTAACTTTAAAAGAAAGGGAAAAGGAGTAAGTCGTTCCTTAACTCATTGCTTGTAAATTGACCAGTGGCTAGGTAAATCCCCTTTAAAAAAATGGTGGGGTCTACTTCTGCATTCTCCATTGTGCACCCTTTTGTTCCTTGGGGACTGCTCACCATCTTTCAGCCTGATCAGAACTGTCTCCCTATGGGTGTGGGATGTCCTTACCATTATCTTTACTGAGTCAGTCCCTACAAAGATATCAATAAGTTGGATATTAACTTGAGGGGCTATGGCAACGTCTACTGCAGCTTTATTTGTTGTATTACTCTACCCCCACGCAGAGAAATCTGAGGTAGGTCTGAATTCTAACAACCTTAAAAATGCACTTGCAGTCTCAAGTAAAATGGAATGATATCACTGACCTGCAAAAGAGTTGATCGTGATCATAAAGGCTTGTTTTTGAAGCACGCTATTTCAATTTCTTTTGCAACTACAATTTGCTGTTCATGAATATTTGAGTGATCACAGGGCAGTAAAAGCTTATGAGTAAGTACTGACACAAAATCATATCAGAAGCACATCGTTCCCTATTGTTCCTATAAAAAAGTGTCAGTCACTTCTTCAGGGACTGGAATGTAAGCTATGTAGTATGTAACAAATTTCTAAACTTGAATACAGAATATCAGAAAAGGATGATTTGCCAGATGGCTAAAGTATATCAGCTGATCACTGAGGATGGTGTGAAAATATAGAACACTCCCCAGTTCTAAAACAGCAGGACAACTAATTAAAGATGTCTATTTAAACCACTTAAATTGAAATTTCCAAGTTTCAGCCAATACTTTTGAACTAGTAATACTTTATCTGTTTACCTTATTGATGCTCCCGTTTGGTCTGTATTTTTTCCCAAGTTCCCCCATTTCCCTTCTTAAAAACTCTACAAAAAAAACTCCACTGAAAGAGAGAGATCAGATTCACTATCTTCCAGTACAGAATTAGCACATCCTAAAACTCCAGAAAGCTTAAAGCCCAACAGTCTGATTTGTATACCCTGGCTTATAAACTTATCCCCAGCAAGAGTAATGGGCATTTTTAGCATAAAGTCAAGTTTAGAAAATCCCATTTCTTTTGAATCTCTGTATTGTAATAACATTTTAGCCATGATGTTTGTATATCTTTCTCACAATATATGATTCCTGCCAGTATTTCTTACAAATGCAGAGGTTTTATATGCTGGAGGAGAAGAAAATGAGCTATACAGTTTCATAACTGTTCTCAACAGTTTGTCAGGGAAAAAATGCAAACATGACAGAAAATGCATACTTTAAAAGTAGGAATATTCAGAGATAATTAAATATAACTCCATGTAAGGAAAAAACTTGCCCTTCAGTAAGAAGTAACCTTTCATATTGAGAGTGTCATTAGTTCAAAAATCAGCATTTAAAGTATTTAAAGAGTAAGTTATTACTTTCAATTTATTCATTACTGCTCAAAGACAGAACTTGTAGACACAACTCATATTAGTTTTAGTAGGAAAGGAATGCCATGGGGGATTTCAGAGACAGCGACTTCCTCCTCAAGCAGGGAGCCCTGCAGTCATTAGCAATCTTGCTATACAAAATGTTGTCACACAGGGGCCACATTTCAGACACAGGCCAGGCTATGTCAAGTTTGTCAGCTTTTGATGAGTGTTTCAGCACTTATAACCAGTGAGACATAGCCGGAAAATCCATCCAACTCAGCAATGTGCAGCCTAGAGAGTCACATCATCTGACTGTTGTTCAGACCAAGTGAGAAGCACTGGCATGGGAGTTGTGAGAGTGGATTCAAAAGGGTGAGCTGCCCTTCATCTTGGAGTCATCCTCATCGCCTGTGCAGGCAGCAAGCTGCTGAAAAGTACCCCTGTGCCCCTAGGGTCCCCCATCCACCAGCCAGAAAGGAGGGGGTAAGTTGCATGGGTAAACAGGGCTGGCAGGTCAGCATGCTGCCAAACCCTCCCACATGGGCTGCCTGGGGAGGCACAATGTGGCCAGAGAACAGTACATGCAATGTACTGCCCTGAGCAGCTGCCAAGTGCAGTGAAGACAGAGACTTCACAGTGAGTTCTCGGGTTTGGAATTTGTCCCTTTTCCTTCCTGAATGCAGCTTTTGAAGGTGCATGCAGTTGTGTTTGACAGAATTATGGCCAGCAATGACCTTGTGCCTTCATCTCATGCGTTCTCGGAAATTCATGGCATGATTTATGAGGGTTGAACTTGGATATATGATACATAAAGTATAAACTCTGCCACTCATAGGATAGATGAACGATGCTGATTGTGTTGCATTTGTCAGCTCAAAGAGACACAAGTACATCGGAGTCCAGGCATACAAGTAGCAACGCATTGCATTGGAGGGCTATGCACTTATATTCAGGAGAAAGTACAGAAGCTCATTAACACTTCAGTAAAACAGATGCCAGAAAATTCAGTGCTGTCCTTGGAAAATGACAGCTCCTAGAAAGTCTAAACCAAGTAAAATAGCAGACAAGGGGACAATTTTAACAGTGTCATACTTTTGTCAGTACTCACTGACAAAGCAAGGTGAAATCTTAGCCATAACTTTCAACATGATGGAGAGGAGGAAAAATCACTTTGTAAGGTGCAGAAAAGTGAAAGTGTGTTGATATAACAAACAAATGTTGAATACTTCACCTATCTTTCAGTGTATATTATACTCTGTACACTTATATTCCGTGTTTTCACTGAAATTGTTACTATCTGAATCACAAGAGTTAAATCAGTAATTTTCTATGTTCTTGGCATCTTGTTTTTCTGCTCCTTCTGTTGTATCCAAACATCTCAGCTGTTCTCATTTTTGTGGATAAGGATTTCAAAAGCAATAGCAATTCACAGTGGGATGGATTTTTTCCCCTTCACTGAAAAATCAAAACAAATCCAATGTGATCCCAACATTTTCTTCATTGCTCTGGGAGACATCCAAACCCTATCTACTGAGGCTATTGATGAGATTCATATATCATAATCAAACAGGAGAAAAAAAAAATCCGTGGTCTTAGTAATACATTGTGAAATACTGGGATAAACAAAGAACAGTTTAAAAGAGCTATTAAATCATTTGCACCACCAATAAAAAGAAAAGAACATTTAACCTTCCTCTGACACAGAAAGCTTCTCTGTCTGTTCTGTTTGGCAGAAGGTTACTATGGGTAATGAACTAAGCAAAATGCTGGTCTAGCTGCCTGGAATGCAATTTTATAATAGTATCAACAGCAGAGACTTTATGTTCATCCCAGATGAAAGAAATAGGCTAGATCCAAGTAAGGGCAGATGACTTCTTTATATTGCAGGCACTTGAATCCAAAACTACAGACCTTTGTTCAATTTCTTGTGCTCCATTCCCCACCTTACCTGAAAATTCCATTTTCGTGCCTCACGTTTCTGCAAATGGCCCTTCTAGTACCCACACTTCACGTATAGGAATGAGATACGACATTAGGCAAGTCAATGAGTCAAAGAAATACATTCTGTCTCTTTAGGAAGAATACTTATTCCTTAGGAATAAGAGATACTGGCTATAAAGGAAGTTATTGCCACAGCTGATGATGTTCTGTGCCTTCTACAGCCGCAAGGGTTTCAGGGACTTACACAATACTTATATGTGTCTTTAAACATAGAGACAGTTAGGAGAGAGAAACCAAGCTCTTGCTGTTGCTGGCTCTCCTGTTAAAGTGGCAGCACCTCAGGGCATCAAGCAGTGCAAGGAGAGGCTTTCACTTCAGGTTAAGATTCTTAGATTTTCATGTCCACATGTAGATGTCCATATGCATCAGAAGCTTAAGTTTTTGCTGCTCTTGCTGGAGCTGGAGAGAATTTAAGCTGGCCAGTCTGTGAGCTCCTACTTTAGGCTGAATTTTACTTCTCTATGTTTGTTTAGCTTTTGGGAGCAGGTTCCCACTGACTGGAGGTTCGATACCTTGGACACTACCAGAAAAGACCACAGGAGCAACATGCTTACAGCATTTGGCTGGGAAGGTGAAGTTCCTATGCTTTTGTCTTTTCTGTTTTTGTAAAAAGCTCACTGTTCAAAATGAGAAAGAGGGCACTCTGCACTTAGATAAATGTTCTCAGATGAAAGAAGCCAGGCTCCTTTTCTGTGTTCTTTCACACCAGTTTTGTTCACTATTGTGTCTGATCACCTTCTACATGCTTATTAACTGATATGACTAAGACCTGACTTACACAGCTCCTTTATTCTGCATTTTTTCACTGGAATGGAATTATAAGCAATCAAACGTCTCTTATCTGGTAAAATCAAAATACTTTTTACTTCAAATGAAAGTTGCAGCCATTTGTGATCAGGTCATGGTTTCTAAACCCATTCATTTCATTACTGGAACAGCCCTTGAGAAACCACCGTCTCCTGCAGACAGAAGTATAACTTCATAGTGGTAGCTCCATTGTGAAGACAGTTTTCCAAAGTGAAACTGTTGAATTCACAAGGATCTTATTTCATGTAGTAAGTGCCAGGTAGCTCAATTATCAATTCATAGTTTAATCTGGAACATTTCCCATGTTACTTACCTATTCTCAAATACTTGAACAAATGAGTAAAACAAGGAAATTAATTAGAATGAGTAAATAACCAGTGAATAGAGAGTTCTTTCTCAAAAAACTGTGGCTGATATCCCAGGTCACTCTGATTCCTTGGATAATACGGATTCTATCCAACACAGTCATGTCAGCTAGAAACTTGGCAAGGATATTTCTCTGTTTGCAATTGTGTAGCTCACTGCTGTATTATTGCTAATTTGGGCTGAGGAAGTGAAAAGAATACAAATCTAAAAGAAAAGAAAAAAAAGGTTTTCAGCTAGTATTGTTAATTGGAACATTTGATAGTCTTAGAAGAGTAAAAGATAATTCAATTCATGTTATAGCTTAATCTAGTCAACCCTTGGAAAATATAATAGTTTTGCAGTTGTTATCTATTTTTGCATAAATATAATTGTTTTCAAGGTCTTTTTTCTCTGCCAAGAGCATTGATAGAAACAAAAAGTTTCTCTGCAGAAAACAGTAATACTAATACATTAAGGAGGTGATCTTTAAAAACACCCGTCTCTCATTCAAATTATAGAGACGAAGAGCTAGTTTTGCTAACACAAAGAGTTTAAAATATAGTACCTGCTGTGGGAATCTCATCTTATTTCTGTGTGTTCAGGATTCATACAAGAATCTAGTTTAATTTGAAATAGGTCTCTACAAATACCTGGCTGTCAGAGCAGTGCAGATTCATTGTATATAGGTTTTGGCCAATATGGGCAGAAACAACTGCTTTCAGAGATGCACAAGCATCAAGTTTACCAGACACTGGAGTTGTTTAGAACCACCCTCGACTCTTGTTATCAGTACAATTTTTCTTTGCCTTTCATCCACAAGGATTTTACTGTCTGGAAACCTACAACTGCCTGTCTCGCAGTGTTCTCCATCTAGCTACTCCTCTATTCTATCTGCTTTTTCTGATTATAAAATAATGATGGTTCAGACTTTATCCAGAAACCGAGATGGAAACTCTTACCGAGCCTGAGTTTGCAAAATCCTTAGAGGCCAAAGGACTTCCTTTCTTGTTGATAGATACTTCATATTATCATATAAATAGCTTAAATCTCTTCAGGATCTTCTCTGGCCTCTCTTCCAGAATGCTTTCAGCTCTTAGAAGACTTAGCTACAATAGTAAATACCTACTTATAAAAGTTTATATGACCTCTTATATTCAAAAAGAAGTGAAAGGTTCATTCAGAAAATGACCAGCATTGTTTTAAGAATTATAATAACCGATAATAATTCAACTGATAGATTCACCATCACAAATTGATTAATTTCTCAGAGACTATTTAGGGCAGAAATACCAAGAATATCTTCTGTTTAATAGAGAAAGATTAGAAAAAAAGTTACTGCTTTGGAGGATTTCAAAGAAATTCTTTATCTTATATTCACTGAGAATGATATTTTGTTTTGATGTTGTTGTTGTTGTATGGTTGTGGGGATGACAAATAGTCCATCCACTTGCCTTGGAAGAACCAGGAATTTGATTCCTCCCAAAAATGCAAGGACATTTGTGTCTGCTTGAGTAAATGCAATGTTACCTATTATTTGAAGATTTTCCTTACCCATAGAAGGAAATAATAGCTAGATAGTTAAAAAGGATTTTCAAACTTTATTTCTTAGTAAAAACACAAAGTCTCCCTCACCTGTAGACAAGCACACAATTCAGTTTTTACTAGCTTACTAACAGCAAAAACTGTTATTAATACCTGCCCAGGCCATACACATTCCTCTTTCTGGCATTTCTCTGGGCTCCCTCTCACCCTAGCATTTCATTTCACTACCAGCCCCAATATTTATTTGAATTAGGTTTACCTCCTTTCTAAGTTATAGTATGATCTTTTATCCCATGGCTTGTTCCAAAATCCCTTTTCCCTTGCATCATGACAGAATAGGGAAGGGAAAGACAAATTCCCCTATGTCTATTTCTGTTGCCTTGTTAAAAGTTACATAGTGCTTAAAGTACATTACAGCAGGATGGCATGCGGGTCTGCATCTCCTTCTCTTTGGCTTTTAGTTCCCATCACCACTTTTTCCCAGAAGCTGATTTTTTTCCTAACTCTATGGTGAGTTGGTTTACCAATGAATTGGAAAACAATCCAACAAAAGCACTGAATAATTTTCTGTGTTTTAGTGCTCTAAATCAGCTCATTACAAGTTTGCACAAGAGCTAGTGGTGAGAAAAATGAGATAGTGGGACCTGTGGCCAAGGACAGCCCAGGGATGGGGGAATGGGCCTGTGAACCCTGCTCACCAGCTCTTTGCCATTAGATTGGCTCATCTGATTTTGTGCTTGGAACACAATTCCCAATCCCTTTTTCTTTAGCATAATAAAGCATATCAACAAAGTATGCATTAACAGGGATTTTATGAGGGATTTAATATGGGATTAAACTATTTAATTGACTGATTTCATTAAGATATTTATTAATAGTGTTCAGGTTACTTTTGAAACTGACATCTAGTTATGTGTTGAATATGATGACTGTAAGATAACTTTCATAGGAGTACGTATAAGTTGCTAGACTTTATCTCAAAACTCAGTGCCTCACACAGATATTTAGGACATCCCTGCATCAGTTTCATAATGCTCATTTATTAACCAAAAACATAGAAAATATCATCCATTTTCAAATGTATATTACATCTTCTTCCCACTGTAGAATATCAGATTCGCAAAAGAGAATAAGCATGTCAAGTGCAAAATTAAATTTTGATTTACTTATTTTCTAGGAAACATTGGTCTTCAGTAATGAAAAACAATATGGCTAAATCCTCCTTGCTTTTTTCATACAAGTAATCTTATTATGGACTTGCTCTAACATACGTGGAAAGATTTACCATGGTTTCAAAAGACCAATCAGTCTCCAAATTAGTATATTTTATTTTCTTTAGAAAGGATATTCTGAAAGACCCTTTGAATAGGTAACTACATATTTCAGTCTTAAAGAAATAGGGGCATATATATGTAATATCGCAATATCACATATATTTTATGTAATATATATGCAATCAGTTCATCATGCAATTTTAGCTTCTGCACCAAAGCAACCCTCAGCCCAACCCAGCATGTCTGAATGTAAAACGCATTCATATTGCCTTCCAAGCTGCCAGAGTAAACAAAACACAGAGACAAAGAAAACAACATTTCACATGAAATTTCTATTTTTTTCTATTGCTAGGCTTGTAAGAAACTGAAAGATGCACCTTTATATTCAAAGATTTCTAAAATGCTAATTGAGACTTTAGGCTTGCTGTCATTGCATTTACTGATAATGAATTATTCTTGATTTCTACTGATTTGAAATCTAATCTTGCCTTACTGATTTCAGAAAGTATGTTCCTGACTTCTGCTTTTGTGACTAAGAGGCAAACAAATTTAATCAATTTTATTGTCTTTTTTTTTTTTTTCTTCATGTAGTCTATATCTCTTATTTTTTCATGTGGACAGAATTCTAGAGAGCTGTTCAAAGACAGAGAATGTTTCCTGACAAGTCTGAGGCAGAGAAGGAAATAAAAGACATCAAAAACTAGACAAAGTCAGGATGATCATTTCATACTGTCACTCCAGACTTCACTGCACTTCCAGACACTTTTACAACAGTGCCAACTGACAGCATTTCAATGCAGTTACAGATTGTTTATTGGACCTCCAGCTGTTCTGTCAGAGAGTAAATTGGAAGAAAATGATAAAATTGTGTCCAATTCTTTAGATATTAAATATTATTTATTTATTTATTTTATTTATTTGTTTATTGCAGTTTATTTATTTATTTATTGCAGTTAGCTTTCTTTTAACATATAATCTTACCAAGGGAGAAATATTTTATTTCCAAGGGAGCCACTGTATGCAGAATGCAACTATCAAATCACTTTTGTCCTTTAAGTCCTACAGGGGATGTGCTTATGTGTTTTGCTGCATACCAGTGACAGAATATAAGTTAAGATTTGGCGGTAATTCTTCCTAAAACACTAGTCATGCTCTTCAGCATTACGCTGAATCTTTATGCCTTTAGGGATGTACTGGCATCTATACAGGTTGTGGGCATGGATCTAAAGGTCACAGATAACAGCTAGATAATTACTACTTTCAACCTCAATTGCAAATTATTGCTTAATTGTCATCTGTGCCTTTGAAAAAGTTCTCCTTAATTGTTTTGCTGAGTTGGCACCTATGTGTGGCCTAGCTCACTTCATACTTTACAGGGTGAAGTGCACAGCTAAAGATTTTGCAGGATTAAGAAAAAATCTCCCTGATACACCAGCTCTTTTTCTTTGCTGTTTGTAACGTCAGTGAAGTTACCAGAATGGTATTGCATACCATAAGATAACAGAAACTGAAAACTGTAGTATACAGAAAAATAGTGCAGGACGGTGCAGGGATATGAGCAATCACACCACTGTTGGGGAACCTCAAGGAACAGAACTAGTTTTTACAAGAATCAAAGGAGTCTTAGTGTTTCAGTAGTCTTGTTTGTTAGGGATGGAAAACAGTTGTCGTATTAATCAGTTGTCAGTGACTGTTTTTTGTCTATGTTACCAAAATGATGGGAGGTAGATGAGAACCACTTCAGTGTGCAATAGTTGAGGCTGTGACTTTCTAAAGTCCATGCTTGTTACTTTTACCTACTTTACCAACTCCTGTAAGGAGAGGGGTCGGGGAAACTCCTGACCACTTTCAAAGTTTAAATATTGAATAGATGTGAATAGCATATCTGAATAATTTATTAATAGATAAAGAACAGGTAATGATAGTTGCAATAGGGAAATATATCTGTTGCAGAAAGGACAAGACTGAAAAAAATCTGTAATAATAAATGAAAATGTACCCTGTCTTTGAAGACAATCTTGTAGTTGTACTTTCCCCACTAATCCTTCATTGATTGATGTCTATTAGCTATTTCTTTGCCATTATTTTCATTATTCTCTTCCTTATCATATGATGACAATCTTCTCTCCTTCATTTTCTCCCCATTCTACTATAAGGACCATTTGACATTTTAGACTCCTTGCGGATGCCAAAACCATAGTCACAAATGGCTTGTCTTTGTCTTATATTAATTATTTATCATGAACAAACATCATCCAAGCTTGAGATTTTCAATGCTAAAACATCCATATCCCACTCACCACTTAGTTTTACCCAAAGACTGAGTTTTTATAGGCAGGACGAACTGCATAGTAAATGTTCAAAGCAGTAAAATATCAGCACTAGCTTCTCTTCGTCTTGTTACATTGCTGGCAGCCATGATGAATCAAAATATTATCCCATTAGTGGTCCATTTTGTGGATGTTACCAGTAGAAATGTAAAAAGACTATTATCATTTTTATTTTTATTATATCAACGCAGTATACTATGTAGTATAAATAAATTATAAAATAAATCTGTTCTTTTGAATGCAATAATTATTATGCTAAGTATGCCATATGTAAAATGGAAAAGAACCATCCTGTACTCATTAATAATAGTTGCTTCAGGACAGAAAACTCAGGAGTAGTTTTCTTTTAAAATATTATTTTTCACCGTTGAGCACCGTCAGAAAAAGCACTACTTTCTGAAGATGTAAAATTTCTACAATTTAGATGTAAGCATAAAATATCTGCCTGTATCTATACACCAAAGTCTTTTGTGGCGCTACTGTTTTGTCCCTTTTGAAACATTAATATAGAAACTATTATAGTTGCAAGGTATCCAGTACCTGGAGAAGCAAAATTTACCCTCTCTATACAAGACAGAAAAGTCTATCTCACCTTCAACTGGGTCTAAGGTCCTTACAATATAAGCACCCAGTTGGGAGCAAAGTCTATTCATATAATCATAGAATGGCTTGGGTTGTAAGGGACCTTAAAGATCATCTAGTTCCAACCCCCCTGCCATGAACAAGGATGCCAACCACCAGATCAGGCTGCCCAGAGCCTCATCCAAGCTGGTCTTGAACTCCTCCAGGGACGGGGCATCCACAGCTTCTCTGAGCAACCTGTTCCAGTCCTTCGCCACCCTCTGAGTGAATAATTTCCTCCTAATATTTAATCTAAATCTCCCCTCTTTTATTTTAAAAGCATTCTGCCTTGCCTTATTATTATCTGCCCAAGCAAAAAGTTGCTCTCCATATTATAAGCCCCCTTTAAGTATCAAAAAGCTGCGATGAGGTCTCCCCAGAGTCCTCTCTTCTTCAGGTTGAACATCCCCAGATCTCTTAACCTTTCTTCATGGGAGAATTCGTTTGAATGCCCTCAAACCAAGCAGTGACCTGAATCTCAGATATTGTATTTCTAGGGCAGGGTGATCAACTGCTATTTGGAGTTCAGACAGACACTCATGTTATCATTTCCTTTTGTTTATCACTAACATTGTTGAACCTATTTCTTCAAAGGTGTTCATCTTGTCAGTATTATACAGTTTACTTGCCTGGTCTGCAGAGACATTAACTCTTTCAGCAAAATGTCTGCACAATTTAGTCTTCGTTTGTACAAACCAGTCTATATAGGTTATACAGAATGAATAGCCATAACCATTTGCACAGTTATGCCCATTCTCACTTCAAAGTGTTTGTAATTATGTCTTTTCAAACTCAAGAAAGCTTTGGAGAAGGTAGTAGAAAATATCACTGTAGTTCAGTGTATAATAATCAGAGACATAAAAAGAAAGATCAGGTAATTGTTCCCCAATGATTATCTCATCAGTACCTCAAATATGAAAACTTTCAGTTAAAGTCATGAAAATAACACAAAATTATGCACATAAGTAGGTAATGACATGTAGCAGGGAAAAAGGTATTCTTTCACAACGATAACTGTAGAAGCATCTTGCAGAAAAAATGCTATTTATAGATACTATATTATTCAAAAATGACAACAACAAAAATCAAACTACTTCTAAATATCTTTCAGCATATAACCAGCTGCACTGAAAAACTTAATAAAAAAAAGCCAAAAAATATGGTACTACCATCTCACCAACTTGAAAAAAAGGGGATTCAACTCCAGATGAAGACACTGTCATTAAGATATCTGAGGGTATCTGTGGGTGAACTAAATGTATAAGACCCCTCCAGCTGGTACAGATTTAGTTAATGGAATAAAAAGTGACAGCTCAATAGACACCAACATTCAATCAGCTGAACTGCTTCCTCAACTGTATTGACAAAGTACTAAATTTAGTCACATAAGTCT
This sequence comes from Anser anser, assembly GCF_964211835.1. NCBI lineage: Eukaryota > Metazoa > Chordata > Aves > Anseriformes > Anatidae > Anser > Anser anser. Next base: position 43,132,715 of record NC_139722.1, read on the forward strand.
AGCTCTCTCATACAGTTTTGGGTGCACTACAATATCTAATATGGCTTCTGCTTACCCCTTAAAAGAACACAAGTCTTTGCTTGTCCCATGCAGAAGGCTCACATATTAAAGGGTGTTTCAAATTGCAATATGTGCCCATATTTAGATAAATGTGGTTTTTTTTTCTTGATTCCTAACTAAATTGGCATTTGTATTTTATTCATTTCAATGTTTGTGCCTCGGTTTGTTCAGATAGATCTGCTATGGCTGCTCTTGGCCTGAAGAAGCTGGCTGTTCATGTCTTGGACAGGTGTACACTTCATTGGGTTAAAAGCTGGTTGGGTGGTCAGGCCCAAAGAGTCATGGTGAATGGAGTTAAATCCAGTTGGAGACCAGTCACTAGTAGGGTCCCCCAGTGCTGGGGCTAGCTCTGTTCAATATCTTTGTCAATGATCTTGACAGGGGGATTGAGTGCACCCTCAGCAAGTTTGCAGATGACACGAAGTTAGGAATGAGTGTTGATCTGCTCAAGAATAGGAGGGCTCTGCAGAAGGACCTGGGATCAATGGGCCGAGGCCAACTGTATGAAGTTCAACAAGGCTGTGTTGGGTTTTACACTTGGGACACAACAACCCCATGCAATGTTACAGGGGAAAGAGTGGCTGGAAAGCTGCCTGGTGGAAAGGGACCTGGGAGTATTGGTCAACATCCAGATGAACATGAGACAGCAGTGTGCTCACATGGCCAAGAAGGCCAACAGCATCCTGACTTGTATCAGGAATAGTGTGGCCAGCACGACGAGGGAACTGTTTTCCCCTCAAATATTGTCTTCACTTTTGGGCCCCTCACTACAAGAAGGACATTGAGGTGCTGGAGTGTGTCCAGGAAAGGACAACAAAGCTGGTGAACGGTCTTACGAGGAGTGGCTGAGGGAGCTGTGGTTGTTTAGCCTGGAGAAAAGGAGGCCCAGGGGAGACCTTATCGCTCTCTACAACTACCTTGAAGGAGGCTATAATAAAGTGGGGATCAGTCTTTTCTCCCAAGGACCAAGTGATAAGATGAGGAAATTGCCTTAAGTTGTGCCAGGGGACGTTTAGGTTGGATATTAAGAAAAATTTCTTCACCAAAAGGATTGTGAAGTATTGGAACAGGCTGCCCAGGGAAGCAGCTGAGTCACCATTGCTAGAGGCATTCAAGAAAGATGTGGATGTAGTGCTTAGTGACATGGTTTAATGATGGACTTGGCAGTGCTATTAGAGGTTAGATTAGATGATCGTAGAGGTCTTTTCCAACTTAAATGATTCTATGATTCTAAGATCTTTCTCCACTGATCGTGTGAGGGATTTTGGCAGTTACCTGGGCTTTTCCTTAGACACCAAACATTTAGACATATGTATCTTCAATGTGAGTAAAAGAACAAGTGATTAAATTATAAAAAAAAAAAAAACAAAAAACAAAAAACAAAACAGATGATATACTTTTAAGGGTTTATTTTAATGAAATGAACATTAAACCAATTGTCATCTATTTTGTACTACTTCCTAGTACGAGTACATGAATATATAATAGATATAACACCAATGGCAACACTCTTTGAAGAAAATCATAGACTTTTAGAATGGTTTGGGTTCCAAGGGACCTTAAAGATCATCTAGTTCCAACCACCCTGCCATGGAGTAGGGAGAATCAAAAATAATGAGTCATACAGCAGAACTACATTGTGACTTCTCTGAAGGATATGGACATTATGTTCATTCTACACACTTGATTCCTCTCTTTTGTTTTATTTCTGACACATTTTAATCAGAGACAAAATTACAAATGATATTGAGTCATTACTCACATCTGGTAATTAAGGTGTCTTTATGAGTAGATGGGCCAAATTCTTATCCAAGATAACTCTGTTAACTTTAGCCTTGCAGAAATGATGCACTGAACCTGATTTTAGATTGTAATAATAGTAACAGGTATGTTCAGTTCAGATCTTGATTTCTCCTAAATTGTAGATGCAGCCAAGTCCTCTCCAAGACTCTAATTTGCTTTGTAGTGCACTTCCCACTTGCACTACAAGCTGGACATATTCAGCATCCAGCTGGAGGAATGAGTGTGCTGTAGCTTGTTTTCCTTGAGGTAACTGTGACCCCAGGGACTGACCACACTGATATTTAGGATTCTTCTTGAGTTGCCTTGACCTCTTCGTGTGAGCTGACCTTCTCATGACATACCTTGTGACTGCACAGAGGCTAGTCACCTTGTATTTCTTAATTTTGAAGTAGGAGCACGTTAGGAGTCAGTCTACTGTTCTCCATCTTTTCTGAGCTGTTTGTAGGGGCCAGACTGGAAGGACATATGTTGGAAAAGGACTAAAAGTTGCACAGCTTAATAAATTTGGAGCATCCTAGATGTACCTGAAAGGTAAATAGAAACACAGGTTTTGTCTGCTAGAGTTTGAATGATTACCTATAACAGCACTTTTACTGTGGAGTTAGATACCATTAAGCATCTATTATATTTTGTTAGATACTTAGACATCGGAAACTATGTGTGGCTTTAAAAAAAATTAAATTTTCTTCGGCTTCTCTGTGCTGTCTAAAGAATGCAAGTATCACAGTATAATCACATTTCTGTTTTCAGTTGCAGTATTAACCTTGACTATGGAAGCACCTTTAAAAAAAAATGGTTTTTGATACCATTCTGTCATATTCTAATTACACAAACAAATGAGATTTCGATCATGAAATCTCAGACAAAGCTGTAACAAACATGACATATTATGGAGATGCATTCTCTGAAATAGTCCATGGCTAACTCCTTCCTTTTTTTGAGACCCTGTCAGGCTGTTTGATAAGAAATATTCATACAATGATTATCTTCTTTATTACACTTCCATTTTATCACTGAATAGACTATCTCTCCTCCTTTCATAATTGTCTTAACAACACTGTTACAACAGCTGTGATTGCATGTATGGCAAAGTGACATTAGGAAAGTGATTTGTGTGTTTCTAGAATGCTTTAAGGAAATTAAGCTGTTGGAAAGAAGAAAAATGGACTAGAAAAAGCTGGTGTCAAAGTCCTGAGAGCACTGGTAAGCTTTAATAACTTGTATACTCTGTGCACAATACTGAGTTGTGTTTTTCTTTTTTGATGTTTGGGCCTTTCTGGACTACAATAATTAGTAACATATATACAAGTAATTTAAAAAATATATATTATTATTATTTTAAGACAAAATAATAGTCTTCTCCCAGATTTTTTTTTTTTTTTTTTTGCCAGGTCAGGCACCATGGTGAATTCTTCTTGATGCTCTCTCTCTCTATTTCTGATTTCTTAATGAGGAAAATTGTTTTGGCCTACTCCATTTTGCATCTGTCATCTCTCCATTCCATACTGCCATTTACACAATAGCACTTTTTTCATGTCAATATATTTTTCAGTTGAAAAAAGGTAAATTACATATGAGATGCAGAATCAAAACTATTAGTCTTCCAATTAGCCCAGGAGTGACAATTTCTACGCATCAAAATCATTTTCTATTAATTTATATTTCTGTTCTACAGTTTTATTTTACTTGTACAGTCTCAATTTCTTTCTCAAATTCACTTTTTTTTTTCTTGCAGCTTTCTCAGTCTGTGGAAACTATTTTGCAAGCAAAAGAGTCAAAAGTATCGACATTACCTCAGCTTACTATGCTATGTGTTTGACAGAAATTCCACACCAGAATTTTTCAGATTTCTCTCTGTATGTGAATTATGAATCCCCCACTTCAAAAGAACATGCATCATTTATTTCCCTGTCTAAAAATGCATAACATCTATGGGGCAACTCTACAGAATACAGACAGAAAACAGAATATTGGCTAATTTTTCAGTTTTGTTTATTTTTTGTTTGGCTTGTTGGTTGGTTTACTTCAGTATAAAAGCTAAGGATACAGAGGTGTCAATTACATATATATTTACCACACTTCTCCCTGTGATGCATATTGACTATATTCAAAGCCTATTTTGTGATAGGAATGGCAAACATTTGTTTGAAAATGGAAAGAGATTGCATTATTTACTCATACCCATTTGTCTTGCTTCATATGAGTCCAAGTATTCTCTTCCTGTATTGATCACTGTATTGTTCTGGTATATGTTAAGCCTGGAGGCTACATATCAGCCTCTTGCTGTTCAGTCAGAAGTCTAGTGAAGAATTAGATGTCTTACCTCACTAGCTTTTCTGCAGGAAAATCTTAAAATATGTTTGTTGGTATTTGAGAAAGGGAGAGCTACAAAAAATGCAACAGGCATTTATAATGGAGTATGATCCTCTTTGAAGTCCTGTTAGCTCCCAGGTGAGATTATTATTTTGTGTGACCATCTGTAGACAGGAACATTATGTTCTAAAGGATTTATGTTGTGATGTTGTGTCTTTTGCTGCACACAGAAAGTGATAGAATTCAGGAATATTCCCCCACCTGCCCCATTTTGTCACATATCTTTTATCTTAGGAAGCAGCAAGTAGTGCTGTCAGCTCTATTAACAACATCACAAATCTTGCTGACACATGCATTAAAAAAATTATCACAGTCTCCTGTGGTAATATTCTGAAGTCTTCAAAAGGGTTTCCATTTCTCTTTTTTTTTAGTAGAACTAGGCCTAATTGACTACAACTGTTATCCTTTTTCCTTTTCATAGTGCCCAAGAAAATGAGAGGCAGTCAATAAAAAATAATAATAATAAAAGAACTAGTGACTAGTGACTTACTTCAGGTAAGGAAAGAAGTAAAAGAGAAGTAGGAAGAGGAAAATGCCAGAGGTAAGATATGTGATTCTAGAGAAAAGCCTAATGGAGACAGGAAGAATTTGAGGCGGAAGATGGTACAGAGAAGGGCTGGAAAGGCAGAGAAGACTGTAAGGACAAATCTCCAAGCAGTGAAGAAGGTGTCTATGCTGCTGAACATACATTTACATTTGCAGTGACCACTTCACAATTAGTGTGATGTAGTCACATTAATTAGTGCAAAATCACGTGTATTAGTGCAAAACAGAATAAGAACAAAATAAGAACATCCTCAGTGACCATACTTCACCAACTAATTTAAGCCACGGTAAGCCAGAACCAGAGTAGCTGAGATAGAAGTAGACAGAATCAAGGCTAGATCTGAAAAATATGCTGTCTAAACAGATAGAAAAAGACCATCTTATCATTCCTTTATCAAGATCTGAAATACAGTGAGATTAAGTAACCTGCCTACATTCATTTTAATTTATACGTTAAAGAAAATCTTTATTACGCATTTTGATCTAATTTCCCCAAATCCCAGTGTTATCTCTCTTTCCTTAGCTAAATTCAATAAATCAGGGGAAACAGAAATAAATTTAGAAGAACAGAAAGGAATTGAAAATAAAGATAGAAAGTTAAGTTGGAAAGAGAAGGGTTCATTAGGCAAAAACTCAGATGTTAAGCATACATACTGTGATATGTTAAACATACATACTGAGAAGTTGCCTCTTCCAGCCCAACGCAGATGTGCACAGAGCACTACATTACGCTGCATTCTGGTGATACTGTAGTGTGTGCTGGATGCTGCTACCTCTGTCAGAACTGCATCTGCTGTGTTTAGTGAGGAACCCTGTAAACCTGGTTCCAAAATTGCATGGTAAGAGTTGGTAGATAATAAGAATTGGAAAAGAGTGAAAGGAACATCATGACACTTTTTAAACCTCATATAACAGAAATTTTATATGGTGAAAAAGAAAAGTGAAGAGAAAAGTGGTAAAATCTATCTAACAAGCTGACAGAAATGGTGAAGTGTCTGTCTGAATTCAGAAGTCCTCTTTAGTCAGGCATTTTCTTTTTGCCATACAGCGGATCACAAATAAATCAATCAATAAATGAATAAAGTAATATATTGCCTGGAGTATCTCCTTTAAACAAGAGGGTCTGCTTATCTTTCTTAGAAATTTCACATCTCTGGAAACTTTTAAGACTTTCACATTTTAAATCAGAAAGTATAGATTATAAGATTCAGGGTCTTGATCAATATGGCTCAGTCTTTCTCCATTATCTATTAAATTTTCCATGTAACATTTTTTAGAAGGCTGAATAGGATTTTCATACCAGCTTTCATTGTTGACCCATGTAATTGCCTTTAGTCTTTTATGTTACATGAAAATCCATCTTCTGAGCTGTGTGATGACAGAAAGGCATCTTTGTTTCTCATCATTTCGAACAACCCTCACCAAAAAGAAATCACTAACAGGTATTCTGCAGATTACTGATTTACTCAGCCAAAACAGAAAAGAGAAACACCAACTTTAAACTGCCTCTTTTCCCATAAAACAGCTTTATTATCAGCTCTGAAATGGACATGTCTGCAGTCATAGTAAAGTTTGATAGAATACAGTCTTATTGACCTGAACAAAGCTTTTTCTGTTTTCCTGTTCAGCATTCATAGTGATATCTATCGAGGGCATAAGCCTTTTTATATTTTTAAATGAAAGCTCTTTCTGCAAATAACCTATCAACACTTCAGCTATCTGCATGACTTGTCCATACAGTCACAATAATTTAACATATTCAAGCTATTTGCATATTGACTTATTTGTTATGAAAGATGGGATCTTTAATCATTTTCTCTGAGCAATCCCTTTTGCTCTTTGCATATGGGAAAACATCCAAGAAGAGCATTCCTGTGGAGAGGTAATACCATGAATTCAGTGCATTGGGGTCCTTGAAAAATGTATCATGCAATGATTTTGCCTATTACTTTTCCTAAAATTAATTTGCCTAAAAATTTTCTGAGAATTCACTAGATACCAAGAGAGTTGTTATATTCAGTTGCTTAGCTGCTTTTGTCTGCAATGCAGGACTTGCAAAGATGTCTTTCATTCTGAGACTTAACACATTAAATATCACCTGATCTGAAGATGTTTGAGGGCCTAGAGCCTATTGCATAGAATAAATGTCTTATCTAAAAATAGCATTACACTTTTACATAGTTCTTCATTTTATGTCGCTTTACTTTGTACATAAATTAAGGCATAAGAAAAGCTAAAGGCCTGTCTTCACAGTGACACAGAGAAGAAAATTCAAAGCTTAAAAAGAAAATCCTCTGACATTCCTACTTAAAATCACCCCAGTATGTCCAAATATTGCATTGAATAGAAGATGGAAGAAGGTATCCTTCAACAACAAAGATGGAAAACAGAAAAAAAAATTAAAGCTGGAATGTCATGCTGAAGAACAGAATACATTAAAGCTGCAGTATCTCATTGAATATTCACTTTCATTCTGTAGATTTTAAATAAGGCCTTTAACCTAAGATTCTGAGTGATTAAATCTCCTTTAGTGTATATTCACTGAATCTCTTAAGTTACTATTCCTTACCATATTAGGAAACTAATAGATTGCTAAAATTAAAAAAAAAAAAAAAAAGTCTAGAAAACTAAAGGAGAACAATATTGAAACTAAGTACCATCATAGGCTGTACTGAATACCTCCATGGATTAGCAATGACAAAGCACTGGACAACAACAGTCTCCTTGCCCATGTTATGTGAATATCTTGACAATGGGGAAAAGTGACGTTTTAATATCTATTCAGCGCAGTGGCTTTCAAGTTGCAAAGGCTCTGAATTACCCATGTCTAGAAATAAAACCAAACTACATATAATATTAACACCAAATTAGTTATTAATCAGTAGCTGGATCCTCACACCATAAACAATACCTAATGCTGTACTATGGAATTGCCATTTGCAAATTGTAGGTACCATTCCAGTTCTCTTAAAGCACAATGTAGTAAGGAGCCTTTTCCCTGCATATCTGCAGTTTTCTTCATTTTCTTGGTGATCCTTAACTCCATTTTATTTACAAGCATATTTATGATTTGAAGTTTTGCCCGTTTAACAATGGAGGAGGAGAATATGTAGCAAGGACATTCCTTTGATAGAACTGGAACTACTGACAATGGAAAAATGGAAATAAATTTTCACTCCATGCTGATGACAAAAATGAGAGCATTACAAATATCTGGGAGCTTCACTCCTATGATTTCAGTATCTTCGTGACTGAGGGCAGACAGAATTCAATAACGAAGGGCAGGGCAGGGCAGGGCAGGGCAGGGCAGGGCAGGGAAGGGAAGGGAAGGGAGAAAGGAAATTTTATGTCCGTTAGGGGAAATGTAGAAAAGGATTTTTTTTTCCAGATGTTGTTTATAAAGATGCTGTTTATATAATTTGGGACAAAATAATAGTACAAAAATCTTATGTACATAACAGTCTTGTGATTCCAGGATATGTAATCTTTCCAGTTTAATGCTTTGGTGAATCATATCTTAATTGAAAAGCTGAGACAAGCAACATATTCCTAAACAATACAGTTATATTACCCACATGCACAACCTGAGAGAAAGAAGATAGTTTAAAAAATGTCCATTATCCTACCCTCTTTCTCTTTCAGTATCACTGTTTGCAGTAGTGGTTAGGATTAAGGTGGAATTTATTTTTTGGATTAGCTTTTTATTTTTTATTTTTTTTCCACAATTTATGACATTTGTGTCATTGGCCTACTCATAATGAAAACCATGAACATTTCCCTCTCCAGCAAGTTTATTCTTCATTGATTTGTGGAACCAGAATGTATACCTCAAGGCATATTTCTCATAATGAAACTACTAACATGGAGGAGTTACCAGGCTTTTTCTTTTCTTTTCTTTTTTTTTTTTTTTTTTTGGTTGGAAATCAGATCTAATTTCTTCCAGATGTTTGTTCTTCTAATGAAGAAAAAGGAAAGTTCCGTAAAAATAAATAAATAAATAAAACCAATTTAAATTTTACCTGTCATTGCTTTAAAACAATTTCAATAACTGCTATGTTCTTTATGAAGGCTGTAAATTCCATTTTAGCACTTTTATAATCGCTTAAGCCACAGGCAAAGTGTATGCAAAATGTGATGAAATTATACCATGAAACAATCTGACAGAACTGCAAAGACATCTTGGCCACTGTACTGCTTCTTTTCTATAATTTAAATCCCCCATCCTCTACTTCAGTAAGTAAACTGCAGAGAAAAAAATGAGAATGTATGGGCTCAACACTGGCTAATATTTTCAGGAAAGAGTTACAAAGAGTTACAAAATAAAAGATTTCCAAGGAAGGACACAAAGGTAACCTTCACTAAGACTAAGATGCACACATAATTCAAATTCTATTTAGTAATATGATGGAAATTACATTTGTATATACAGTCCTAGAATAAAACATTGAAGACAAATTTGGTAGGGACAGACTAATTTTGTAGAAATCATGATATACTGTGATTGATCAGATCTTGATTCTCTGAGATAGTGTCAAAACTATACCATTGACATGATGTTTCTTATAATTTGAATAAGTTTGAGTTCATAGTTTGAATTATGTTATTCATAATTGACAGAACGGCATAAGAAAAGATAAGAATGACATCCATCAATACTTAATCTTTATGTTGCATTGAATTGCATCAGTATCTATGAATGTTTACAACTCTAGAGACTATATTGGTTTTATGTAAAAGACTTGAACAATTCCAGCAAACTGCCCGCATTCAATGCTTTCACATTTTCTAAAGGTTCCCAAATTTGGCCAAGACTACATCTACAATTTCCATTGATCTATTTAATTAGGAGGCAAAGAACTCACATCTGTAGTATGCAATCATAAGTATCTTTATAGGCAAAAAGCTTTTAAGAATTAGAATAATGATGAGCAGAATAACCTCACATTAAAGCTTAGGGGTCCTCAGGGTAAGTGAAATACATTAAGTAGGTACTTATTACAATTATGTTTAAAATAAACTTTTGTTATAAATCAGCAGTGATCTATCAGATCATTCTCTTGGGCCAGACTTCATGGTAGCTGGAATGATGGCTCTAGAATTTACTACACAAATCACAATGTCAGGAACTGAAGAGCTACAATTAACCCACAGTGATAAACAGAACTTTGTATCAGTCAATAATTTGATGATGTAAGGAGTAATACAGATATCCACATTTCATAAAACAAATGAGAGTTTATTTACTATTTAACTAACTTACTGATTAGACTTGCTTAATTACAAACAATTTTACTGAACTCTGCAAGAAAAACAATAAGTAGGACCATAAGACATCAATGCGTTTAAGCAAATTTGGTAGCTAATGTCTTTCAAAACGAAATGAAAATACATGTAGATGCTAAACATGAAAAGATGAGTTTATAGTCAAAACAATAGAAATGTCTACTTTCAAGTTTTCTGCGGAGTTGAGTTTTCACTTCAGAGGCAGGTGTCAATTTGCTAAATTCTGTAATGCACATTACCCCACGCAGAGGAGCAGATGTAAAGGCATAAGCAAGACCTCCCTGGGTACATGTTAAAACTATTTTCAATAAGCCCAGCTCTCATCATCTGGAACAGGAAGCCAAAAGCATATCAAACACTTACTGATTGTAGCCTATCCACAGGCTCAGATTAGCTTTTCAGTCCATCTGTGGATGAGACATTTTGTGAGATGACACTGTTTTAATGGAACAGCTACTAGTGCTGGGTACTGCTCATCCTGGGGAGACAGGGAGGACAAAATCTACCCCAGGACTACCAAGTTTCCAACTTGTGCCCTGAGGCAAAATTTCATATTGGAATGCTAAAAATCAGCATTTAAGAGATACTCTATACCTATTTGAAACAAATGAATGTATTAAACTAGGAGTTACAGTAAGGGACCCATAGCTCTGTAATCTAAGCAATGATATTTGGAAACTGGCTTTTTCTGTGTCTGAGTCTTCAACTTCTATTGAAAGTTTGACATTTTGTGTGATTCCTCTTTTTCTGTAAAGTGCAATATTATTTCATCTGCAAAGGTGCTGAGAAATTAGTGTAAATGTAACCTGACTGAGACTGTTCTCCTATTTTGGCAGTGTTTTCAAATACCTGATGAAACGGGTGTTCATTTTCAGTGAAAGAAAAGGCTCAATGGATTTCTTTAAAATTGAAAACAACTTTTGATTGGGATAACAGCAGGAAGTAAGTTACCTAACAATAAAGACAGAGATTTTAATGAACATATTCAGTCTTCTGCATAATTTTAGCTTAATAAAAAAATACAATGAACCAAAATCCAGAATTTATTAAATGACTCGATATTCCCAACTTCATTTTAAATGTCAACTTTTTTTCTCAGAAAAATAAATAAATAAATAAAATGTGCAATGGAAGGGTAGTTCTTAATGTTATTTTGCTCTTGCAAAACTGGCCAAAAGCCAAATTTGAATGGATTTGCTTTATATGTAAAACCTATCATGCAGTTCTAATTAAAATCTGCTGAAGCTTTCAGCTTCATTTAAAAGAATTAATCTTCTGACTACTCTCCATTCTCTTTTTAAAGAGAAACTATCATACTTTCTTAAATTAGATAAGATGGACTAAGTTTTAAAGCATCAGGAAATAAAACCCCAAATTTGGTTTCCTATAGACAAAAATCTATGAAATTTTGACAGGATTTTTCAGTGACAGAAGCTTAGCCTTCTGTAAATATTTAATATCAGAAAGTGGAAAAATAAACAAAACGTTTAAAACAATCAATATTTAATTATTTCTTCCCATTGACAGAATATATCCTTTTTACATATGAGTACATCTCACTGATATGGATACTGACTAACCTGACCATATATATAAAATATCTAAGTCTGTTTCTGTCTTCTACTTTATTAAATAAAAAAATATATGGTATGAGTGACATTGCTAAAGTGATTAACTGTGGTAGCTTTTATAAGAACTTCATTGATCCCATTTTACTAGATGAATAATAACTGGCAAGATAGCAGATGCTTAGAATTGTTTAGACCATTTTTAGTAAGTCTCCTGTTCAGTCTTCCATATGTTTTATATAGGTAATATATATCTACTATTCTGTATAATTCATATTAAGATAATAAATGGTTAATAATGATACAGTAATGTAATGAATAATAAAATGAATGAAAATAATAGTATAAAGGTTACGATAATGAAGATAGATATAGATTAGATATAGATACAAATGCAGATATAGATAACATAGAAAAAGTATTTTTCGTGGTTGTATATAGAAATGGTAAGTGAACCGGTCAAACAACATAGACTGAACTATTGCCAGCAGTGATGGTGATGACCAGTTCTACCCCTCCTTTGCCTCTGAAGGCCAGTGTCAACCTATGCTTGACTCACTGATGAATGGCACTCAGGTGCCAGCCACACACCCAATGACATACTGGAGGCGAGGGAACCCTTCTGAATAGTTCACAGCTAGGGTTAATTCCCTTTGGTAAGCCAGCACATAATTTACGGATATCTTTAGAATTACCACATAGAAAGAAACCCCAAAACTAATTTCTTTCACCTGTGGCTGACTAGGACATCCTGATCCATCCTGACCTCAAGTATATAGGATGGGCTGGTGTCATATATTCAAGCTGGAAACTCACAATTGGGCTATACCAGTGCAAAAACCTGTATGTGATAACTGAAGAACTTAAAAACTTCAAAGCACAGCTGTATGCTATAGTTGATCGTCTCAGCAGCATTCTCACCAGGAATACAAATTACAGGATACAAACTATTCAGCATATTGACTTTCTAGGGGATTGCGAGTGAAATCTGAGAGAAGGATTTTTCTACAAGGCACTTAATGTCCCATAAAAGCTGCTTCACTGCCTAAGAAAGTAAAGAGATTTTAAGGTATCTAAGGAATGAGCTAAAGCAGTCATGGCACAGTTAGTGTCAAAAGAGGTTATACCAGTTTGAATCTTAGTGGAACTCCTCCTTGAAGCTGATCTCGTTTAAATGTGTATTAATGATGCACTTAGGTTTTAATGGTGTTAAGTAGGAGTGTGAAGTTTGCTGATGATATAAGACTGAGAGCTCTCACTAATAAAGGAAAATTTCAGGCTCTCATACAGAAAGAATTGGGTGATCTTGAAGGATGGAGAAATAGGACAGGGAATAAATGTAAAAACTGAAAATAAGCCTTCCTGCTATACATTAAGAATTAGAAATGACTGAAAGGGTTGTGACTGTTGAAGTATTAATACTATATCACACTTAAATATTTAAATACAATCTTTGAACACATCAGGGAGGTCTTTCTTGCAGATATGAAACAAATGTGTTTTTTCTCCCCCTCCATCCAAACAATTTACTCTGCTCTTTCATATTTAAGAAAGATGAATTCAAACTGAAGCTGGTGCCAAGAGGACTATATGAAGGACTATATCATTCAATGGAAGAAAAGGAGATACATTTTTTAAAACAGCAAAACAAGAGCTGCAAGGAAAGATGTCTAATGTCTATAAATAAATCCTAGTGTTAAATACCAGAGAGGCAGAGAAGTCTTTTCAAAGATAATGTTGACACAGAAATATATATATATCAATTGATTATGCACATTTGTATGTGAGGATGCTCAGAAGAATGCTCCTTAATGCAGGAGGGAAGGTTTTAAATAATTTTCATAAACAGTAGAAACAGAAATATAATCACTTCTAAAGTGATAATGAGAAGTTTGTGAAGGAGATTTCCACTTTTGAAAACTTGTCATATCAAGAAATTGGACTCAAGGACCAGGGAGTTGCCTTCCTACCCCACTGTGTTTGTACAATATCTAAACTACTGCCTTGAACATTAGGGTTAAGGACATAAAGATTAGGTATAATCTTCTAGCAAAAAAGGAACTGTACAATCAGAGTAAAGGTCATCCGTCTGAGAATAAGGAGTTCTTTGGCATCAGCAGTCAATGACATAATGAATTTCCCCAAGATCTACAACCTGAATCAATTCTCCTAACTACTTAGCCACTAGGTATTCTGGATGAGATTCTGTTCCACCTGGCAGTGGTAAAAAAAAAAACAAAACAAAACAAAAAAAAACTTCTGTGGAAAGAGATAAACCTAGTATGGCTCTATCAGTTTGGCTCACTCTGTGCTCATGTGCTCCCCTGAAGGACTCTGCCCCTATTCAGTAACACAAGCAACACAATCTGCATGACAATTTATGCCCAGATTTACTACTGGATCATGTCAGCAGATTCCCTCCGAGAAGAGACACAGCACAGCCAACAGGACAGTGCCCTCCACATTTTGTTCTGATTAAGCAATGTAGAGCCTGGAGTGTCCCAAGTTTCTGTTTACCTCTAACACAATTGGTTAGGCACTATGAAATGAAAGGTGTCCCTATGCTCTCATTTTCTGTGCAGAAAAACATCTTCAGCAAAATAAAAACAAACTAACAAAAAAGTAAAGTCCACTATTTTGAAGGATGGCTCTCTCATTGAGTCAGACATTTTGAATCAAAATAAACAAACAAAAGGAGACAACAAACAGCTTTTCCTTATGGTTACCTGCTAGGTTCCAGGGGAAAAGATACTCATGTACAGTCTATACAGCTATACAATATAGCCACTACACTCCAAAAAGTCTTAGTCCTGAACTGCGAAGGCAAAAGTCAGACCGTGGCTCTGAGGGAGAGTGTTTCACCTTAGCACAGTCAAAAGAAATAGAAATTTCTATTTCTGCAATGCTATTTATTTGCAACAGCAACAACTTTTCTTTGCTCAATAACTTTGGATCAAACTGGCTCTGTTTACAACTAAACATCAGTTTTTTCCCTCTGGCTAATGATTTTTCATCTTCTTCATTAAAATTGAAATTCAGCGTTACTAGCTGGGCTGTGACCGATAGGGCTCTGAAAGAAAAATTCCTTCTTCATGTATATCTGGAGTCCCAATGGAATTTTGCCTTTTGATGCAAACAGAAGGGTTATGTTCTGAAGATCTTTGTCCATTTCACTTCAGCTGAAGTGAGTTGGAGGTGTGGGTGTTCAGAGGTTTTGGAAAATCAAGCAGCTGTGTTGATGATGGTGATTCAGAAGGGAACCCATACCACACTCCCACATCTGCATCAGCTCCTTGCTTCTAACAGCAGGATTTAGAACGCATTTATTTTTTTGTCACTGAATTCAAATATGACTGAATACAGAGCATACCTGCTGAATAAGAAGGTGCATTTCTACATAATACCTTTTCAGAACTGAATAAAGGTCAAAATCTGTTTGACTTACATTGCATGAAATAAATTCAGAGGATCATTTAAGATAAAATTCAACCCCAAGCTGCAGTAAGACTACAATTACAGATGACTTTTTCAGAAACAAAGGAACACATCACAATATCCTTCACATACACCTTATAAAACTGTTTCAAACTTCACCCAAATGTAATTAATATCAGATATTAAATAGTTATTGGAGTGGAATCACAAAATCATAATGCCGTATCTCCTGAATTTGACTGAGATAGAACGAATTTTTTTTTCATAGTATCTGGTATGGAGCTGTTTTGGATTTAGGATGAGAATAATGATTGTAGCACACTGATGTTTTAACTGTTGCTGCCATGCTTACACATCAAATTGACCAAAGGGATGTTCCATACCATATGATATCTTGCTCAGCTCCTTTCCTTTTTTTCTTTTTTCAGTCACTTTTCTTTTCAATTCTCTCCCGCGTGCCACTGAGGGTCAAGAGAGCAAATGGCTGTGTGGTATTTAGCTGTCTTACAGGTTAAACCACAACACCTTCATAAAAGGTCTAAAATTAATTATGTAACTCGAAGCAGGATTAAAAAAAACACATATACAACTGGTTGCTTTTCATGGACTGCTCTGAATTAGAGCTTCAACAATACAGTCAATGAGACATCATATAGAAATCATACTGAAGAGATTTAATGGTCAACAAATATATAGTATAAAATTCAGAATTTCCACATTTGAACTGTTTGGTTTCAGCCAAAATGGACCATTCCACAACCTGTTGGTTACACAGAGGACTGGTACACTCCTAATTTCATGAGAACTGTTTCTGCTCCCAGCAAACACACATGAACACACAGTGTGGTGGCTTCAATTCAGGCTCTGAATGATGCATAATAGAAGGACCAACTAAATTCTTCTAAAACCATTAAAGTCACATTTTCATTGTTAGTTTGCAGCACAATACCCCTGTGACCAGTAATTCTGACTGCTGTGAATGCAGTAATATAGTAAGAATGGTTCAAAAGTAATTTATTGGCTATTTCAATTAGTCAGTGTAATGCTAGAATTAACAGATGTTTCATACTGTAGTACAGTATTACAGAACAACAATATGACACAGCTACATTGATTTTATCTTTACTACCTTTTCTGTGTAGCATCAGGCTACATGTAGAACACAAGACTAAACGCAGTTATGAGTCTTTAGAGTTAGCAGCTGGACAAGGCAAAAAGTATTTTTACGCTCTTGCCCTTAAGGAGACCAACACATTGAAAAAAAAATCCTTTATTATAAAGTTTTTGGATGGTTTCCCAGGTACACTGCACAAGTTGATAAACACTTAAGAATTTTTCAGCCGAAAGAGAACAGGTGTCAGAGGAAAGAGGTGACCTATTATGGCACTTATATTATACAACAGTGCATCATCACAGTGATAGCTTAACCCAAAACCATGGTATTATTCAATATCTGCCTTTGTATTTAAATTCATCAATTCCAAGGTCAGGAACAAACTCTGAATACATGGAGTCTGACCTCCTCTTGAACAGAAGCTGTAGGATGCCCTGAATGTGGTTTGGCCTGGAGTGTATATGCAATAATCCCAACTGTAGAGTACTCAGTACTAATATTACAAATTTTTCCTGCTTGCAAAGCATCCATAGCTTTCTTCTGATCTGAGTTTGTCTAGTTTTAACATTTTGCCCTCAGATCTTGCCAATAATTTTGTCTTACTTTCAAGTTTTTGCTCTTCATGTAAATGTCTTTAGATTGTGAACACACCACCTCTTAATCTTAATAAACAATTAATTACTTGTTAAATTTAACAAGATTAAACTTGATTCAACTGCTAAAGTTATTCACTATAAGGGTTTACTTCTTAATCCTTTAAGGCTTCATGCAACCTCTCTAAATTATATGCATGCCTATAGCACCAGATCTGAGCTTGCTGCTCTCAAGCAGTAATATTTGAAGTTGACATAACGTCCTTATTTCTTCACAAATACTCCTAGCAATAACATCACAGTTCATGCCTGAGCTTTACGGTCAAGGCTCCTCAGAACAGAAAAGTTTTCCTTCTTCATTGTAAATAACATCCTTTCATGCTATGGCTACGGCTTTATGCTTGGCTATAAGTAAATTCAGCTCTTTGTCTGCACCTAGCTAGCCAGACAGTCTTGATCACCTTGCACCAAAGACTTCCTTTTCTATTATTCACTATTCTCACAACATTTTTCATCTGCAAACTTTAAGAGTAACATTGTACATTTTTTTTCCAAGCATTGAAAAAGAATGTTGAATGTAATAGAGTCAAATACTGATCCCCATGAAGCTCACAGACAAAAATCTGAAGAACAATTTTTCATTTACAGTAATATTTTAGGATCTTTCAGTTGGCCAGGTTTTAATCAATTCAGTATGTGCCATGTTGATTATATTTCTTAATCAACATGTCATGTGCTACCAAATGAAATGCCTTATAGAAGCCTAAATGTGTTCCATCCATTTTATTACCATTATAAACAAAACAGGATTGCTGTATCATCTGTTTCATTTTTCCACCTGAGACCATTATCAGGCTGACAAAACTATAATTACACTTTTGTTGTTGTTTATATTGGTACAGAATTGCATCTTCCCTTGACTTCTAGAATTCCTAAAGTCTTTCAAGTATCAAATCAGTGTTGAAAATAGGCCCTAACAATTCAAGGAGATCATCAGCCAGCTTTGTTAAAAGTCTTGGGTGCAAATTCCCTGGACTTCCTTATTTTTACATGTTTGTTTTTATTAGCCTTTGTTTAAAATTTACCTACAGTTTTTTAACTGAAAGATTTTTGTGCTTATACCACAATACATTTAAGGCTACAAACTGCAAACCTGATATGAATCTGTACAATAGCGCCACCTCTTCCTTATCACAAGATACCCATTCTCCCAACCATCAATATGCTCTGGTATGCCCACATCATCTGCCTTTTTCCAAAAGCACCAGCAATAGCATCATCATTTTCCTAAAGCATCATTAATGGAATTTTATTTAATTAACATTCTGCCTCTATTATTTTATTATTAAAATTTTCATATTTCCATCTATTTTTAGACTAATACTAGACCAGAAATCTCTTGTCATAATCTACATGAAAATATCTTTCTTCTTACATTGACATTTCCCTTTTTTGTCCTTTTACTTCTGCCATTATTCTTCTATATCTCAAAAGATTTGTTTGTTTATTTATTTATTTGCAAAATATGTTATGAAACAAATACATATTTTTTAAAAACAATTTTGAAAGACAGTGGTGAATGATGTGTGCTTCCTTTTCTGTTTAGTCTAATCTAAAACTCATCAGAAAATACCATATTGACTGAGATAGAAGCTGGTTGTTCCCACTACAATAACCACATAATATCTGATTTATATCTTCATTAAACGTGCACACCACTTTTGCATAAGCCATCAATAAGCAAAAGGTCTATTTTGGTTTAAAATATCGTGAAGTGTGTATATTAACACAATACTTAAATGATTTTCACTTTTAAATGTTAACATTTGGAATGAAATATTCAATTTTGCCTTCTGACAATTATATTTATATGGGAATTAAAATAAAAAAATAAATAATTCAGAAGTGTTCAATTGTTCTGAAAAAAATTACCTTTGTAAACTGAAAGTAATATTCAGAAAATCGTGGCTGTTGGTTTCACCTAAAATATGCATACATACACAAACAGGTTCAGTTGTACTTTTGATGAGAAAATTTAGTCTTAGACTTTGCAGCAGACTTGAAGACTGATTTTCATGACTTGTTGTTCAAAAGAGCACTGTAGGAATGGAAGGATTTGCTAACAGAGAACTTGCTACAGAATCAAGACCATCATTTGTAATTTTAAACCTTTTTTAACAATTCACCCTCATTACTGCAGTCATTTCCTTCATACTGTCTTTGCAAAGAGAGTACAATTCCTCATACAATTCTTTGTCAGTTTTGTTTGTCAAAGACCTTGAGACTTCTAAGAGAAATTTCATCAAACACGGAACTCTAAAAACATTGTGATTACTTAGAGATTGTAGGATAATACAACCTGTTCAATATTAATATTTATTTTGCACAGTTTGTAGTCTTTTTGTCTCCTTCTGATCCCTAAATACCCACTGTGAACCACACAGGAAAATGGATATAGCCTACACTGTACTCTGCCTATCAGCCAGATCTGTATTCATTTTCTACAAAGTACAAATTTTGCTCCATAACCCAACACTACAATATGAGAAATCTTGGAGGTTAGAGTAGTGTAAAGACAGAGTAGTGGCCTGTTATTGTACTACTCGTCTTGTCCATCAGGAAAGGCTACTAAAGCCTCATTTTCACTGCTGCTAAAGCATGCAATACCTCCCTCCCCATCTCTGTGTTACTGTTCATCATATTTGATTTATAACAGAAAACAATATTTATCTTTCAAGTCACCTAGGAACAGATGTGGCAGGGCACAGCTGAATGAAGAAATACCATAGGGTTCCTTTCAACTGACTAAACGGGCATGTGAAATAACAGCCATAGCTCTGTATTTTGCTCATGTGAGCCTAAACCTGTAGTAGAGGGCAATGTAACCCTGACTAACTTGGGAAAGGCAATATTCTGCCAACTGTAGTCTTCAAACACCAGAGACAATAGACGATATTCTTCAATTTTGTGTGTATTTGTTGGTATAAATAAGAGTAGAAAATTTCAACTTGATATATCATATTGTGAAACTGCTGATAAACTTTTTTTTTTTTTTTAATGGAATTCTGTGTATTTTCTTGCCGGGATGTATAATGCAGTCAAATCTGCACTAGAGCAGCTGAGGCCCATGCAGCCACCACTGATGCAGGACCGTAGCTCCACGTAGGTTCTTGCAGTTGCAGACAGCAACACTGAAATGCCACAAACTTCCCCACACCTACACCAAGCTGTTGCAGTAGGACCAGAATGCTGTTTCTGATGTGACTGTGAGTAAGGTTTTCCCCACACCCACCACCAGTGTCTTTCCCCACGCCTCTTGGTAAAGAACATCTCCAGGACAAGATGTTGTCCGAGCAACACTGTTCCTACTTCTCTGAGCTAGCTGTATGTGCGCAACCACACTCAGCCTCCAACTCAGAGACTGGAAAGTGATTTACCTGTGGGCTTGTTTGTTTGGTTGGTTGGTTGATTGGTTGGTGTGGGTGTGTGTTGTTTGTTTTTTTTTTTTCCAAACCTGTAGAAAACTCTCCTCTTGTTCTCTGCCAGTATTCCAATGTCCTTGCAAGTCCATTAGTTCTCCAGAAACCAAATGGCAGGAGGGATTAGTGTAACCAAGTTGTACACGAGCCCTGCTGTTTCCTGTCCAGTCTTGTTCGTAAAGCAAAAAGGATAACGCTGATGTTGCTGTCAGGGCTGGAGTGCAATGCATCTGTGTATGGGACTAAGGCAGTCATATTATATCTACTTTTTTTTTTTTTTTTTCCACTGGATGACTATTCCTCTGTTGCAGAACATGAACAAATAACCCCTGCAAATCTGCAAGTAATCTTTACTGATGAATCAGTAACAGCAAATGCAGCTCAAGTAATGCAGATGCTATCAGGGCTTACACATGATGAATGTAACAGTGAAAAGGGAACAACGTGGACACTGGATTTCTATGAAAGTTCAATACGAAATAAAGGTTCCCCAAATTTTAACCAAATCTCTCTTAGAAGGTGATGTTCTAGAACAGCATTTAAAAAGAAACTAAAGGCATATTTCAAATTTCCAGTTTGCAATATCTTAGTTTTTATAAAAGCAGAGATAATGTTTTAAATCTAATATACCAAAGAATTTCAAAATTCTTTCCAGGGCTCTTTATTAAAAATGTAAGT
Organism: Anser anser; assembly: GCF_964211835.1. Lineage (NCBI taxonomy): Eukaryota > Metazoa > Chordata > Aves > Anseriformes > Anatidae > Anser > Anser anser. Next base: position 43,153,647 of record NC_139722.1, read on the forward strand.
TTAATACATATACATTATATCACAGCTACATGTATACTTATTGATTTATACCATCATAGATAAAATTTCTTTAATCTAATGGAGGAAATAGAAAAAAAAATCTTAAAAAACCTGCAGAAAGTACAAAATTATTTATCTCAAATTAGAAAGTGAGTTGATACTGGCAGCTACCTTTGAAACTATTACTGTTGCCAAGATGGTTTTCTTGTTTGTTTTTTATAAACAGGAACTGCAGATAAAAACACTAAATCATCATGTGGAGTTTGGTTGCAATCTGGTACTGTTAAATTTTTATAAGTGTTTTTATTTCTCATAACTCATTCAGAGCTCTTTAAAACTTATGTCTTTCAAATATATATATATTTTGGCTTGCTTTTTTGCCCTCAAGGTGTTTTCAGTATGTAAGTCAGAACAAAAATAGTTTATTACTATTTGTGACAAAAAAAAAAAAACTCTTCCCTACAAATACAAAACCAAAAATGAACAGAATGCCACTACTTCTAAAGAAGAAAAAGGAGTTGTGTTAAAATTCCAAATTAGCATGGAAATATCCTAAGTGAACAACTCTATGTCTCTTCTCTGAAGTAATTGGTTCTGACTGTGTAGGGTTATTTGTACTTGAAAATTTCATATCAGGTAGACAAAGTCCTTCAAAAAAAAAATGTTTAGTGTTGTATACCAAAAGAAAATTTGCTGCAACAGGAATACATCTAAAGTGATTTTTCCAAGAGGAATTATTTTAATGAGATAAAGTCTGGGTCTATCTAGCATTAGTTATCTATACACAAATAATTCTGTGGACTTCTGCCACCTTCTGTAAGTACATTCACTACAAGTACCATCTTGTCACATAGTAGTCAGTTTAAGCTGGAAACTGTCAAATATGACCCTACTTACTTGTCATCCATGTACCGTACTAATAATACTATTAATGACTATCACAATGCCTCTCCCTCATTAACTGCTATCCTGCAATATTTGATGGACAAATTAAATGGGAGAGAAGGTGATCAAAGTTTTTCTTAATTCTTCCTGAAGACCCACAAGTCCCCAGCTAGATTATTACATTAATTTTAAATGGAAAGGTAGAAACCTTAGATTTTGTTACTTGAAGTTTTCATAGAAGTGAGAGGAAGAAATGTCCTTCCACCCACTTCAGGACTGAAACCTGAAATAATGACCTTCAAAGACTATAATGGAAGTAAGCACTAGTTTCTCCTTTTGTGTCCTTTCATTCTTCCATCTGCCTCCAACAACCTGCTTTTTATGAGTCCATAAGTACCTAACAATTCACTCAGCCACCTCATCCACCATCTGACTCCATCATTCTAGCATTTTACCCTTGAAATTCAACTTCTCGCTCCTTTATCTCACAAGTTATTCTAACACATCTATTAGAAATCTTACTCTGTGAATACACCTGTTTCAGAATGTTTTTCTTTGTCTTTCTTTCTTTTCTTTTTCTTTCTTTCTTTCTTTCTTTCTTTCTTTCTTTCTTTCTTTCTTTCTTTCTTTCTTTCTTTCTTTCTCTTTCTTTCATTTTCTTCCTTCCTTCCTTCCTTCCTTCCTTCCTTCCTTCCTTCCTTCCTTCCTTCCTTCCTTCCTTCCTTTCTTTTTTTTTTTTTTGGTGGTGGGTGTTTTTTTGTTTGGTTGTGGGTTGTTTTTTTTTCACCTTCATGTCTATCCCATCAGAAATCATAGTCATTCTGCTAAAAATCTGAATCTCTCCTGGCTAAGAAACAGAATTGGAATATGAACACTTTCTCTTTAATATTCTATTTCTCTTCACATTCTTAAAATTATCTTTCCCTCCTATTCAACACTTAAAACTGTACCTGTGCATTTTATCTGAGAGCATGGACAGGCGTATTAGTAATGGAGTTTTACTATTATGGTGCATTTTTCATTACCCTTTTACGTTTGAGGACAGGTCTTTTTTACACTTCAAAAACATCTTAGGAGATGTGGGTCATAGACTTATAGACACAGCAAAAGGAGTGAAAGAATGGAGTTAAGAGTCTATTATATATCAAAAGCAATAGATTTCACAGTTCCATTAATTTAACATTCAAAACTGCTAGGAAGGTCATATGAGACAGTGTTCCCTTCATAAAAACATTTTCAAGGGACGAGACAGCATTAAACTGAAACCCTTGACCTGAGCAGGTGGTATTAAATTCTGTCTCATACCAGAGCCACATGAACTGGAGATGGTTGCCCACAGTCCAGTGGTGTCTCCCAGCACCTTAGCTGGGCTCCTAAGCTCGAGGCACAAGATTTGGGAAGTGCCTACAGCACATGGCTGGTGTAACCACAGGGAACATGCCAGCCACCCTCTTTTCTCACACCATCTTTTCTGTTGTAGCACTGTTCAGGAACCTCCCTGAAGCTACCAGCTGACACAGATGAACTCAGTCCTTTCTCTTCTCTACTCCAGGCATATTCTTCAAGCCACAGAACTCTTCTGGGGCAAGGAGAGTGACTTCTTTGGAGAAGCGTCAATCTGGTGGAGGGTAGGAAGGCCCTGCAGAGGGAACTGGAGAGGATGGGTCGATGGGCAGAGGCCCATGGGATGAGGTTCAACATGGCTAAGTGCCAGGTCCTGTTGGCCACAACAGCCCCATGCAGTGCTACAGGCTTGGGGCAGAGTGGCTGGAAAGCTGTGCAGAGGAAAAGAATCTGGGGGTGTTGGTCGATACTCGCCTGAACATGAGCTGGCAGTGTGCCCAGGTGGCCAAGAAGGCCAATGGCATCCTGGCTTGGATCAGGAATAGTGTAGCCAGCAGGACCAGGGAAGCGATCGTTCCCCTGTACTCTGTTCTGATGAGGCCACATCTCAAGTCCTCTGTTCAGTTTTGGGCCCCTCACTACAAGAAAGACATCAAGGCCCTGGAGCATGTCCAGAGAAGGGCTACAAAGCTGGTGAGGGGCCTGGAGCACAGGTCCTATGAGGAGTGTCTGAGGGAACTGGGGTTGTTTAGTCTGGAGAAGAGGAGGCTCAGGGTAGACCTTAATACTCTCTACAACTACCTGAAAGGAAGGTGTGGGGAACTGGGGATCAGCCTCTTCTCACAGGTAACTAGTGATAGGACTAGAGGGAATGGCCTCAAATTGCATCAGGGGAGGTTCAGGTTGGAAATAAGGAGACATTTCTTCTCAGAAAGAGTTGTCAGGAATTGGAACGGGTTGCCCAGGGAGGTGGTGGCACCACCATCCCTGGGGTTTTTTAAGGATAGGTTGGACGTGGTGCTTAGGGACATGGTTTAGTGGGTGACATTGATGGTAAGGTGATGGTTGGACCAGATGATCTTGAAGGTCTTTTCCAACCTTAATGATTCTATGATTCTAAGTTTGGATGTTATCTGAATTAAAAAGTCACCACCCCAAGGATTTGGGCACATGGTGGGGAGCAAGAGTGTTGGGTTCCAGGCTGAATTTCTTGAATACTTTGGTGTTTACATACAAATAGCCAGTGGAAGAGGTTAAATGCATTATAACATGGTGTTAAACCTGGGGCAGGTCCAACTGCAGGAATAATGAGCATGCTGACTACCACCACCAGCTCCAGACAGGTTACAGTCTACTAATTAGAGTTCTCTTGTGAGAGCACTGTAAGAAAACAAAAGAATTAAGATCCATGAATGACACAGGCTCAAATAACTGACTTGTTGGACAAAAGGGAGCTGGCACATCCGTACCCTCTGCTGCTCATGATTGTTGTATTATTTAAATTTGGTAATCATGCTGTGCAAATGCTGCCAAATCAGGCTCGCCTCCTGGCAAACATGGAAGAAGAACACTTCTGCAAGTAATGTGGATCTTGTCTATTGGAAACAGATAATTAGTCCAGTGCTGTCAAAACTAAGTATTTTTAGCATGGCCAGAAACCCAACTCCAACACCAGTGTACTTGACATAAAATACCTGGGCAGATTTTATGTCCTTTCTCATAAGCAGCAGCTTATGTGAGGCATTTAAGAACTGTAATTTTCAGTTCTGGTATTTCAAATTATAAATTGCTTAAGTTGGGACATCTAATATTTCTGCATCTCTAGTTCATCTCAGATAAGATGTCTGTGCTTCACAGTTCCTGCCTCCATAGTGATGTTGCCAACAGTGTTTCCCATTTCTTCATGATTCCCTCTATAAAGATTTGGGATGCTGAATAGTGTTTTGATATGAAAAATCATCTTTATTTCTCTGGCCAGAGACTAGTAGGTCCACAACCAACCAGCAGTGAAGATGAAAAAGAAAGCAAACCATCTGGTTAAAAGTAAGTTTGTGGAGTTGCAGTACTGAGTCTTGTCAAACATCATTCCTAACACCAGAGGGAGCTGTGCAAAGGCATAAATTCTGAAAAATTCATAAATTCTGAGAAGCCTAGACTTTCATGGCAAAACTGGCCTCAGCAGCTAATACTGGTGTCTAAAACGCTTACAAATATTGCCATAAGGTAAGCATCTGTCATCTCCTCTTTGACGGGAAGTTAGAAAGATAGCTCAGTAGTGTATGCCGAAAGGTTTTCTTTTCTGTTCTCTCACAGAGAATTTAATCAAATTCAAAATAACTTTTTAATATAGCATCCTTAAAAATAAAAAGTTTTCATACATCTATTTCCTGGTTATCACTGATAGTTTGTAGTTTACATGTATTTCATATTTTTACTTAACTTTAATTGCCACTGTTATAGACAGCCATAATTTTTTCTTTTTGATAATTCATCTAGTCACAATTACATTTTACAGAGATTTTTATAGGTTTAATATTATTACATTTCCTATCAACAAGGAGCTGAGCTCTTCTGCAGTAAGTGGAGCTTAGTGGTTTTTTGTTTGTTTGTATTGTTTATTTGTTTATTTTTGTTGTTATAGTGTTTTTTTCTTTTGCTTTTTTTTTGTTTTCCCCATAGTTCTAAGGGTATATAGCAATATTAAAAACTTCCTGATCAGTATTACAGACAAATGTGTGTCTTTAATTTCAAATTACATAAAATTAAAAATAATAATAATAATAACCCTTGTAAGTTAGTTCAACAATTGTCTTAAGGTTTGCTTTATTTCTTAAAGAAAAAGCAAAATATCCATTGATCTATTAAGCTTGCTCAAGCACAGTTCATAACTATTTTTGTTTTTCTCACTGGCATAAATTCTGACACTGGGTATCTCTGCCAGCAGATGACAAGTATCATCCCTTCCCAGACATGTAAGAACTGACTAAAAATACGTAGAGCCTCCCAATGCATGCTGAGCATGTTCAACATACACTATTTGAGCCACTAGTTGGGCACCAGCCTTCAAATTAAAGAGAACTTAAACATCGGGTAATTTTTTGTCAATTTTTATTCATAACTCTTTTATTTATTTATTTATTCCTGTTGACTTGTCATTATTTACTGCAGTGGCCTGTTAGACAGATTTGCCATTTCCGACTTCACTTGTGATTCACATGCTGCAGTAATTTTCTTAAAGGGCTTACCTTTGTTTTCTTGTCTGACATTTGCCTACATTACCCCTCATTTGCCACACAGGAGTCCAATTTATTTTAAAAAGTCCAGTCTTGTCTTTATTTGTCTGTTACTTAACATTTCTGTGTAATAAGTTCAGTTCTGTATGAAATACCACAACCTTGATTTTCAACAAGCCTGTGGTTATGATTACTGATGTGCACACTGAGTATCTGAATGTGAAAATGATCATCATCCATTTGCATATGCAATTATCCATTCTGCATATACTATCTGCAGGTGAAGGTTTCACAGGCTACAGTGGTAATTTCACATGCAAATTAATCATGTGATTACACTTGCATGTTTCACATGCAATTATTCACCTAAGACATCTAGAAATCAAGACCTAAAATAACCATTTAAAATAAAGTTGACAATCAAATCCATCAATCTGAGGAAATTCTAATAATGATGTAACACTGTGAAATCTCATAGCATATTATTGCACTTCACAATTATGCAATAACTGCAGTCATACAAGTGAATAACACAAAACAAAAGCAAGTTTGTAGATGGATTAGCACCTTAGGAGAAGCAGTAGCTGGTAAATGGAAGGCTTTGATGCAAAGTTTGACCTTGTCAACACAGTTGAGGTCACCTCCTGTGAAAGATGCAAAATGAGAGCATAGGCTCATTTTTAAAGGGAACCTTAATCCATTGCTCAGTTGCAGAAGAGATGAAGTTGTTATGTTTAATACACTACTGAAGCTGCTGATGGGTTTGGGCTAGGCTTAAATACATGGCTGTTAAAGTTACTGATTCTTCACTGTTTGAGATGTTTATATGGCAAGTTTATGTCTCACACAAAGATCAACAATGTGGATGTTAAAACCCAGAAGTGGGTCAGTGAAATAATTGCTTTCATCCTCACTTGGAAGGATTATTTGAATTTCTATTCAGAAATAAATGTCTGCATCAGGTCCTGCAAAAGCAGCAAGTGTGAAGAGAAAGGATTAGCAGGGATGTCTTTGTACTTTGCTGAAAGAATTTCTTTTGCTGAAAGAGTTTCTCCCAGGTGAGACTAACACAGAACTTAGCTTCTTTCATTAAAATCCAGGGCTAATATAATTAAGATTTTGAATTTGGGATGTGCTTGGTTCCTTTTAGTTGAAGTAATCAGATCAAATTGTTATCCCATTTGTGAGTGTGAGACTTCCTGCCTTACAGATAAGTCTGTTGTAAAGCATTTCATATCAAGCATTTGTATTTCAGTGAAATTATAATGTGCATTTCAACATCTTCTTTTCCATAATAAGTCACTGACTTTCCAGAGCTTCGTGACTCATCTTTTGTTAGAGGGCAATATGGTGTATGTTTTTGCTGACACCAAGTTAATCCTTGTTTCAGTGTTTTAAGTTTTCTGTGGCAAAAGAACATCCCTCTGGCTCATTTTTTGGAGTACTGAGAAACATATTGTGAAGATGGTCATGTTCATTCTCTCTCACTTTCATTATATCACTATAAAGATTTCTTACATTTTGTGTAAGATAAAAGGAACACAAATGTTTAGAGGGCAATATATACAAAAAGTATCTGCCACCAGTGACATCGCATTAACTACTCAGAAACACCCATCTCAATGCAAGTCCAGCAGTCCAAGAGAATGTGTCAGGGAGTAATAAATAAATTCTCTATACAGTTTAGTTATTAAAACAATCCCTGGTACAATTTTGGCTCAAACCAACTAGCATAGTCCCAAACAGTCCTTAGACATTACTTGGAAAAAGCAGAGTTCAGGGACCATTTCAGCAATGAGTGTGCTGGACACCCTGCAGCAGATAGCTGCCTCACCATGTGATCAAGCCTCACCATGTTTACTATACTAACACAAACAGCTGGAGCAGCTGGGTCTCCTGAAAATTAAATTATGCTCTTAAGTTACTGAGTAGTAGTGTTTTTATAACAGCAATTGTCCAAGGATATGAGAGAGACAAGGTCTATAAGCATGGGGAATATCTTCTATCAGACTAATACATGCAGTTAGTGAAAAAGGGAATACACTTAAGGCTCAAAATACCTTAGAATAGGTATTTTTGAAAATGTATTGACTGAACAGTAACAAAATTTTAAAAAAATAAAAAAAATAAAAACAATAACAATGTTTAAGAAGAAATACAGGAAAAAAAGAAAATGAACATGAGATTGTCTATTGATAGTCTGTCCTTGTCCATCCTGTCCCTTTACACTGTACTCATCTTTGTGATATATGAGAGCCTGTTTTTAGTTTGTCAAGAAATATGACTACAAAATGGACGCATGGAACTAGATCAGTCCGGGTCACGAAGACCAGTAATCATTTTGTCAGGTAATCCCTTTCTTAAATGTATCCCTCTTAAAACTGATTATGATTCTTGCTTTCCCTTTTCCCATCATAAAAGGGTGTTTCAGAAACTCAATGCCCTTAAGCTTAGAAACTTCCTCCTAAATTCTACCCCAAATTGATTGATCAACCATTTTCAACTCATTTGTCTTACGCTAGAACAGCTTAAAATGCTTTTACCTTCACCAAGTTGGTGACTGACCTTCTTGTGTACTTGTAGAGAGAAATCATACCTAGCATTTTGCTCACCTAATAATCCAGATTTTTATAATTTTCCTTCTTGCAAGAAATAAATTTCCCTGATTATCTTACAGCTGTGTCTGCTGTAGTACAAAATAACCTTTCTTAAACACAGGGATAAGAACTGTGAATACTGTGAGGAAATCGTACTATTTCTTTTAGTGTCTTACCTGTCTCTCTCATGGAAATACCTTACCTCCTACACCTTACAATTTCAGTTTTCTTTTTTTTTTTTATGACCACATCACATTTTTTTTATGTCACACCACATAAGTGACTCATAGTTATCTTGTGATTTCTAATACACTCGGTGTATTGTACATCTGTCATGTGTTTGTTCATTCTCTGAGTCTTTTCCCAGGAGGAGAAGCATGTCCTGATATGTGTCAGGCTTTAGTGGCATTTTCTTTTTCTTTTTTTTTTTTTTTTCTTGTTTCACACTTTGCTCTATGGTATATATTGCAGCATATTTTTCCAATTTTTGTCTTAATATTTCCATTTGGTTGAAAAGATGATGCCATCTGTGATTTTTGATAGCTCCTGGATAGTTAATTCTTAAGTCTCAGACCAACTACTACCATAACACTGTCCTTCACATAGAAAAGTTTTCACATAGAAAAGTGTCAAGTGTTCAAGAAGTGCAGTTGCAGATCATGGTTTTATCCTAATATTCTGTAACGGTCCTTTAGGCATTTTGTCGCCAAAACAAGAATTTTGTCACCAAATTCTTGAAGATATAGACAGAGATCTAGCATCAAAGAAATACTGTATAGTCCCCACAACAGCTACAAGCTTACATTACTAAGGAAAGTAATCTGCAGTATGTTGTATCACCTGTGTTTAGCACTAAAGACTTCATGCCTTGTACCTCAATATACCCATATTGACATCATACAGTTGAGAGGAATGTGTATCTACAGTCAAATCATCCTGAAAAAAGGTCTTCATTCTCTTTGGTGAGAGCTGATATGGTCAGTCACACTTAAACAGGCAGCTCCCTGATTTCGACAGGAGTGAGGGTTATAGAAAGAGGACCCCACTATCCCCAGAGAAGGATGACAATTCCTGTGTTAACAGAAGAGACAAATGCTCTGAGTTCCTGGAACTTAATCTGAAAGGGAAAAAAGGCTAGTGTGACATTTTTGGAATCAAAACCCCTCTCTTCAAAGAATCTAAAAGAAAGTCAGATATTTAGAAGACTGGAAAAAACAACCAAACAAACAAAAAAAACCTTGATATTGATGAAGAGGGTATCTAAGCACAGGTTTCTCAATGTATTTTTAAATGGTAATTTTTACATTGTTTCTTCCCAGAAAGAAGAAGCTCACTCAGAAATTCAAAACAAGTTAAAATATGCAAAACCATAAAAAATATGCAAATATGAGAAGAGATTATTTTAAAAATAGTGAAAAACAAAGTATGTAAAATACCTCGATGGGTTAATTTTAAATATTGGGTGAATTATGCAGCCTGTTTTCTTGTTTTGTTAATGAAACAGCAAGACCTAAAATATATTTAGTGTTTCATGAATATTCAATGAAATGTTAAATATTTGCAATGAGGTTTGGCAGTGTGAACTTTCTTGAAAACTTACCAACATGAAGATTTAAAAATGTTTTGAATCTACCAAGTCAACCCAAGTGCTGATCAGCTGCTCTCTTCTGCATCTCCAGAAGGATGACTTCCAATGACTTTTCTTCTTTTTGTCAGGCAATGCAGAAGAGCATCTGCTATGGATGAAAGAGTTTATGACCTCAGTCAAATAATATCTTGACCAAATAGCAGATGGAGGTGCTTAAAGGCTTCCCGGATAGGCTGATTGGCTGGTAGAACTGAACTGCAGTGATTATTATTATGAAACACAATTGCTTGTTTTGTCACCCGAAACAGGATCTTCAGGGTGCTCAGTGAATTTTAAAATATTTTTCAGCTCTGTTAAATACCAATTTATTCATAAAAGATCAGTCACAAGTAGAATTAGAGACTAACTGTAAAACATGGTAAAACGGAAGCTGCTTTGTCAGACAGAAAATAATAATAATAATAAAAATAAACAGCAATATAAAACACAGCAGTCTGCTTCATCATCTTAAGCTTTTTCTTTACTCAGGAATATCATCAAGCCACAGAAAGGACGGAGGAGATGCTTTTCGCCCCATCATGAGGTCAGCACCGTGCAGCACCATCTTCCTCCCACACTTGCTTCTAAGAATGATCAGAAAATGATACAGCCTCACCCTCACTTATTAGTAAAACTGCAATCAAATCATTTTAATGGTGAGTATTTTTAAGTCGTAGCAACTATATTTCAAACTGCTGCTGGTAGCAGTGTTTTAATTAGTGCTGTGAGTCACATCAGGGCTCTGCGCTGCCCTGCTTCTGGAAAGATGCAGGCATGGCTGAACAGGGTGCCTCTACTGCTCAGCAGCTGGAATGTGCAGACTGTCTCATTATTACACACTCCTCTCTATTGCTGTTAAGGTTAAAATCATAGACTGCAAATTGCAAAGCTGAGAGGCAAACATATTCTTCCTACGTTGTTACCCTACTGGAAGGGAAGCACAGCTTTTTAAGGAGACCTGGTGTGGGGAGTGGTAATCCTATCAGTTGTCTTACACAAACCCTTTCAGGTATATACATCAGGGCTGGAGATGTGATGCCACGCAAGAAAGTGTGATGACTTAGATGCCTTGGTTTGCAGGCAGAAAGCTGCTGAAGGAAGCTGGTCAAATGGCTCCAGACAGTGCACTCCAGCTTCAGTTCCAGTGTCCACCATTAGACAAGCCGTAGTATGCTCTGTTTTTCATGCTGGTGATGCCAAGTGTTTTGTCTGACTTGGAATGACATCGGGGTTTTTCCCATAGTGGCCAACACACACACACACACACACACACACAGACACAGACACAGACACAGACACAGACACACACACACACACACAGACACACACACAGACACACACACAGACACACACACAGACACACAGACACACAGACACACAGACACACAGACACACACAAAAAAAAAAAATTGCTGGAAGATTTGTTTATTTTCAGATTTTTTCAGATTTATTATTTTCAGATTTTAAGATTCTCCAGGTCAGCAAAATATATTAACATATTAACCGCAAGCAAAAAAGATAGAAGCAGTAAGTGTAAGTTGACCTATGAAAGCATGCACTCGTACTTGGGACTTCCTTTGTTCAAAGAGAAACAGAACTTGCAACTTAAAAAAAAAGAAACCAGCCTGAAGTCACAGCTTCCCACTCTGTTGTAAACCTAACTAATGTTTCCAAGCACATATTAAAAGTATGGAGACTGCAGCCTGAGTTGAAGACCAAGCATATCCAAGGGATTAATGCAAAACCTGCCAGGTGTCACAGTTCAGGCCCAAACCTGATCTTTGACAGCCTACTGGTGTTTGTACTGCTAAAGCAGAGCAGTTTCTATAGTAAATGGCAAACAGATAGGGAAATGTGACTGGCATTCAGCAAAAGTCATTGTTAACATTCAGCATACAGGGCCATTGGTAATTATTTAAACACCAGAAGTTTAATTTTTAAATAATTATTATTGATATTGTGTGTTGTGGTAGCACTCAAGCTCTCATTCAGGTATTAGGGTATCTGTGTGCAAGCAGTTTGGCTACCTGTAATCAAAAGAAATTCTTTAATATATAGAGAAAATATACACAACAAGCTGTCTGGGTAACAGTAAGAAAACAGCCATGGTGACATTGTAAGATGTAGTAGCAGATTTTTGCAAATTTTTATCAGATGAGCATAATTTCTAATACCAAAACAAAACAAAACAAACAAACAAAAAAATCATCTAGTCCAAATCCTGGTAGAAGATGATGGATGAAAAACAGTTAGCTCTTGGATTCTCTTGCATTTAAGCAGAATGTCAGGTTGTTCCTCTTTACATTACTGAAAGTTAAGTTTCTTGACAAATATGAAATCCTGGCAGGAGCCGATATTAAAGGTAGTCAAGTGAAACCTTTAGTGCTTTCTCTTTCTATATTGCCAGGGCAAATGATCCTTTTTGCCTCTCTTGAAAAGATTTTAATTGAATTTGGAGCCAATTCTGATCTCCTGAATTTAGACTCAGAAAATCCAGTGGAGGAGAAAATACCAAACAGCATTTGTAGACCAAATGAATTAGCAGCAAAGTGCTATCCTCTGAATGTTTGGTGATTTTGATTCCTATTTAAATCACAGTAAGCTGTGATTGTTCAGTGTAATGGGTTCCTGTACTGGGTTTATGTGGCAAGGTTTTGGTAGTGGGGGTCTGCAAGGGTGGCCTCTGTGAGCAGAGCCCAGCAGCTGCCCCATGTCAGAGCAGAGCCAGCTCCAGGTGGCCCGCCACTGGCCACAACCAAGCCAGGGAGCCATGCTGGTTCAGCCCCTGGGAGAGCAGATTTGAGGAAGGGAAAAAAAACAAAACAAACAACAAAAAAAAACACTGATGCACAACAGCAGCTGGGAGAGAGGTGTGAGAACCAGCCCTGCAAGCACCGAGGTCAGTGCAGGAGGGCAGGAGGTGCTCCTGGCACGCAGCAGCAGTTCCCCTGCGGCCTGTGGAGAGGCCCCTGGTGGAGCAGGCTGTCCCCCTGCAGCCCATGGGTCCCACACGGAGCAGATCTCCACGCTGCAGCCCGTGGAGGAGCCCCCGGTGGAGCAGGTGGATGTGGCCTGGAGGAGGCTGCGGCCCATGGAGAGCCCCCGCAGGAGCAGGCCCCGGGCCGGAGCTGCAGCCCGTGGAGAGGAGCCCACGCAGGAGCAGGGGGTCTGGGGGGAGCTGCCGCCCGTGGGGGACCCGTGCTGGAGCAGTTTGCTCCTGGGGGATGGACCCCGTGGTACGGAGCAGTTCTTGAAGGGCTGCTGCCTGTGGGCAGCCCCCGCAGGCTCAGTTCGGGCAGGACGGCATCCCGTGGGAGGGACCCCACGTGGAGAGTGACTGTGAAGGAGCGGCGGAGACGAAGTGTGAGGGACTGACTGCAGCCCACATTCCCCACTCCCCTGCGCCGCTTGGTGGAAGCAGGTGGAAGAGAGTGGATAGGGGGAAGGTGTTTTTAGTTTTCTTTTAGTTTCTTACTGGTACACTGTGTTAGTAATAGGCAATAAAATTCATTAATCTCCCTATGCTGAGTCTGTTTTGCCCATGACGATAATTGTTGAGTGATCTCCCTGTCCTTACCTCAACCTTTGAGCCCTTTTTGTTGTTGTTGTTCTTATAGTATTGTCTCCCCTTTTTCCATTTCCTTATAGGAGGGGGACTGAGAGAGCTTCTGTGGTGTAGTGTGGCTGTGCAGCAGGGTAAAACCACCACAGCTGTCTGAGTGTGTTGTGGTTTAACCCGGCTGGCAGCTAAACACCACACAGCCGTTCGCTCTCCCTCCCCCTCCCTCTCTGGGATGGGGGAGAGAAACGGGAAAGTGAAGCCTGTGAGTTGAGATAAAGACAGTTTATTAAGACAGGAATATAATAATAACAATAATAATAATAATAGTGATAATGATAATAGTATTACTAATAATAATGTGTAAGAAAACAAGTGATGCACAATGCAATTGCTCACCACCCGCTGACCGATGCCCAGCCTATTCCCGAGCAGCCGGCCCCCCCACCCCGGCCAGCCACCCCTATATATTGTTTAGCGTGACGCCAGATGGTATGGAATACCCCTTTGGCCAGTTTGGGTCAGCTGTCCTGGGTCTGTCCCCTCCCAACTCCTGCTGCACCCCTAGCCTGCCCACTGGCAGGACAGAGCGAGAAGCTGGAAAGTCCTTGGCTTAGTGTAAGCACTGCTCTGCAACACTTAAAACATCAGCATGTTATCAGCACTCTTCTCATCCTAATCCAAAACATAGCACCCTACCAGCTACTATGAGGGAAAATTAACTCTGTCCTAACTGGAACCAGGACAGAGTGACAATATTGCCCTTTAATAAGAAATGTTCCCATCCTTGTTAGCTCTGGAGCAGTGCTGGAAAGCTGTGCAATGCCATGATACCTAACAGCTTGATTTTATTTAGTACAGAAGGAAGAGAATGCTGAATCTTAGAAATTTATAGAGATTCAGGAACCGTGGAAGAACATTTCAGACGCATAATATTTTAGGAAGTATCTGTTTTTGATCTTTCTTCAGGCCAGTCTACCAGTGTAATTGCTGTGTCACTAGAATCAGCCATTCACCCAGGAGAATGCAGGAAAGATTGTCCTTGCTGTCCTCAAAGCTGTGATCAAGCAGGAAATGTCAGACCTCTGTTTTTAGTAACTTGCCATAAAATGTTGTTCAAATTCTGAAATGCCTTATGTAACTTTAAAATATTCTCATGTAGGAACCTATAAACACCATAACTATTTCATTTGGCAACTCAAGTGTAAAAACACTATGATTTCCTCTGGTCAAACAATGTTTTGTGACTGATGGACAGAATATCAAAAAAATTACTTGAAAAATGGCTTGTGATTTTATGCAGATTTAATGGAATAATAGTAAGAAACATAGCAACGTAACCAAATCACAGGAAAACTCCCTTGTCATTTTCAGATATGTCATAAATCTTGCTAGGATACAGAAGGTCGTTATCAGGAATAAAATAACAACCTCTATGAACAAAGCCACTCCACCCTGAATACCTGAGTTCAAACGTGATCAACAGTAAAGTGAATAGTCTTTCCTTAGGCCAAATGAAGTACAAATCAGCAAGAGAACAGCAGGGTGGTATGATGATGGCATGCTTGTAAGATGTTTTTAACCATCACACCTGAGATTTAATTGCTTCAATTTAAAGGTATGAGGAATCTCACTGTCACCAAGGATGAAAAACATAGTAATCATTGTCTGATGGCAGATCCTCAGCAGACATCTGCTGTCATAGCACTGCAGCACTCACTGGGGCATGCACTAGAAAAATCTTCTGTTTTTTTGTTTCTGATTACAGTCTCCCTTAAACTGTATTTTGGGGTAAAGCAGAAACCAAAAGCAACACAGTCAGGCTAGAATGTGTGTCTGGGAAAAAGGGGCACAAGTTTTCAATATTGCTTAACATGGTTCTATGTGTCCAGTCTCTAAGGCAGCTTATTTTATGATCGATTATCGAGTGCACTGGACTCCACTGTGCCATACTGGCAGAACTTCCCATCACGGCTGAGATACAATGACTAGGGATTTAGACATAGGACATGGCTTTTGAATATAGCATTTGGCTGGAGGATAGTGAATGTGATATCAATCTAAAGGAGGCATGAAGAAGGATACAGAGAACTATAGGCCTGTCAGTCTGACCTCAGTACCAGGGAAGATTATGGAGTAGATCATCTTGACTGTCATCACATGATACATCCAGGACAAAGTTGGTCTCTTTTCGCAGGTGACACATGGCAGGATTTGAGGAGACAGTCCCTTGTTGCTCCAAGGGAGGTTTAGATTGGATATTAGGAGGAATTTTATCACAGAAGGGATGGTCAAGCATTGGAATAGGCTTCCCAGGGAAGTGGTGGAGTCCCCATCCATGGAGGTATTTAAGGGATGTGTAGACATGGCATGAAGGGGCATGGCTTAGTGATGAGACTCTGCAGGTCAGGTTGATGGTTGGACTTGATTATCTTCAAGGTCTTTTCCAGCCTGAATGGTTCCATGGTTTTATGGAACTGCTTCTTTGTCAAACTCTGGTGGGAATTCCTATTCTTTGAATAGTATGGTGAACTGCTGCAGCTTTTTTCAGGTTTCTGGACTTTCTGTTGCAGTCACCTTACTTTAAGTAATGGGATATCTACTGACAGTGATATGCTGAGATTAGATTAACATAAAACAAAACAAAACAAAACCTGAAAGCTTAGAACGAACTATTAAAATGGCATTAGTTCCCCATCTGAACACAATACCACATGTTCAATTACCTTTGTCCTTTTGAAATTCATACTGATTCACTATTGCACCACTGTTAAGATTTAAAAAAAAAAAAAAAAAGGTTATAAGCAATATCATTTTAACATGCATATAATATACCGTGTTAAATGGAAAAGAAATCAAATTTGAAAAATATCCTGGTGTCATTTGTCAACTTTCTCTTTCGTCTTTGACAGTGGATTCTGTGTTTTTCCACTGCAATGTAAATTAGCATTTCCACAGGATGCCATCTAGAAAAAAATGATTTCTCCTTACAGTCTGGTATATCATAGTAGCTAGTTATATTGTAGCATTCAGGGACTATTAGAAAAGACATATGTCCCTCTCATGTCTAATTCAATGCTCTACTCTCCAAAAGGTACCAAAAGCCTGCTTGTTTCACACAGGGAAATTATAAGAGCTATGACCTGCACAAAAAACTGAGTCGAGAAAAGAAATGAAGAAATTTGGGAAAAACAGAAACCTAAGTGAAACATGAAAATTATACATTAGATTTTCCACATAGTCTATGCAAGCAGAATACACATAATGCCGCGTTAACAGCATCTTATAACAATGACATGTATTAAACAAAGCAAGCATAATGCATACAAACATGCCTAAAAATAAAACTGCTAGACTGAGCAAATCAGTGAGGAAGAAATTTTCAAAATGATAGGCAAACATGGCATTTGGATTAGAAGATTGCATATTGTATTTCATCAAGCATAAAGTATATATCTGAAAGAACTTGGACACCGGTAAATTTTCTGTCCAATCAGAAAAAAAAAAAAATCTGATCATGAGCAGGGTGGCAATGCATGAAATACTAGAAAACTATTTAATGTTGTCAGTCAACAAAAACAGAGTAATAAAATAAATGTTTCCCAGCTGGTGGCAGTGAATTGAATGTACTCTTCAGGGGAACTACAGGCCTGTCAGTCTGACCTCAGTGCCAGGGAAGCTCATGGAGCAGATTATCTTGAGTGCCATCACACAACTCTTACAGGACAAGCAGGTGATCAGGCCCAGTCAGCATGGGTTTATCAAAGGCAGGTCCTGCTTGATGAACCTGATCTTCTACGAGAAGGTGACACACTCAGTGGACGAGGGAAAAGTTGTGGGTATGGTCTACCTAGACTTCAGTAAGGCTTTTGGCACCATATCCCACAGCATTCTCCTCAAGAAACTGGCTGCTCAAGCCTTGGACAGGTATACACTTCGTTGGGTTAAAAGATGGTTGGGTGGTCAGGCCCAAAGAGTCATGGTGAATGGAGTTAAGTCCAGCTGGAGGCCAGTCACTAGTGGAGTCCCGCAGAGCTCAGTATTGGAGCCAGTTCTGTTCAATATCTTTATCAATGATCTGGATGAGGGGATCGGGTGCACCCTCAGTAAGTTTGCCGATGACACCAAGTTAGGAACGAGTGTTGATGTGCTTGGGGGTAGGAGGGCTCTGCAGAGGGATCTGGATAGGCTGGCCCAATGGGCGGAGGCCAACTGTATGAAGTTCAGCAAGGCCAAGTGCTGGGTCCTGCATCTGGGGCGCAACAACCCCAAGCAGCGCTACAGGCTGGGAGATGGGTGGTTAGAAAGCTGCCTGGCAGAGAAGGACCTGGGACTACAGGTTGATAGTCGGCTGAATATGAGCCAGCAGTGTGCTCAGGTGGCCAAGAAGGCCAACAGCATCCTGGCTTGTATCAAGAGTGGCCAGCAGGACTAAGAAGTGATCGTCCCCCTGTACTTGGCTCTGGCGAGGCCACACCTCAAGTACAGTGTTCAGCTCTGGGGCCCCCAATATAGGAAGGACATGGAACTATTAGAATGAGCCCAGAGTAGGACCACGGTGATTATCAAGGAGCTGGAGCTCTGTCTGGCTAAAAAGGAGGAGTCTTTTCTCATAAACAGTGGGAAAGGAATTCACACAACGTCATAGAAAGTTGGCTGTATTCTCATTGCTTCAGAAGTCATACCTCATGTTTGTCTAATATTCAGACTAATATCCACCCTTTGTGTTTTCAAAATCATAGGTGAAATATTTTAAACATGATTGCTGACAAAGCCTCTTTAATGTGGTTAGTGGGAGATATATGGTGCAGTCCTGTGAAAGAACAGCATGATAGATGGATGCTATACCAGGCTTACCAGTCATCCTGATTTGTATGCAATGATTCTGTCCTCATTCTGAAACTCCTGCATTATGCCAGGGATTATGATTGTTCTGAGACTCCTGATCCCTAGGAGAGGCATGCAGAAAAATATCTGAAAGTGCTACAGTGAGGCAAAGTTGTAAAGGAACAGCTGGAGGGACCAGACATCAACAACAAAACAAGGAAAAGACAGTCCCATAGGCCTTAGATGGATAATTGAATGACATCCTCTGTCCCTAGCATTCCTGATATCCTACCATTCTTTCTTCCTTGTCTATCACTGTGTCACTGAAGATAATAACACTCTCTTTAATAATACAGAAGAGATGTGTACTTGACTATTATAATGTTTTCTAAATCACTCTGCCTTCATCATTTGTCTACTGCATCCTTGAAAATATACTGGAAACTGAAAAATCCTGTTAGCTGACATGCTCTGTAGTAAAGAAATTGGGGGGAGCAATGGGGAGTGTCTGCTTTTTGTTTGTTTTTCTTTTTGTTTACATTTTACAGTATCTGTTTCAAAAACGTGATCTGTATGGCTGCCCAATAAATGAAATTGTTTAAATTTTAAAAGCTATTTCCAAATTACTGTTCTGCACTGTATGTATTAGTTCATTAATAATGGATTTCCATGTGATGCTTCTTTATTGCTTTTTTTTAATGAAAGAAATTTTGCCAGTTGTTTTCTACTTGTGACTTAATTATATTCCAGTTTTTACAATAGACTTTCCTAAGGTAAAATTAAACACAATTATCTTTCTGCAGTGTCACATGCCCTGAAAATGTACATCTAACTGGTTCAGCAAGTCTGCTGCTTGTGCATTCACACAAGAAGCTGAAAGCAGCCCAGCAGAGGAATTATGATTTTGGGAAGCTATGTTTATTAGAACTGAATGCTGTAGAAAGTAACCAGGCATACTGGCAAAGAATAATATTCAATCACAAAATAAGTCAGTAAAAATCATCTCTTTTCTAGGTACATTGCTGGAGAAAATCAAAACAAAACAAAACAATAACAAAATGCACAATTGGTTTAATTGCCACATGAGTGTAAAATTCAGCTATTTGGAAAATATAGCTAAGCAAAGGCTAGCTTCAAAGACTGCAGATAGGTGTATAGAAATACATATATATTGATGCAAATTCTTTGCTAAAATTATTAAGATTTCAAAGCAGATTTTCTCATAAGTCATGCAATGACAGAAATAAGATTTGTTGTAGAAGCCTGTGTATATATTATTCAAAGGGTTTTCCTGCAGGACCCTGCCTCATGAGCCTTCTCTTCATAGGATCAAGCAGGGATTCAGATAGACAGCACAGTGCACTCAAACACTTAAAAGATTAGCAAGTAACTGCAGAAGATTTTTATCTTCTGTGTGGGTCACCATGCATAGAGAGATAGAAACACACACTTTGTAGTGTGGCAGCAATTTTTCATATGGCAAAGGAGTATGCAGAGCCATGATCAAAGAGCTGCTCAACCTCCAAAGGAGAACATGCTTCTGAGTTATTTTAGTCTTCTTTTTAGCTTATCCTTATTCCCCTCCCTTTTTTCTTCTGTCTCTTCCTTTTCTGCTGCTTCTCTAATCTTCTCCTTTCCCTTTTAATTCTCTCTCCTATCTCTTCACACTTTGGCAGTGTCCATTCAGTTAAAACTGTTTTCTCCATTTCTTCCTGGTATGAGCTAAACTTAACATGGGAAGTCACTTACAGAGACTGGAGGCACAGCACTGCTGAAAAGGCATGAACAATGATGTTCTGAGCAAAGTCCTCCTAAAGAGGAATATCCTCCTAAACTTCCACGTCCCCAGGCTGCAATGTGCCCAGAAGTTCGGGATGACAGGAACAGGGCCATAGCTCAGGAGGCAACTACAGGCAGGCTGAAGCCAGAGTATCTTCAGAGAACAGAAATGGTGGATTTGAACAAGGCATACATAATTAAGTTCTTAATATTTCAAAAGCTTATAGCTTGTTCAAAGTTGGAGAAAATCGGCAACAAAATAAAGTAAAATAAAATAAAATAAAATAATCATACCACCTTAGAAATCACCCTGCCAAATGTCAGATCCTTGCTCCATAGCAGAGATGTAAACTAATGAAACACATTTAAGATTTTTTAAATGCAAAAAATAGTCTTAGTCTTGTCCTCTGCAAAATTCCAAACTATTTTAGCTGAAACTACCTTAAGTAAAGAAATATACAAACCAGCCCACCTATAAGACTGGTTATAAACAGAGATGTTTGAGGTTTGACCATTTTTTAAGCAACTAGAAGGAGTTCTAACCCCAAAATTACAGGGAAGCTTTAATCATTAACAGGCTTATAACCTTGTCAATAATGCTGAAGGTAGAATGATCCATTAACAAAACTGACAAATTCAAAAATTACAGAAACTCTGTCTATAGTATCTGTCTGTCCCTCAGGTCCTGCAAGATAATGCTTACCCTGCTTACCCTTACTAGTACAAACTAGAATGTTTTGTTAGCTAAGCTGTTTTTAAATACTGATTAATAAGAATCTTCCTGTTGTTGAAGGTATCTTGTCAGTAACACTGACAACTTCCAAGCTCTACCATAACAAGTTATAGTTGAGCTTTGTATGATCAAAATGACAAACAGTATAAATGATAAAATATCAATATACCTCTAAATTGTGTGTAACATTTGCAGACATTAGTCATTTGGTGATAAGTATGAAAAGCATGTTACACTTTTCCTGCAGCTTTGTCTCATAACAAGGAAGATATGAGTATTATTCAAAAACAGAAAAAAAATGCTTCGGTTCTTCTGAACAGCTGGAATACCCCAGCAGAGGTTGGTAACGCATGTGTTCTGGTTTTGATTGGCTATGGTCTCATAGCTCTGATCAATAAACTAATTGAGCTGTGTCAAATTGGTCTTCTGGGCTTTTACTCCTATTAAGAACAATTCATACTCAAATTTGGAATAAAAGCATAGATGAAACAGGAAGGGTGATGTCTCCTCTGTGAATAGCCTAGATGTAATAGATTCTATCTCATCTCTCCTCATAGCTCATTCTGGATGGATAAAGACAATTAAGGCAATTTCTTTTCACAGTTTCCACTATCCTGATGTTGCTCAAGCTCTTATGTTACGGAGCAACTTTCTTTATACTCTGCAACAGTCTTACACATGCTAGTCCTGCTTTAGTAGTATTCTTCAACCACTTTTCTCTGTTCAAAATTTCATTGCCTTCCTGAAGATTTTTTTGAAGTCACATATTTTCCACTTCCATTTAAGAGGCCTTGCAAAACCACAGTCCTCTTTTCCTTTCACTAGGAGTTACTGTGACTGTGAAATTTGAATGTGTGGATCAATAATTCTTACATTTTAATAGAAATAACTATGGCAGACAATCATGTGCATAATATATTTATATTTGTTGTTCTTGTTGGCTTTCGGTGACGTTGAGCTATATCAGAACTGCTTTTAGAAGATTTTACAGAACTTTCTGCTGCGGGATTGATGAGACCTTTTCCTTTCTGCTTCACCATTGACTTAACAGTGTCTTGAGAGGTTTATTTCAAAACAAATTTCAGTAAGCATGCACAGATTGTAAACTTCCAGTAACATTAAAAGTAAATGCAATAACATTAAATGTGCCTCTCAGGGAAGGATTGCTATACACAAGGTTGTACCTTCAATTAGTTCAACATCTGCCTACCTCTTTTTTCAGCCCCCATACAGGTCCTGCTTACATTATCACTTCTCATAACGATGCAGAGAGTTCCTCTGGAGATACTTAGTCCTATGTACACTACTGAGAAGCTCCCTTGAGAAGCCTGCTGGGTAAAAGTGTCAGGATCTAGAGTTTGGGGAAAGACTTCTGCTGTTTTGCATCAGATGTACACAGAGAGATGTTGATTCCAATGAACCTCGTGCGGTAGTGCAACAGAGAGATAGGGGCAGAGCCTCCTCAAATAATCAAAATAACACCAGGATGAAATTATAGTTTAGGAAGTGCTACATTAACATTTATTCTATTAAAATCAGGAGTTTTTGTCCTTATCCTCAGCAGAGCTTTTAAAAGATGTTAATTTTAATAATTATGCAGTTACACCTAAACTTTTTATGCTGTCATAATGAAAGGAGACATATGTTGTACTGCTGCAAATTATGCAAACCTTTGGGCATGATTAGTACTTAGAGATATTGGTTTAATAAAAGCAATTTTCTTTAGGTTTGCAAGGTTTCCTCATATTTGCTGATTTTAAAAATAAATAAAATAAAAATAGAATGCTGAGACTTCCTGGTAGCAAGTACATTCTTCAAATTGTAAATTTCTTTTTGGAGGAGGGACAACATCTTCTGCACTTTGCACACTTAGGTCATGAATTTACCAAAAGTTCCCTTTATGGTCATGGCTGGGAGGTAAAACTTCTTCAATGACCACCCTTTTTCTGTCAGCTTTACTTTTCAAGTGAAATAGATTTGCTATTTAGTAAATGCACCATGGGATTTACTGTCATGACCACTCTTAGTGTTTCCTTCACTAAAGAGTTAACAGGTGTTTTTGCCAATCAGTATTACAACATTTCCTGCCAACAAATAATAATCCTTAGTCTGCTTTTAGAAGTGATTTAAACCTATGCTAACCGAAACTCTGATTTGCTGAAAGAATGTGATGGGAAGGCCTGAGTTACGCTCTGACAGAAGCACATTTACCGTGAATTGAGGACACAGAAGAAAATCAATCAGCTGCCATTACTTCTCCAGAAACAGCCCGTAATTCTTGCAAAGAACAGATGAGTTGTCTTGTAATTGACCCAATTGATAGGAAAGGGTTCACAGGACATTTAGCATGTTAAACTTTGGAACTGACCATTGAGGCGTGGAAGCAGAAGCAATGAGAACATGGAAAGAATTTGCTGATGAAATGTTTAAACCTGTGGTAAACTAAAGTAGGTGTGTGCCACTCACACCGTGAGTCTCCTGCACGGGAAATAGTCCTGTGGACTGGCTGTTTTAGCTACACTTTTTAGTATGTAAGCATTTTAGAAAGTATTTGCCAACACTTATTAGACTTTTCTCTTTGAGCATCTGGCAGTAGCTGATTAAAATGACTGAAGACCAGCATCTGAAAGTCAAAGTAGCATGTAATTGCCAAATAGGATGTAAGATTTAGGAGTGTATTAACACAACAAAAAGACCCGATGTGCCTTTGCCTACATGAGTTCAGAGGGCCTGTCTATTGCTCTAGCATGGTCCAGCCTGTTTCTTCCCCTAGGCTGGAAGAGAAACAGTGCTGGCTAGAGATAGCAGCGAGGTAGGGTTCAGCTCTGTTGATACCATCGTCTTCCTAAGCTTGGAGTTTAATGCTCCTTAACCACCTATGCTGGCAGCCTTCAAAAGAGTAAATGTAAACAACTTTTGTGGTCTTTGCTGGGTAGCTGTTTCTCACAGGGTGGCTTTGCTTTTACTATCTCAAGTCTTCTACAGCTGACATTTCACTTTTGCTGTTGCTTCTTTTTAATTTTGACTTTAACAATTTCCTAGACTTTAGGGAAGTTGTTACCAAACAGATAATCAGACAGAAATTTACCAAAAAAAAATACAACTCCTATTTTCAGATATTTAGTGAAAAATATCAGACACCTCCTCAAATAGAACACTTGATCACTGTTAAACAAACTCATAAAATATCTTATGCAGTATCTCTACCTACACTTATTTAGCCAAATCAATCTAATCTGTCAGTATCCATAATGTTAACAATTTGGAAATCAACAGATTTACTGTACTACCCTTCGAGCAGTAGTGACTTAAAGTCTCAAGTCTGTGTTTAAAAAGATTTAATTTTCATTTTAGCTGTAAAAGTATTACAACTGATTTCAATATTGTCTGTAGAGTAAAACTGAAGATTCAATCCTACATTTTCCATTATATTTAAACACTGAAATCAACTGATAAGTACTATATCAAAGAATTAATAAGTAGTAAAATGGATATAGAATATTCATAATTCTGGGAGGGGATGCAAATGCATATGAAAGAATTGAATGGCAATATGGTGATAATGTTTTGATTGTTAGAATCATAGAATCATAGAAACACAAGGTTGGAAAGGACCTACCAGATCATCTAGTCCAACCGTCCTCCTATCACCACTACTACCCACTAAGCTACTAAATCATATCTCATAGCACCTTGTCCAGGTGCTTCTTGAACACCACGCGGGACAGTGACTCCACCACCTTCCTGGGCAGGCCGTTCCAGTGTCTGACTACTCTTTGAGAGAAAAAGTTTTTCCTGATATCTAATCTAAATCTCCCCTAGTGCAACTTGTGGCCATTTCCTCCAGTCCTATCATCAGTTATTTGGGAGAAGAGACTGACCCCCTCCTCATCACAACCTCCCTTCAGGAAGTTGTAGAGTGCAATGAGGTCTCCCCTGAGCCTCCTTTTCTCTGGGCTGAACAATCACAGCTCCCTCAGCCACTCCTCATTAGACTTGTGCTCCAGACCCCTAAAGGTTAAATACCTTTTATGTAAAAAGCTATATTTTTATGCTATGCTATGTTTTGCTAATGAATGTGGTGTTTTAACTTTGATATAGGTGGCAATTTCTCTCACAAGTTAAAGATTAGGACCAGTTTTCTTTCTTATGTTCAGTATGTCTGTAATCAAAGCCAGTGTACTGCCCAGCATATTAGTCAAGCCATACTTATATTCCTTCTACATGTGTTCTTTATTAATGAATCAAAATGTTTTCCCTACAAACTGTTAAAAGACAAGTAATGAACAAACCTTTCAAAGAAACCACGCAGCAGAGCTCTGTGTTAGCAATAATAATCAATACCTGAATTTCCCTCAGGAAGAAATTCAGTCTATAAAGTTATTTGCCTTGGGAAGCATTTGGGCAACAGGCATTCTTGTTGCTTCAAACCAACGGCAGGGAGTCTGAAGCATACTGTTAACACCCTTTTGAGTAGATGTAACTACTGTTTCAATCTATTGAAATTCCTGCTGTGTTGCTTTTTATTTAATCACAATCTTTATTGACATTTATTCATTGTAACTGTACTTTATTCATTTATTCACTTAAATGTTTATACAAAACTGAATATATAAAACTGAGTCAACATCTTTTATGAGCAACAAATAAAAATTAAGCCTGCATGCATTGCATGTGCATATCTATTCAACAGATGCCGTGTTATTGTTTGATGAATGTCTGTGCCAGGAAAGAGCTAGAAGCATATTCTGTTTTGTTGAGAAATAATTGGTCGTTAAAAGATTTTCAGTTTTCTATTCATCAGATACATACACACACACATGTGTACATGCATACACCCATTTTATAGTTTAAAATGTCATTTGTATTTACCACAGTCAGAATTCTGATTAAAAGGAAGCATGATGGGTCAGAGTGTCTACTAAAAGTCAGATGATTTTCACTGCTGCCAGTCATACCAACAGAGTAATGCCAGTACACACCAACTGAGTGTACAGCCAGTGTTTCTTGTAATTCTACCAAGAAAAAACAGTAAGTTCTTAACTCTAACTCACCTTTCTTTCTTAGATTTTTTTCCATACCAGTGTAGGATATAAATTTCTGTTTTCTACCAGGGAAGAGAAAGAGAAAAGTTTTCAAATCCACACTTGTCTCTATTTGGTTGTACTAAATTCTGCAGTAAAATTCCAAGGATTAAGCCAGTGAGATGGGAATATGCCACCAAATTCTACTTTATGTGCCAGAGTCCACATTCCCCCTATGTATATTCTCCACGAGTCAGAGGTCACAGATATACTGTCCAATTTTGAAAAGTATATATAAGCAGTCAGAATTATGTTTGTTCCCAAGTGAGAGGGGCTCGACACACTACTAGCAACACTAAATACTCCCCAAAACCATGACTGGTTGCACCAACAGGGGGATGCCTTTTGTTCTTCCAGACAATGTTTCAAACTGGCCACTGGAGAGGGAACATGTTACATCTTCAGTAATGAGACCCATGAATCATATCTCTGCATGCATCTCCAGAGTCTTTTCTCTTGCCTCTCTCCTCTGGAAGGATGTGTCTGAGAATTGTTTTTGGTGCAATGCCTCTGTGCACCTGCAGCATTCTGGCCTCTCATCAGTACAGAGGTGGCAGAGGTACAGCCTTTATCTGAGGTTTTAAATGCTGAGCTTAAAAGAGGATTTTTGAAAATGTATATATAAATATATAATACATATGTAAATATATATTTATATATAAATATAAAAATAAGAATCAGGAGCAGGGTTTTTGGTCAACAGCTGCCTTTTCAGGCACTTAATTGCAAGTGACTCATGGGAGTCACTTAAAGACCCTCTTTTCTGTCAGCAAAATGCTTATGGCCCTTTATTACTTAATTCTTGACAGCAGTGAACAATTCTGTGTCTGCTTTGTTTCTAAAATGCAGTGGGACACACAAATAACTTTACTCTTCCTTAGCTGTTCAGTTCTGATCTGGGGCATCTGCGCTAATCACATGGTATAAACCTACAGGAGGAGATTTCTCTGACCACTTGAGAGTCAACACATTCATTTGCATTGACCTTGGGCCAGAGACAGTATGTATGGATTAATAGACAGTAAATTTGAGCACTGGCTTGGAGTAAATATTTAAAGTATTTATATGAATAAGAGCGACATACACACCAGAGACTAATAATAGTACATCACATTGTATCCTATAGTTTGAATAGCAAAAACAGGTTGGCAAAAGGAGAAAGGAATTCCAGCTGCTCTATGGGTATTTTAACCCTTTACATTAAAAGGACTGAAATGACCTGACTTCAGTAGCAAATCACAGAAAATTGTCTATGAGTGGACAAAGGTGTGTCTACCCAGCTTGGATATAA
>NC_139722.1:43183105-43190605 GCF_964211835.1 Anser anser
TTAGTCTCACTGATCAGCAAAAATTCCACTCTGCCCTATCTCCATCCATGCTTTTTGATATGTCATAACTGGTAATGGTAGCTCAAAAGCTGTTATGAAGTATATTTATGGTAATTTCAAATCAAGTAAAAAGACATTTGCATGGCTATACCCCAAAGGTAGGAGACACACAACCAGCCAGTAGGAAATGCTAAGGAGAGAGCATAAGGCCCTAGATGATCTTGAAAAAAATTTAGCCTGAAGATATTTTTTCTCAGAAATGCCTCATGTTTTGTCCATTTAACAAAACAGGCCGGACCTAAATTGTTTCAGTGTGGAGTAATGTAATTTTGACTAAGGTGAACCTTCATTTAATGTCATTGTTCTGTAGTAAAATGACAGTCTTCTATTGAGTAAAGGGATTTGATTGGTAACAGGAAACAGTACAATGAGCAGAAGTATCCAGCGGAGAGCTTACAAAGAACAGATAATGTTAGATGTATGTAGATAACAGCCTTCTTTGACACAAACACCAGTCTGCATTTTTTTAAAATGACAAAAAAACATTCTTTAACTATCACCAGCCAAGAATCTAGCCTATTTTCATTAAGGTTTCATTTGTGATATGATTTTTTTTTAATATGTTAAATGAAGAGGATGAAGAAAATGTTATTTTCAATCCTCAATGCAAGAAATTTCAAAGAGGTGCCTTCAGCCCCTCCTATGAACATATTTAAGAGAGGTGCACTGAAAAGTCATCTCAGGCTTCCAAATCTTCTGTACTTAGTTTTGCAATCTATTAGTAAGAACTGAAATATTAAAGTGTGATTTTTACAGTTACACATCTTAACTTGAAACTTGGACAACTATTATTCATATGAAAATTGTAAAATATAAGTACTTTTTAACATTTCTGTGTAGCTTCTGCAATACCTGTTCATTACTAAAGAGCATCACATGTTACATGAATAGTATGCTGTTACAGCATAAGATGGTTTACAGTTAATGCCATCAGCTGGAAACTGATCCCAGCCCCGTGGTTTGTTAGGGACTGTGAGATCCTCAGAGGCCTCACAAGCTTGCAAGATTTGGAATACATAGACATTTTACAGAGTGCTTTTTGGTGCCTGCTGAGTGGTTTCCCACTGTCTGCATCAATTCACCACACTAATCAAGTGATGGCAATAAACAAGAGTCATTTAAGTACTATTAAAACTGTTTTCTGCCTCTGGATATAGATAGGTAACTGCCAATGACTTTAAATGGAGGCACTGATGTGAGCCTGGGCCTAGAATCTCATTCTATGCAGCTTGGTTTTACTCTCTTCTTTAATGGTTTGGCTTGAAGTCCAAAGACCTAAATAGTATTTTCAGTGTCTTTCTCTGTCTGCAGCAAAACTGCTTTGTCAAAATGCTCCATCAGCATCCTCATAACCTCATCTTCCAAATGCAGATGTTTTTCAGTACTGTAGTACCCTCAGCATATGGGAGGTGAACATCAAAAGAGAAAATTGTTCCATTCCACATGTATCCCTGAGAAGACTACACCTGGAAACACTGATGCTGCAGATCCATCCAATCTGTCTTGAGACATCTCAGAGCCCTGCACATATTGCATGGTTTCCCTCTTCTAAAATTTGACTGAGCTGACAGAGGCCCATACCACACTATTACTGGGGTCCACATGCAAATGTGGAGCTAGAATCTGCCCACATTATGCCAAACAGGCAACCACACAGATGTATAGGTGTGGTTTACACTCCCCACTGTAAGCTGCCTAGCAAAGCCTCTCCTCTCAGACTCATGGAACAACCTGCATATATCTATTAATTGTAAAATGCTGCAAAGTTGGGCCATCCTTAACCAATCGAGTCATTTCTTTGAGTAGTGACTTTAAACTAAGACTCACCGAAAAATAAATAAGTAAATAAAACCAAAACTTTGTCTACTTGGTAAGATATCAAATCCACATTGCAACTTCTACAGTAGGAATTTAATTCTAGGTTCCCAAATGAGGTAACTAATGTATGTCTGCAGCCAAGTAAATGCAGTATCACCCTGCCTAGTGTCAGGCTTTTTAATAACTGCAGGGTCTCAGGGGTAGAACTCATCAGACTATTCATCTGGACTTGCCTTTTTTGGTCACAAATTTTGCTTTAACTTGTTTAGCTGAAATCACCATTGCCTGATGACCAGGTGGACATTGCATAGGTTGTTTTAGGCTTGCTTACCTGTGTATGATTTTGTGCTGTAACACCTATTGCTTTCATAACATTGATATATTTTCTGTAAGTAATAGATACTGGCTACAAGTACCTATTCTGGTAGTTAATCTGTGTAGAATGAATCATATGTGACTCCAGAACAACATCTTGGTGTACTGTAGTGCTAGCAGAGTCCATGAAAGTGTGAGCCACAGCCCAGAGACTCAGGGCTATACACAACTTTCTTATTATCCTTTACTGAGGTTTACAGGAATACAGTTTCTGGAGCTGGGTAAAACTGGTTTTAGGAGTCACAAGGAGAAGAAGGAAATATGTGCTTGGCTTATGTAATACACACCATCTACAGTAAATTCAGAAGTAAGGTGACATTGAAGATCAATGAAGAAAGAACTAGGCATAGACTTTATTAGAAAAGAAAACTAGCTCCAAATTTATACTTGTGTGTGGTGGAAGAAACCATCAACATTACACTCCTCCTGTCAAAGGATTGGGGACATCAAGTACAGAACTAATCCCCACACCCATGCACATGTACACACCCTGACTGAGACCAGCAACTTTCAGAGATGGAGGGGCAATGGAAGACAGAATAGTCTGTCTGTATTGAATGGGTAATTTGGACTATGAATGTCATAGCATTGTAATTGGTCTAATAGTAATAACTTTGCTGGATTTTAACAAGGTGATTGTAAACTATCAATATATATAATATATATATATATTTGGCTTAGCATATAAGGTGCATTATCTTTTGCCTATTACAAGATTTTGAGAATAACAGCACTGCATAATTGCAATTATCCTCATTTCCCTATATAGCCAAGAGAAATAAGAAGAAAACATTGCCTTCCTCCTTTAAAGTACCTTTGTATCATTACTGATAACAGATGAATCCCAGGTTGATTAGATTCCTATACTGGAAGCCTTAGTTTAGTAGGAATGAATCCTCTAACTCTCACTCTGATTTCCCATAAGCTTGTAAGACCTCCTGATGGACTGAGCAAGAGCACACTTTGTCATATATTCCAGACTACCTAAATTGCAAGAAAAAAACCTTAGCACCAATTCGTCAAGTAGACCAGGCCTTTTCTTCTCCAGAGAGCTGATCACGCTGAAGTGACCTATTGGTTCTAGGCAACAGGGTGGATAAATCTCAACTAAAGCATGCTCATTCACTTACTTCCAACATAATGTGTCTTCATTGTGCTGTAAGGCAACATAGAGGTTGCAGATTAAAGTTAAGAATTTGAAGCTAGAGAGTAAAAGAGAGTGGACAGGGATAGGTGGAAGAGAGGCAGGTACGTGAGTGCCATGAGGGCAGAGAGCACAGATGAACAGGAGTAAGGGGGTAGGGGAGAGGGGGGTGGGGGTAGAGGAATAAAAATTGTCATACTGTGACTGGAAAAAATATAAGGGTTAATGAGTGAAATGTGAGTAATATGAAAGACATTTTGTAAATATTCAAGCCAAGACATAGGAGGACTAATTTATGAAAGTGATGAGTGCTCACGTCTGCAAGCAAAGTGTACTTGAGTACTGTGTTATAGGAAGCAGCTATACTTCTGAAAACAAAGCCACCAAGAGACGTATTTTTAAATACATTTAGGCACCAAAAATTGCAAAAATCATTCCTACAGGAATTTTCAAAAGGATCTGAGAAGTTGGGTGCTTAGCACTCATAAGGAGGAGTTAGATTCTCCTTTGATGATCATTTAGCTAATGATCTCCTTTGATTAATTTGCCTACCTGCACTTCTAGGTTTTCAAAAATCTGACTCCAAGTGTCTGAAAGTTGGCATCCAAAATGAATTGATATTTTTGACAGCATTTGTCTAAATCACTCTGTGCCTCAGCTCCTTTTATTAAAAAAATAAAATAAAAAAATAAAACGGATAATAATACTATCTTATGTCAAAGCCTGTCAGGAAAATACATTGAACTAAAGGCTTTGAAGAATTCAGAAACAAGGGTGAGAGAACAAATCAAACATCTTATAATCTAATCATGTGCAAATTTATCTCACAGTGCAGTGTTTGGATAATGTAGACAAAATACAGCTCAAGCTATAGCTAGTTAGGAGATTGAGTCCTGTGAAGATAATTTTAAGGGAAGAGTTCTGTGCTTTTATTTCCTTTAAGAATGTGTGATTATGATTAAAACAAATTATCAAAACTATACAGTCATCCTTAAGAAGTTCTTCCAAACATCTATTCTTCCAAATTTCGGGGCCTGGAACATCTTCCCTATGAGGAAAGGCTGCGAGACCCGGGTCTGTTCAGCATGGAGAAAAGAAGATTGAGAGGGGATGGGATCTTATCAATGTTTATAAATACCTGAGGTGTGGGAGACAGAGGGATTTGGCCAACCTCCTTTCAGTGGTTTGTGGGGACAGGACAAGGGGCAATGGCCACAAAATGGATCACATGAAGTTCCGCACAAACATGCGAAAGATTTTCTTCACAGTGAGGGTGACGGAGCGCTGGAACAGGCTGCCCAGGGAGGTTGTGGAGTCTCCTTCTCTGGAGATATTCAAGGCCCATCTGGACGCCTACCTGGGCAGCCTGCTCTAAGGAACCTGCTTTGGCAGGGGGGTTGGACCCAATGATCTCTTGAGGTCCCTTCCAACCCCTACAATTCTGTGATTCTGTGATCTGAGTCAAAGATTGACTTCAGTACCTTGAGAGACCCACTATGAGATCTATTATCCTGATTCACAATCTATTTAGTGCCTCAAACAGAAGTTTAAAACATAACTAGATCGTGGTCCAAAATGACCTTGAAGATTTCTAATATGTGGGACACTTTAATTTGACAGACAATAGCATAATGAGATTCAGTTTCTGGATAAGGTAGAGAAAGAAGAGTATAAAATAGGAGGAATAATAATTAAAAAAATAAAAATAAAAAAATGAAGCTAGTTAATCATTGTTGCAGTTTACCAAGAGAAGTGTCAAAGGTCTCATATTAAATCTTTAATACTACTTTTTCTGCCTTTCCAAAAAATAGGATGAAAACAATAAATGTCAAGACGAAAAGGAAGAATTCCTTCCCACAGAGGAAATACTTACTGAGTCACACTGTCTGTCCAGTGATATGCATGATATGACATGTGTTGTCTCATCTAGGCTTAAAATGAATGTATTTATTACAGGGCTGCATTGCATGATGAACCAAAGATCAGAACATACCATAAGGTACACCGCACGCACTCACTGAACTAAACATGCAGCAGCTCTCTTTGGGGCATGCAGTTTGCCACCTTTTTTTTTCAGCATAGTTAATAACAAGTGATTATTATTTATCATTTTAATAACATCATATATCTGCATTTCTGCCTAATGAATATAAATTAAAACACTGTCTTGGATTTCTAGTCTATCATAAATTAAATAATAAACAGATCAAAGAAGAAGGAAAGAACAAACTACAATTATAATGTGAAAATTGTTTACATTCTGGCATATGCAATGACATTTCTCTTTTTTGTTTTTGCTGTCATTTGCTTACATTTGTTTGCAATATCATTATTTCAAAATGAGTGAAGATTTTAGATTTTCCAGGGACTATATTTCTCATCAAGGGTAATATAGATGGTAAGAATACATTTTGTAACTTTTTTTTCCAGCATTAAACATAAACAAATAAATATTTAAATAAATGTATGCCATTAATTTTGGAGGAGTTACATCTTATTATATCAACCACGAATTTACGTCCTAACTTGTATGTTCCTACAATTCAGTGCGTCTTAAAAGAC
This sequence comes from Anser anser, assembly GCF_964211835.1. Lineage (NCBI taxonomy): Eukaryota > Metazoa > Chordata > Aves > Anseriformes > Anatidae > Anser > Anser anser. The sequence continues at coordinate 43,189,065 of NC_139722.1, forward strand.
CACTAGAAAGCCTTGACAGAGAACAAGCCAATTTACATTGGACACTCAATCTGAGAAATGTGAATCAGTTAAGAGTGATTATAATTGAGACAGTAACAACTTTAAAAAAGCGGAAAAGAAATTTCTTATGCTATTCAGTTAGAAACACTCATGTTTCAAAAAAGCACATATTCATTGGTTTTCCCTGAATCAAATTTCAGAAAGGAGTTTAGAATTTATATAAATTCAGATATTAACATCTGGACCCTTATTTATTTGTAATAGATTATTTAGTTAAACATTTAGAAGGAACATGACAGGACTTGATCTTGCCATTTGTTATTCATGCTGCATATAGTCCTGTCACAGTCACATGATTCAGATTCATCAGACACAGTATGTATATACACGCTCTTATTCAAATAAAGAAAAGGTAGAAACCTGGAGAACTACTGTCTGCCTCTTTTCCAAATCTATAAGATACCATGATTCATGCTTCAGATTAAAATACTGATATAATATTGCTTTCTGACTGTAATCTGGAATATTCAAATGAATATTCTGTTTTTGGATTTAGTAATATCTGCTCAGTTTTCAGAAAGTGTTTTCTCAGAAGAGTGAATTAAATTGGAATTGTAAATATTGACATCCAATGTGATTAATCATGTTTTGAACACACCAATGGAGTTCTGGAGTTTGTACTCAAAATATATTAATTACTATATGGGTTGTACTCAAACAAGTGAAACTTAGTGGAAACAATTGCAAATTACTGTCCTACTTGTTCTTTAATCTTATGGCTTCACAAAACAGCTGAAACTTTTCCAAATATACTTGCTTAGAAGTTTCAATCTGTCAGAATGCAAGCAGATTTTGTGACTATTGTTTCTATAATGATTCATAAAATATATGATGTCTTTAACTCCAACCAGCGTAAACAATTCAAAATATTCTCCTACTTACTCTGCAAATTTGTAAAAGATGTTTTGAACATAAACTTAGCATTAACTGGAATGAAAACCTTTGACTGTATACACATTCAAGGTGGGAATTTCCAGGGCAACAAGTGGCTTTTCTCACTACATCTCCAGCAGCCAGCATCATGGCAGCTTCTCAAATGCCTCTGATGACTACCAACTTCACTTGTCTGCATATACAAACTTCCCATGACTGCTTCCCACTCCGTTGCATATTTTTCTAACACCAAAAGCATTTGAGGTTTTTTACATCTCCCAGTCATATAGCCTATGTGAATACAGGGTTTGAAGTTGACACATTTTCATTATTACCAGTCATTATTTGGAACTATACTGGTGGATCATGACTCTGTTGTCCTGCACAGTGTAAAATGTAAGAACAAAAAGATGCTTTTTGGCTCCAAAGAGCTTATCATCCTTCCAGACAAATAAATGAAGTCAGGAATGGTACAGAGGAGCTCAAAACAAAGAGATAGGTCTATAATTAATGATTAACAGTTGTAATGGATACTGAATAAAAACACTCAGAGAGAACAGGATTACCTCTCACAAGGGTGAAAAGACTATTAAAGCTTAATATGTCCT